>NC_053122.1:14586963-14906963 GCF_010015445.1 Perca fluviatilis
ATAGAGTCGGTGGGCGGGGCTTATGGCTGCTGCTACTGGGAACAGCGGTCTTCTGGAAGACTTGGAGTTAAGCTTTTCTTTGAGAAAAGAACAAAGAACGGCACTGAAATCATACTTATAAAAAGGAAGATGTGTTCGGAGTTTTCCTGATCGGATACGGCAAAAGTTTAATCTATCAACTAGCTTTGTTACCTTCTTCGTTGCTCTGCCTGGTTGTAGCACTATCCTAATGTGTGCAGAGGGAATTTGAAAGACAACCGTTTATCCCGCCCCTCGGATTGAGCCCTGTCAATGGTGAGTTCCCAGACCCAACATCTTGATGTGTGTCTGGCTTGTCAGGCTAAGTTTTATTGAATTTAGACTTTGATATTGATGGATTGAACCAAAGCAAACTAAATTGAACTGATCTGCAGAGAGGACATACTGTATCTGCAGTCACTGGGCGAGTATTATTGTCATTGCAGTCACTCTCCTCCACCTACATACGTACATATAAAGTGGGGTTTGCTGCCATCTGAGAAATCAAAGCTGCTAACCCTACATGCCTCACCTTTTCTTTTGAATAGATGAAACATCAATTTACTTTGTAGTGACTTCAGAGAGAATTGATTTGTAGCCATTTGAGAAATCAGGGTAGTAAGACATTTCCTGATATGAATGTGAATTAGTTTCTGTACTCCAGAGTTGTTGTTTATTTGCTTATTTGCAACACACTAGTTGCACAACATTTCCAGTGATTAATGACTAAAACAAGCCACGAAATAGCAGGAGTTTTGCACTGAGGATCTGCCCTGACTAGAAGAAACAAACAAGGCAATTCAAAGTGTTTTACAGAAGACATGGAAACAAAAGGCATTAAGACAAGAACAAAAGAACAGAGAGTTGAAGCAAACACAAAGTATACAAAGCAGCCTGGAGCAAACTGTAGTCACAAAACACATGAATACATTGAATAGCCTATAGGATTTGGTTTCCTGGCTGTGCATTATTATATAGGTAAACACAAGCTAGATGAGATTTGTTTTACTGCACCCATCTACCTTTTTCAACATAATGGATTAAAGGGTCATGTGTCTATGAAAGTAAACCTGTTGCCCTTGTATAGCTTTGGATGCATTCTGAGAAGCGCACAGCCTGCCAGATTCTCCAGTTTGACTATTTTAGGCCATAAGCTCTTAGTTGCCTGCATGAGGTCAGTGATGTCCACCACACAAAAAAACTCCCAAAACAAATCATGCAAACGCACCGGTTACATGCAGGGTGCTTTGTGCAATAAGCTACTTACAATCTATGCAACAGCAAAGACTGGATGAGAAGTTAATCCTCCCTCCGTCACTCTGTGTCTCTCTCTCTCTCTCTCTCTCTCTCAAGCTCTCAGTCTCTCTCTCTCTCTCTTTCTCTTTCTCTCTTTCTCTCTCTCTCTTTTTCTCTTTTTCTCTCTCTCTCTCTCTCTGTCTGTCTGTCTCTCTCACACTTTCTTTCTGTCTCTATCATTCTTCTGTATCTGTCATATGTTTCTCTTTCTGTCTTAATCTATGTTGTTTAAACACAAGGCAAACAGCGCTAATAGCCTACTGTATTTGTGCATTTATTCATGCTCATGATCCACTCCCCCAGTTTTACAGATTCAGCGCAGGTCACTTCAGTGCATGTTTCCTGCCAAACGTGAGGCACCTGAGGACAAGAGTAATTACGACTAATCTGAAATTGTGCATGCAGGCAGGGGACCAAACACAGCCACAGTTAAAACACACCACTTCGGCACACAGGAATGTAAAAGCAATCAGGGCAAACAATAAACATGCTGCTGGATCTCGTGTTGAGTCTGAAACTCACTCAATGTTCTTGGTGCCTGCTTGTGACTCAATGGAGGCAATAATGGATATTGAAGGTGGATGGTCTGGCTTGTTACTTTGCAGCTGTTGTGTTTGTACTAATGTCTGTCCATCCCCTCCCATCCACTCGGAGATGAGTTGCAGCACCGTCAATCCATCCACAGACGCATAAACAGTCTTGGTTGATATCCTACTTATCTCTCTCTCTCTCTCTCTCTCTCTCTCTCTCTCTCTCTCTCTTCTCTCTCTATTTCTCTCTCTTCTGCCATGCCAACTGATGACAGCAAAGTGTATTTAGATTGGGATGTACAGACTGGCCTGTTGACATGATGCATGGTTCAGTAGGGCTTATCTAGGGGTGAATATCCGGCCCAGCCCTATAGCCTGCCTGTCCCCATTTTTTTCTCTCTCTGCGCCATCTGCACACCAGCCAAAGCGGAAACCAGATTATCCCATGAACGCGTCATGCTGAATCAATGGCCACTCCACTATCTGCCTCCGTATTTTCCTGTTTCTTTTATTTTTGGAATTAAAATGACATGACTAGAAACCATGTATATATATATATATATATATATATATATATATATATATATATATATATATATATATATCATGTATCATGTATATGGTATAATGTTAGACAGCGCTAACATTTTGATAAAGCCTTTGGAAGCTCTTATTTACCAATGCATTAACTGAGATCTGAAGGTCAAAGGTGGAGTAGCATTTAATGATATGTAGCAGCCGCACAAACATATGGCTGATCCACACTGACAAAGAAAATGACAATAAATGTATGGTAATTCTTCAACTTTTGCATTTTGGTTAGCTTTCACATTCTTAGAAACAGACTGAAATTCAAATATGTGATTGACATTCTTCAATATGGTGCACAGCGTCTCCTGATGATAAAAGAAAAGACAGCGCTAATGTACTAGGGAATAGAGCATAGGTTTAAAGCTTTACATGTAAATCCTTGTAGTCTTTCTCACTAAATGTCGGTGACTCAGTGGGTTTGGGCCAAAGCCATGTGCTCATCAAGTAACATTGTGATTATAAGTAGTTGTCAGGAGACAGAAGCCATTGCCACTTCTCATAAAAGTTGGGTACATACTGTATCCTTTTCAGCATAATGCAGCCTAATGGTTGTACTGCTAGAGAAAATTATTTCAAGATATCAAGTAGGCTTATCCCTGTACAACGCCATTCAGGAACAATGTCTAATCAGTCACACAGGAATAAACTGCAATAGTCTTTAGAGAGTGTACAACGTTAAAGAGTATACAATTACAAGTAAGGAAAGCGTAAACAAATAATGTATGTCTCCAACTCATCAAACATCTATGCATTTAGATCTCATTTGCTGGACATCATGTTGATGAGTTGAAGTGTATTTTGTGTTGTAAACGACGACCTGGTCACACTAGCATTTAAAACGCCATGGTTTTGCAAAGTTTTTGCGTCAAGTTCAACTTGGATGAACTTTGACCCGTGTTGACCAGTATCAAGGAGTCGTGACAGTGCTGACCTTAGAGGGAGAACCAGAGTCCAGCTATTATAGCTTATTAGTTGTGTTGAGTTTCACTGTCAAAGTATCAACTGCTTCAAAAAAGAAACATGGTTTGCAGACAATTATAAGTAGTCAGTAATATAAATGAAACATACTGAACTTAGTGTCCCATTAGTGACCAAGCTGAGCTCGTGAGTTAGCTCTGAGAGTTTTATTTTTTCCTCTTCAATAATTTTTTATGAACAAAATGATGTAACAAAAATGCTAGGGTGGAGTAAACAGCACAGTACAGAGACAATAGAGAGGCTGAGAGCTCATCAAGCTACAGCAGTTCACCGACTAGCCCAGGGAATATAAACCTAGCATCTGACAGCAATGTCAGCTCAGCAGGTCAGGCAGCGGAGTTAGATGAGCAAGAATAAGTGAATTGTTTTTCTTAATCTCAGCATACAGAAAAAAACTAAAAAACACAGCGATGATACAGCAAGTCACGGATGGTTTCTCTGATCCGTGACTCTGATTGCTATACAACTACAAGACTGTATCAATAATAACGTGCCATAAGCCCTGACTTCCATTTAAACTGGTTGTACTATTTTTACAGATACTGTCTTGTATTGACTTCCTGGCAGTGACAGGTACATCTTCTTGTCGGCAGGATGACGTGTGTCATTGACAACTGTTTATGATAGGAGAAATTAAGTAGACTTAACTGATTATTAACATTATGCACCTGATTTGTCAAAACAGGCCTTTTTGCACAAAAAGGAAATTTACAGACCTGAGTCAGTATATTTAATTCATTATTTATTCCATGTAAATGTCCTGGATTCGTGATATTTATTTTTTGGCCATGAGTAGTCACCATTACTTGTCAGAGCTGTTGTGAGCTTCTTGCTTTCTACACCTACATTACCGTATGTTGTATTATAAAGCTGTTGATAGAAGTTTGACATCTAGAGACTTTGAATAATCCTGGAACATCAAATGGTGAAACTGCCATGAAGTGAAACATCAATGTGGCCTGTAAGGATTTGAGCTGGTGAAACAAAGGCCACAGTGTCACTACCACATGTCATGGATGTCATGGATAACCCCCTCCCCAAGGAGCCTCAGCCTTCTTTTTTTCATCTGTACGAAGGATTACTGTAATGCTCTTGCTCAACGAAGGTGCAGCAGGAAGGACTGTAAGCCCCATATGCTCCAAAAGAACGTGTGCTTGAAATCTCACAATAGAGGCAGCTACACATGGAAGGTGGCTCACTGTAATCCCACCTTGACTCAGATATCAGAGAGAAGGACAGAGAGATCTCAGTGTAGATTCTGTTCAGTGTCAAGAGTCCGGATTTTCAATTTACTATCAATACGAAGCAGAAAAGCAGCAGATCAAGTGCACTAAAGGATTTATGTTAATCTTCCTGTGTTTTCAATAAAAAATTAAAAAAAACATTTCTAATCCAGTAACTCGTATTCATTTGCTTAATATATTTCCCATACATTCTAGGTTAGCTTTGCATAGATCTTCCACCTACACACAGTACTGTATATACCACTGGTTTCCAACCTGGGGGTCAGGACCCACTGAGGGGTACCAAAACAAATCTAAGGGATCCCAAGATAATTAAAGGGTTTAGGAAAGATACAATTTACTGTGACTCCTCTTCCACAGCCCATAGCCTGTGTGAGGGGTCACAAGTAAACAAATGCAAGGCTTGACAGCTCCCTAAAAGTGAAGCCAAAACATATAGATGTTGGTGTCTGGCTGTTAGTCATAAACCCAGTGTTAGTGAATAGGACATGGACCAAACAAAAAAAATCAAAGTACACGACATCATTTTTCACAAAGATGGTTTCTATAATTTTAGGTAGGCTTAGTTCTTTTCACGCTGATGCATGTTCAAGTGTTCATTTTTTAATTTTGTTTTAATCAGTTATTTGATGCTACAAAAACGGAGTGAAACGTCATGATTGACAGCTGTGATTGACTAGCGATTAGTCGAGCAGGTGTATGGGTGGGACTTCGATACCGCGGCTCCACTGTCTGATCACTACTGCACAGACTCTTACTCCAAAATCCAGGATATTTTGGCTTCACTTTTGTCAAGGGGGTAAGCCTCTCTCCACAACGCGTATCTCCTATGGCGCCATTTTGATGCTACCTAGCTCCCACCCGCTGTTAGTATTCCATTGACTGCCATTCATTTTGACATCACTTTGACAGCGAATAACTTTACACCTGAAGCGTTTAAAGACTTTATTTGTCCATTGGTTATTTCTAAAGAAACACGACAATGTATAAAAGGTTCCATTACCTTGTATTTCACGTTATGGCTCAATAGCAGACATTATTGGAAAAATAGGCTAACGATTGTGTCATAACCACGTGACTTACTGTCGCATAGTAGAGGAATTACCATATAGTACAGGATAAGCTTGCAGGCAGTTTCGACTTACATACTTTAATTACTAATGTTAACTAGCATTTTAGTTAGCAAAAATTAGCCTGTGCCTATGTTATCTCCTGACGCTCTCCATCTCTGCAAGATTGGGAATGATTGAGATTTCTCTTGGCACAGCTACCAGAAGACTTACAACTTTCAGACAGGTTGCTCACGTCACCTCTACGTCTTCAAGCTCAGTTGGAGGCTGCGCAGTAATGCTCAGCCCTCACCGGAAAAGTGCTTCTAATTCACTTCACGGGATCTATTGGTCCATTTATTTAACTGTCTATGACTTTTGTCCATCTATCTGTACTTTATATACTGTCTATGGAGACAACATGTCAGTGGGGCGTAAAGTGTGTCACATTCACTGCTTTGAGGATTCCAATTTGGCCCGTCATTTATTGAATAGAATTCGATCACTTACCAATAGAAATATAAAGCAATGAAATCTGGCAATCCTCAAGTCCTCTGTAGGACAGACATTATATACAAAAGACGCCTCTCCTTGCTTCAAACTACGCCACTGCTTGTTTGTTAAAAAACCTCACCTCTTGCCGCAAGTCGGTTTATACGGACGTTTATGTGGAAGTTAGCCCGCTACAACAGTCACAATTCTTTGCAATGACAACAGTATACATAGAAATGGCCACTGCACTGGCCATCCTGCTATGTTGATTTGAATGTAAATTTCTGTTCTACGCTCATTCTATTTCTATGCTTTCAGCTCATTGTTTTGATTTTTTTGGCCCGCAACTTTACTGTTTTGGCTCAATCCCACTACTCTCATAATGACGTTTTGGCCACAGCAGGCAGCTGTTTTTAAAAGAAAAATTTCTAAAAACCCACTGTACACATGCTCAGTACCAAACAGCAGACAAAGTTAGCACCTAGCTGGTGAACATATTGGAGCATATATGTCCCTCAGTAGGTGGTGGAGAACAAAAACAGAACTAAAAGGAGTGATTATTAGTTCACCATATATCAACTAATATGGTAGTGTTGTGTATTGTGTGTGTACTGCTTGTTGGCCAAGTGCAGGTTAAAGGAGTCACAAACCAACATGGTTGGGTACCACTGGTACATTAAAACACACTGTATAGCATTTCACAATTTGTCATTGCATTTACAGTATGCACAAGCCTATCCACATGATATTAGACATAATGAAATCATATCTTGGAATAGCAGGTGTAATGGAATAAAACTGTGTTTCTATAATACATTATAAAGTGCATTATCTTTCCCTGTCTAGTTAGTTTGTAAGTGTGTATGATCATGCATTTTCATCAGTCAGTATAAGTAATTCAAAACAAAACACTCCTAAGAGTATTCATCTTCACCTTCATTTATCCTACATAGGGGAATAAAATACAAAGCTTGTAAATAATCAAATTTACCAAGATTGTGTTGTAGCCAAAGTAATTAATTCAATTGTAAACTGTTTAAATGATCTGCTGATGAATCAGCAATGTATTTAAATAATTTGGCCTGAGACAAAAAATAAAATGTTGTCAGTGTAGTAAAGAAGTTGTCGATTAGGCCTAAATGAAATTTAATTTTAGATCTATTCTCTAGATCTAAACATATATATTTTAACCCTGCATTACTATTTATTTCTATTCATCTGATGTTTTTATCAGGTCACTCTGATGTTTTTTATCAGTTGCATAGTTGCATGCTGCCACCTCACAAGAGAGCAACATCAAAAACTTGAGATAAGACAAGAAAAAAAAATTACACTTGACTGTGTTTGTTATCAGATATAAATGCAGTAGGGCGGAGGAGGAGGTCATGACGTAAATCCCCGGAATAGCAAGTGTAATTTTTTTCTCCCTTTTTGATCTCCTGGCTGCAGTTTCTGATTTCCCAAAGACCTGAAGTAAAAAACAGTCAACTCTGCACAAAACATCTGGAAATAAAATTCTGTTGAAACTGTTTGTCTGCCATTTTCCAGAAGATTGATGTTTTGTTGTGCCATCAATCCACCTCAACTTGACTTTCTACTCTCTGATTTTCCTCCCGGGGGTTTTCTAATCCCTCACCAGCAATGGAATAATATTGGCTAACAATGGCTAATCAAGCATGCTTCCTTTGGTTTCATACCAAAACAATTATTGATCCCATAATAGCCCCATTAATGCACACAAATGCAAACGGAACAAAACTGATCGATGTACAGCTGAGTGAGAACGCATTATGAAGGTAGCAACAGTGGCAACAGAAATTTATCAAGAAGCGCCATTATACTTTAAAGCAACACTATGTAACTTTTAGCGCGAGCTGTAGTTCCAATGAGACAACCGATAGGGGGACCGAAGCGGGAAAAGTTACATAGTGTTGCTTTAAGGTCTGTGTGTAAAAGATCTCGGCAATAATAACATCACTGCTGTGATGTTTCGGGTCAAAATGTTAATTGGTATTGAAGTACAATACCTTCAAGAAAGCAAAGGTTGAGTTCACTTCCTGAAGGAACTGAAAAGATTCCCTCAAGGTAAAGCGATTTCAATCAGGAAAGACTTTTTTGCAGATATGCAAAAGGTTTTAATGTACAATGGCATGTAGTGTACAGTGTATTGGAGATTGAACTCCATCGTTATTAACACATTTAATATATTAATAAATTTAATGTAGGGGTAGGGAACCAAGATGTAACCACCCAATGAAATCCACACACCGGTGGTGGCGGAGAAGGCCGGAAAACCAGACCTAGGAGGCACTGGAGCGACAGCCGGGGAACCACTAGGACGGGAGGTGGAAGGGGAGGAGGAGGGACAACATCTTCCTGAAATGACAGCTGATAGCACAGGGAGAGAAGCAGCTTTTTAAAACAGTGATGTGACGCTGTGATTGGCCTATGGGATCCTTGGCCGTTCCTGCTTGGTTTATCAGAAGGTGAAAGCCTCCAGCGGAGGAGGGACTGATTACTTGTTAGGTCTTCCTGAAAGAATTTGCGCTGAGCTACATAAGTAGGAAGGAGTGGTAAAAACGCATGAATAGAGCTGGTTTTATAATAATATACTGTACCAATTGCGTCCTATTGAATTACAGGGAATACAATGATTGTTTTGAAAAGGTTTAGCTCTACCAAACCTGAGAAGGAAAAGCCTGATAACAAAACGCATAGCAGTGGGAGCGATGCACTTCTTTGTGCGCTTTTGTCCTGCTTAGTCCAGGGTCGGATCGCCATCTCTACAGCAGCAGGAGATTCAGTCATTATACCTGCCAGCATGGGGCTTGGCTTTTCTTTCTATAAGTGGCAGAAGTAGTCGCATCATAGTAGTACCTGTATTATTATCATTATTAATATTATTATTATTATTATTTGACTACATGTAACTTTCAGTTTGTGTTGATTCTAGCTGCCGCTTTGGACAAAAGCGGTAGAGTTTTTACCACATCTGCCGTCGTAAAGATCTTTTCTTTACGGTGCTGTATTACTGAGTTAGCGTTACCGTGAGGTCATGTCGTTGCGATGAATGTTTTGCTAAGACAGCAAATAATTCATTTACAATAAGAGAATACGTTACAGGTTCATCGTTACATTTCAAGTGTTGCATACGGTAACTATGCCTGCTAACGTTATTTTATGAATGAAATAGACATATTACATACCTGAGGGCCAATTCTCTCCATCTGTTAAAAAGCCTGACCGAAGATGACTCGCGTTTTTGCCCGTTGTCTTTCCCTTTTAGCTTTTAGTTCTTCGTTTCTTTCTTTCCTGTGATGGTCCTGCCCCACTATCAGCCATAGCTATAACAAAAAACTTCTAAAATAACATTAAAATACAATTAGGCCTATATAAAGAAATCTCCTGCTAACCGCGATAATTATACTGCCATGAGATGCCGTACTTATATTACTGTTACACAATGTGTTAGCATTTACCATTATCCTTGACATTTCAACAAGTTAGTATTGCTTTAAGTTAAATTCCATTTTTAAGGGTATCTATACAAAATGTTCTTGCTCAGTCCGAAATTTGCTATCTATCTATCCATATAGGCTATTGTACATTTTACCAGCTCCTTTTATTGTAATGGTACCAGCTTCAGCCAGACAGCTGAGCACACTCATGCTGTGATCTCAGCCTCCAGTCCAAACCAAATGTGGCTTTATATCTTGTGCAAGTGTGTCAGCATTGAGGCATTTTTGTAGCTGTAAATATTCTGTGACTGCAGTGCAGTAAAAACATTTTATCCTGTTCTTGATTTGAGAAGCCTCCGCAAGCAGAAAACCACTTTTGCTGCTAAAACCAATTCCATACTTAGTCATTGACGTAATCAAATGTTAGGAAATTCAAATGCTTTCTGATGATTCAGCAGACTCGGTTGTGAATAAATGGATGGTCTGCTGTGACACACAAACACCTTTGCATCCTGTTGACCCCCCTTTTTTTTGCATCTATAAAAACTATGTATACAGCCACAGACTGGCTGAAAAAGTAGACTTCTTAGAGATGTAAACATTGAGCACACTCATCCCCAATGTGACTGAGAGAAAACAGTAGTGAAGGATCTCTGTCGTACATTTCAAAGATGATAAAAGGAGGGATGACAGGATGAAGTGGAGCACCAGCAGTGGCTGCACGGAAAGACTCAGCAGCCCCATCCAAACACTTGCCAAGTCACACCAGATTACACTTGAAACAGGGAGAAAATCTTGTCACCCCAGCTCAGGAGACAGGAGCTCTCTCTCTCTCTCTCTCTCTCTCTCTCTCTCTCTCTCTCTCTCTCTCTCTCTCTCTCTCTCTGTCTCTCTCTTCCTACTTTGGCTCCATACTCCTGCTGCACCTCCATTTTAATATCTTCACACACATATTCCCACTTATGACGTGCTGCATTTCTACTCCGGCTGAGAAGCAAACTGTTAAATTAATGCAGTGAAAATGAATATCTGAACAGAAAGACAACTCAAAGCAAACCATTTAAATGCAAATTACTCTCTTCTGCTTGTAATGTTTAAGATCACAGTACAGGCTTTCTGTGATAGAAAAGAGAGTTCTGAATGGCTTGATTCAAATTTCACAAGTAACAGAAGAGGAGCAAATGACAGATTTAGGGAATAATTTAGTTTGGCTTGATGCTTTCTTCTCTCTGTCATTTTCGTAGTGTCACAGATTGCATTGTCTGAGCCGGCAGAGCCAGTATCTTATATAAAAGCCTTCTGTAGTTTAAAAAAGGCTTAGTGAGTTTTGGTAAGTGGTGCCATCATGTCAAAGCTGTATAATCATACACTCAATCAAAGCCTTGATGAAAAGCTTGCTTGTGCATGCACATAAAGTATGTTATTAGGGTGAAAGTAAAACTCAACATTTTCTCTGATTTCACTATAACTATCATTTTTAGTTTGAGTCCTTTGAATCTCTGTGGCTTGTTATCCTCATAGTGCACTTGTGACACTGTTGTGAAGACAGCAGTAGTTGACAGAAGTAAGAGTTATAAAGTTGCATCTAACCTCGTGACCATATAACTCGGTAATTAACCTGCAGCTTAATTGTGCAATTTAGTGCCACTTATTCCTTTGCTCCATAAAGGCTTTGGGTGTTTAAATAGCAAATCCACCTGCGCCCATCTTTGCGCCCATGGGCGTGCTGGTCTTACAGGGAAGTGTGTTCAGGTGAATTCTTGGCCTATTGCAATCTTGAGGCAGCGGGAAGTGATCGCGCCATTGACCAACAAAAACCTGGTCTGAAGTCAATAGCGCAGCATTTCATTGTTATTTTAACAGCAAATTAGTAAAATGCGCCTAGGCTCGTGCACAACGCGCACACACTATTGTTACATACACACAGGGAAGCGCATAATAGCAATGCCCCAAGGTACAAACGCACCAGGCTTTTAAAGGGAATGGGAGATGACACTCTGATTGGTTTATTGCATGTTACACCGAAAACACACCTATGAATTAATGAACACACTAAGTACAACGCTTTTGAACCATGCGCCCGGTTCACGGACCCTTTTTACTGCCATCAAACTATCAAAAGTGGATTTGGATATGCCCTAAACGCACCTGTGCCATGCGCTTCACGCTGTGTGCTTAGATCGTTAAAATAGGGCCCAAATTTGAGTGCAAATGAATGGATTAAATGAGTTAGCTGGAAAACAGGAACATTAACTTTCTTAAAATATCCACTTGTGAAAATTGAGGCAGAACAAAGTAGTTCTTTAGCAGCGGTTTCACAAAGTCCTTCTCGATTTCTAACATTATCCTCTACCTCCCTGTCTGTCTTTTTGTCTCCCCTTTCTGTCACTGCCTTCGTGTGTCTCCGCTTCCTCTCCATACTTCAGTTTGATGTCAGGTTTGGCTGCATTGGACGCCAAGTGCTCCAGCCGCCTGGGCATCATGACCATCTCCTACTACCTCTGGACCACCTTTGTTGCCGTGGTCGTGGGCATTCTCATGGTATACATCATCCACCCGGGTGGAGCTGCTCAAAAGGAGGACTCTGATGAGAGCAAGAAGCCAATGACCAGCTCTGCTGACGCTCTGCTGGATCTCATCCGGTAAGAGACTGTCACATATCTCCTATTACATTTATCAGCTCAGAGGAAACTAAAATAAAATTTAAAAAATCCCTATGAAGGGGTGCCATGGTTTAAACATGTTTGGGAACCAATGTTATATATGATGGCTTTACTCTTTCGATTCTTTGGAGTCTCCTGTTTATCTTTTATGTGTTGGAGATGTAGAAATAAACACCTAAATGTTCTATGGTAGGTCAGGACCTCCAAGAGACCACAAGATAAATCTGAGGCTATTTTATAAGATGAGAAATACAGTAAGATGGGAAATCACATTAGCATGTGACTTTTCTAAAGTAGATTTTTTAATCAAATACAAGGCAATATGTCTTGGGGCAATGGATTTTCATTAGAATGGAAAAGTTCAAAGACACCCACATTTGGTCAGATTTTTAACAAATTCCCATGAGATCATTTAAAAAAAAAAATAACAAAACAAATCTATAAGAATAGATATATATTAGAGAACCAATCAAAGTGAAATATGGTGAATGTGATTGCTTTTGATTTTGTAAATTTGCAAATTAAGTAACAGGTATTGACTTCAGCACAAATGAAAGCAGACTAAAGGGAGGAATGTATCATAAGCAGTGAGAGTAAATCTAATTTTCTGCTTCTTACAGCAATACAAGAGCAATATGCAAACTTTATGTCAGCATGTTCATTATAGTGCACAACAGATGCTGCTGCGGGCACATCACCATTTAAAGCTGTTTTATAATACAGTACATGTGAAGTTTTTGCTCTGCGTGCTGTTTCACAAGGACTGAAGTTGGGTAAATTATTGAGGTTAAAGCGTAAAGTCTGGAGCATCGTGTGAGTGGGTTATTGTGCTAAACTAATTAAGATGAAGTGTGTGTTTGAGGTGAACCTGGGTCAGCCGTGCAGAGAGCAACATGACGGTGAGACACTGACAGCTGCTGTGTCAGTGTCACAGTCGGTCAGTGGGATTAAGTCTACAGCCTGTAACACAGAGAGCTGCTGAGCTGTTGACCCTACCACTAGAATATTACAATTTATGATGCTATTTTATCGCAATAAACTACCAACAATGTCTTTTAAATTTAAAAATAATTCAAGGTTTTGTCATTTACAGTAAAAGTTAGTTCTCTTTTCATCCTCTGTTGATATATATATATATATATATACATGTATATATACATATACATATACAGTATATATCTCAATCATCAGTAACGAGTTGGCAGAATTGGACAAGCAATTCCAAGGGCCTGCATCCATACAGTGCAGTACTGTCAATACTGTAAATAGTCTCAAAAGTGGTACATGGGACCATAGAAACAGTGTCTGATAAACAGTAATACATTACAGTAAAGAATGATGATGAAATATTACATCCCTAGATAATGTAGTCTAATTGGTTCATGAAACTTTCATGATCTAAACATGGAATACTGTTTGTCTGTTTCCATACAACTATGCATTAAGAGTAATGCAACAGTTACTTATCATTTTGAGCAGTTGTATGGATTGATAGTTAGATGATTGTAATGAAATGAATAGACAATCATCTGAAATGTAATGTGTGAATTGCTTTTTGAAATAGTAGTACATTGATGTTAAGTTGTGTCATATTGAACAGGTGGTCTTTGTTAAATGAACAAATGATCTCAGGTTTATGTGTATTGTATCCAAGCAATTGAAAGAAGTGTTAGAGTTTTGAAAAATGCGCATTTTGATCATTGGTTGTGAGTTTTGTGTCTAGAGTTTTGAAAAATGAAATTTTTGAAGTTCTGAAATTCGTAGCAAAGTGATTGTAAAAAACTGTATTTGAGAAGTGTAATACAAAAATCACATAATACTAATGTATGAGTCACTTTCATCAGAATGAAAAAGAGGAAGTAATATGGGCCAAGCCCATGGAATCCAGCTATGTTCTGATCATGTGTGGCAAAGGTGAAGCTTTCAGGGGTTCTCAATGCGTGTGTGCATGTTTGCATGTGTGCGTGTGTATGTGATAATTATAATGAGCAATGTATCAATATTTGCGTACTTGGATGTATTAGGTGCACTGAGGTCAGAGTGGTTCATTAGACTGATTTGCTCTGTCTCAGACACAGGATAGGCTGTTGCATGTTTACAATAAAGCCATGCAGAATACTCAGTCCACTGAGATGTACCATATTATCCCCTTATTCGCCATATGTCTTTTAAGTCACTCTGTTGAATGCACGAGTTGTAAAACACAATATGCCTTTTAATCTCTCTGTGTCTATGTGCTGTTTGAATTTGAGCTCTGTGTTGATGTGGGATTTACAGCCAGTGTATATGCCATGCTGATTCTGCTGTGATTGACAGACACTCTTATTTGTATAAAGAATGCTTTATACTAGGGGTCTTCAACGAATTTTTAGGCCAAGGACACCGTAGCTGTAAGGCCGGTTACACACTGGATGCTGCCTGTTTGAGACGCCTATTTTTCACGCAAGACGCGAGCGTGTTGGAAGTGTTTCCAGGCAAAATAGAATAGGAAAATATGTTTATATGTCATTTAGACACAAATGCATATTAATAAATGACATCTTGATGTTTGAAAGTCTCGAGGTTTTGACAATGTAGATATAAATGTAATACAAAATTTCAGAGAAAAGATTTTCAAATATTGCACCTGTCATACAGAACGAAATATTCTCTAACATATTTTGCAGGCAATACTGCAGACGTTGTCTTGCTTTAATCAAATCAGTAGGCTATATATAAAGGGTAGGATAGGCTACAATAACAACATGGTGTGTGTTCTGAGTGACGGTCCAACATCAGATAGGTAGGCTCTTTACAGCTACACAAAGTTGTTATAAACAGACAGCCCACTTACCCATTTTTCAGAGTTTGAATCTGTTGGCGCTATGTCCCGAGATCAGCCCTCCCTGTACCTAGCAGCAGGAGCAGCGCTGCGTCAGACACGCTTCTGGTGTGTAGGACACAGAAAAATCCACGTAGACGCCACACAGCTGAGACGCAACAGTAACGCCATGCTCGTGCAACGCATCCAGTGTGTAACCGGCCTAAGAGAGACAGAGCAGGAACCCCCTACTACGTAATGTAAAAAATGGAGTTGCATATTAAACTGATCCTAAAATAACATGTAGGGTGG
Organism: Perca fluviatilis; assembly: GCF_010015445.1. Classification (NCBI taxonomy): domain Eukaryota; kingdom Metazoa; phylum Chordata; class Actinopteri; order Perciformes; family Percidae; genus Perca; species Perca fluviatilis. The sequence goes on from NC_053122.1 coordinate 14,602,395, forward strand.
CCTAAAGCCTTTACACATACCTTTTAATGGTGCATACAATACTAAGCTATTAAAATAATAATTATTGACATATTTATGAATCCTGTTTTAATGTTAAACATACATGAAGCAGAGTGAATGCTTAAGCTTAACTACATCTGTGAATGGCTACCTTACCTGCAGGCCAGTAGCCTGTCATCAATGCTGTGTAAATAAAAAAAATTAAAAATTAAAAGAAATCACAAATAGGCCGATATCTTTGCTAATAATATGTTGGACTCATTTTCAAACATTTCAACTTAAAAAAAAAAATCTAAAACTTTTTTATAAATGATAAAACAATAACTTAACAGTAACTTTGAGGACCCCTTAAGGGTCCCAGACCCCCTGTTGAAGATCTCTGCTTTATACTATAATTGCCACCTTCATCATGTCATTCCATTCCATTTTACACACTGCTATAATTATTATGAGTCATATTTCTTCCTTTTAAAAGGAATTTCTTCCTCGCTGCTGTCACACCAGATGCATGCTCTTGGGGGAACTGTTGGGTCTCTGTAAATTATAGAGTGTGGTCTAGACCTACTCTATCTGTAAAGTGTCCTGACATAACTTCTGTCTATAATTCAATTTAATTTAATTGAACTGAATTGCTACAATGTATCTTATTCAACAGTCTGTGGTTTAAAGGCAGCAGTCTGTAATACAAACAAAAGGTGCTTGCACTCGATTAAAAGTCTAACGATCCCGCTGTTTAGTCAATGCAGATTTTGTCATTCTAAAATCATTTATTTATTTATGTAGTCAAAGAGTTTGAACAAAGTATTATTTGTTATTTGGAATAAATTAAGTGGGCGGTGAAACACAAAAATTTTAAAATTAATACTTGAGTCAACCTAAAATGAATATTTTGCGAGTTGCAGCATCTGGATGTAGGCATGAATGGAAACTTCCCAGTATGCACCAGGACAGACTGATGGACATACATCTTATTTTATGTGTTCATTCATTACTTCTAGTGTTATTGTGTTTAACATTGTGTTTAACATTGTGTTTAACACAATACTAAAGTATGAGAAATGTGTGCACAATTGGTCACATACTAAGGACATATCGTGGCCCAGGTTCAACACAGTATGGGTTATTGTACATGTTGGTGGTAAATTACCTTTCCTAGTGTTCTCAGTCAGGACACATAAGCTTGAATTTGCATCTGATGAGTGAGTCACAGCATGAAAGTGCATTACTTTTTGTAGCTATATGCATGAATGGTTTATCAGAACAGCCTGACCCCTGTGGTCTAGATGTGAAAGAAAGACTTATTACAGTTTCAGCTTTAATAGAATGGTTCACATTTTTGTGTTTTGTGTTTGAAAATATATATTCAATATAACTATATTTAAAGTGTCGCACCATAACCAAAGTTATCTCAGGATACTTTACAGATAGAGTAGAGAGCAGAGACCCAACAATTCCCCCAAGCGCATTCATTTAGTACGGCAGCAAGGAAAAACCTCCTTTTAACAGGCAGAAACCTCAGACAGGTTGGGGGATGGAGAGAGAGCGAGAGAGAGAGAGATGCAAAGCAACTACAACAATATCAAATTATGATAAATATAGAAATAACTACTTTTAGGTTTTTGTATGTTTCATGTATGCTTGTTGTTTAACTGCATTATTATATTAGTCTTAGTTTGCATAGTGTATTGGCAGTTTAAAACCTTGTTTACTTATGATTATGTTATGCTATCATATATTAACCCTATACTGCCTCAGACCTTGTACTTTTCTGCTTCCCATGGAATTCAGCTTTTGACTTCCAGCAGACAGAGGTAGAAATTGAATCTAGATGTAATGTTCAAAAGACAAATCACTGTGTTCAAGGACATCTGCCAAGAGTGAGAATATGTACTGTATAAGTACTTTTATCTGAACTTCATTCAGTATCTCTCAGCCTACCAAGCTCATGTCCATTTTCAAATGCTTGACTGAATATTGCATATATAGTGAATTCATCTTTAAAAGGGCCATACGATTGTAAAACACTTTTCAATTTGTTTTTAATATACATAAGGTTATTTATTATTAGATAAGATCGAACTTTGTTGTACAAAAAGGACAAAAAAGGAAAGCGTGAGAAAAAAATTCAAATAATCCAAGCACCGCCTCTTAAAAAATTCAAATAATCCATGTCCCGCCTCCTGCTGTCGCTGACTGGACGGCTGAGAGAACCAATAAGATGCAATGCTACATATTTCAATGACTAAAAGTCCAACGTGCAGCAGGAAACCCACATGGGCGCCTGTAAAAATGCAAACTCTAACACAGAAAACTAGTGTTATTACTGTATAACAAGCTCTTATCTCAGCCCTGTCTATGAGGGTTGTTGAGCATCCATTTCCCACTCCAAAAATACTTATTTCCCCTTTTACAATCACTTTCCCTGCTTCACCTGCTTCTGGTTTCATCCCTTTTTGCTCCTTTAGCACCCAAATCCTCTCTGCTGCAGTTTCCCTTGGCAGGCAGAGCAATTAATTTGCTTTTGCTCAGCTGAGAATGGCTAGGAGAGTGTGCTTTTTATGGCAGTTATTAAAGTGTATCATCTTCCCACTTTCTGAGCAGCTTATTAGGATTGTTAAGATTTTCATAAGCCAAGATCAGTGCAAACAAACATTTTGACTAGCCATTAGGGACAGTTACTCTTTTCGTGAAGACCATTAATGAGCTGACTCATCCCTCATTGATTTCCAAGTATTGAATTAATGCTAATAACAAAAGGAGGAGATGGAAATCAAAGGAGACCCAGCTCACTGTCAGCCCCCACCTGTCAGTGGATCACAAGCTTCCTGACAGACCTGAGGCAGCGGGTGCGGCTGGGGAAAAATCACATCTAGCATCTGGACCATCAGCACTGGCGCCCCCCAAGGCATGTCTGCTCTCCCCACTGCTCTTCTCCCTCTACACCAACGATTGCATCTCAGGAGACCCGTTAACACATGTGTAAGACACACTTAAACTCCTGAAGTTTGCAGACAATACAACAGTCATCGGCCTCATCTGGAACGGTGACGAGTCTGCACAGCCTTCTGGTGAGGTCACAACAACCTGGAGCTTATCATGCTCAGAATTGTGGAGATGACAGTGAACTTTAGGAGGAGGAGCCCCGCAACACTCTGTGTTTGCTGTGGAATCCTTCAGGTTTTGGGGATCCACAATCTTTCAGGTCCTCAAATGGATGTCAAATATAGACACAATCAGGAAAAAGGCCCAGCAGAGGATATATATATATTTATTTATTTATTCATTTATTTATTATCTGTGCATAGTAGTCAACGTTCATGTTTACCTTGTTCAGCTTTGTTGTCCTTGTTTTTAGCTGTTATGTTTCTGTGTATTTACATTGAGCCGTGTTTGTGTCCACACTTACTTAATAATGCTGATTCTGAACACATTTCATGATGACATCAGTAATGTTTCAATGGTCATTCAACTAGAAATACTTTACATTGAATGGATTTTATCCATTGTAACCTTGCACTGCATGTGCTTCTGTGACTGTGAAGGACTTTTTACTTCATCACATCCACTGAAACACTTCTCATAATTCTCTTCCCCAGCAACATGTTTCCAGCCAACCTGGTTCAAGCCACTTTTCAACAGGTAAGCAAAACATTTCAAGGCAAAGACATAGATAGAAAAAGCTGATCAAAACACAAACTACAGCACCAATAGTTTGGAACTGAGGTAAAAGCAAAGACTGGGAATGGAGGAAAACAGCTTCCCTGACTGTATCCAAAAGCAATAAAATACATCTCCAAAGATCTCATTTTTTTAATCCGTACAAAAACCCCAGGCTGTTTTCTCCTGTCTTTATATGAAGATAAGCTAACTGGCTGCTGTTGGTAGCTTTATATTTAGATATGTGGTATAAATCTTCCCAATTAACTTTCAGCAAGCAAGCCAGTAAGTGTATTTACCGAAATGTCGAACTATATGCTCACTGTTGAGGCAGCAATATTTCTTATTTTCCCTTTCACAGAGCAATTCTTTGTTTTAGATGAACAGTAAACACATATGTTAGCATATTAGAAAGTACATTTTAAAAGTTAGTGTTATAATTTTTCAGAAATCAGAAAATACAATAGAAACCGAGATTATAAAAATAACACACTATGTTCAATGTCATTTCATTACTGTAATGTAAATCTTCTAATTTAAATGTTAACTAACACACACAACGCATGTGTCATTATTTTATGACAATCTGTTGCCTTGAACATCTCTTTTGGTGTCATGTTTACTGTGCTGATGTTGGGGCCGGTGCTCTGTTTTGGTTTCAAGTATCGAACCCAGAGAGTCCCTGAGCTCATCCCCAAACCAACGGTGGCTCAGCTCCTGGATGAGACCACTACGCGCAGGGTCTACATCTACGGCATCCAGGATGACAACGGCACAGATGTCCAGAATTTCTCCCTGGATCTTACGCCACCACCTGATGTCATCATGAAAACATCACCTGGTACCAGCGAAGGCATGAACGTGCTGGGGATTGTAATTTTTTCTGCTACCATGGGTAAGTGGTTGGCATGGATCCTGTATAACTTCCCAAAGTAGCATAAACAACGCATATACATAACTATGTAAAATTGCAATCTTGATTTGCATAATTTAGTTTAGAATGTGTTGTGTGTTCTTTGTGATAACAATGTAATGACAACACTCTCGTCAATTGACACTGTTGAATCTATCTTTGTAGGGTGTATGATTGATGCATTTATTTATAAATGCAACATATGTTGTGGTTTTTTTCTTCAATCCAGGAATAATGTTAGGAAGAATGGGACCCAATGGAAGCGCTTTGGTCAACTTCTGCCAAAGTGTGAATGAGGCAGTTTTGAAGATTGTTGCCATTGTCATCTGGTAAGAGTTGTATCTTGGAAGTTACCAGCACCAAAATAAAGTAACAACATTTGTGAGCAGTTTTGCTGATACTGGTAATAATGATCAAAATGTTTGCTGAAACAGCATTAGAATGTTCCTATTTTTAGCTTGGCTCTATGGACGGCAATATCAGTGTGTTGGTCAGTCAGTTGGCAATGAATTTAGTCAAGGTACTCATGCTACCCAGATGATTTTCCTCTAGTGCCACCTATGAGATTAATATCTTTGCTTTTTAGGGAAATGTCAGTCGCACTTAATTTTCCAGTTCATTAAAAAGACGTAATAAGCCATGCTTTGTATCAAATTAGACCATAACTAGATATGTTGTTTTTCGGTTAGATTGCCATTTCATTCAATACAGATACGCATAGTGCCTCAGGGATGAAACCTCATGACTTTCGTGATTTCTCCTTGACTTTTCATCTTGTATATCTCAACATTTCTGATGGATTGGCAGAAGATTTTTCCTAGACGATGTATCTTCATGACTTTGGTGATCATTTAAATGTATCAACAAATATTGGAAGGATCGTCATGACATTCAGTTCGGACAGTCATGTCCCCCTAAGGATTTATTTTAATAGCTTTGGTGATCCCTTAACTTTTGATTCTGCATCATCAGTTCAAAACTGTTTAATGTGTCCAATCTGATCAAAATGACCAAATACCTTTAAAGCTAATGGCATTCCCATGAGCCTCAGCTGTACATTGTGTTAATTCTATTAGCAAATGTTAGACCGCTAAACTAAGATGGTGAACATGGTAAACATTATACCTGCTATCATTTAGCTCAAAGTACAGCCTCACAGAACCACTAGCATGGCTGTAGGATAAGTCTTGTTGAACAGTAAATGCACCATGACTGTTGAAGCTTGATGGGAAATACTCTCATTTTAAATAAAAGCCAATGCTGTAGCTGTCTTTTTATGAACAAGCCTCTACGCTTCCGTCCCTTACAGGTATTTCCCCTTTGGGATCGTGTTTCTGGTTGCCGGTAAGATCTTGGAGATGGACGACCCTTCAGCCATGGGGAAGAAGCTGGGTTTTTACGCCATTACGGTGGTAATGGGCTTGGTGCTACACGGTCTATTCATCCTCCCGGCCATGTACTTTTTCATCACTAAGAAGAGCCCTATTGTTTACATCAGAGGCATTCTGCAGGCCCTGCTCATCTCCTTGGCCACCTCCTCCAGGTAAAAGTGGCAGTTCTGACTTTTCACAAATTAAACACTTCATTTTTATTCATGTTCATTTATATGGGGACTGTGTGAATCAGTTTTGCTGAATTTCTTGAGGACCAAATATATTGTGGAGAATAAACCCACTTAATCAAGTTCCTTACATTTTGCTTTGTTTATGTTTATTATATTTAAGATAAAAATCATGTAAGGTCACCTGGGGCTCTTATAGTGTCACATGAATAAAAAAATAAATAAAAGCCTTTCAGAAAATGGAAGTATTTGTACATATAAAATGTTTCAGTCATGATGTTTACCAGAACAACTTACAGTGAGTGTAATCATATATATTATAATAATATATATATAAAAATATAATAATAATAATAATAATAATAATAATAATAATAATAATAATACACTTAGCTTTAATGTAAGGTTCACCAAAAATGTCAGAGTATAGACATGCTTTTAAACTATACTGCTAGAGTAGAAGTGGATAATGGAATTATTGAGCAAAATGGATGTCTGTGGGATTTCACCGAACCTGTTAAACTCATACGCTCTCAATGCTACCTTGTATGAGTGTGTGTGTTATGATTGGCTATATATTTGTCATTTCCGACAACACTAACTTTGCAAGGGGCTGGACAGCATTAGTGTCAAGAGTGTTCACTCCTGGTTTACAATAAGTATGTTTCTTCAGTGCTTCAGCCTTGAAGGTTCCTTTAAATAATTATTTATTGTGTCGCAGTTCACAGCTAACTGAGAGGTAGAACTACCCAAATTAAAAGGACATTTTTGCAGCGTTCAGGTCTCCCCTACCCAACCTGGCTCACATTATGAAAAAATATAGACAAAGCTAAGCTAAGATTTGTTATGACAGCATCTCAAAAATGTATTAATATTTGAATGCATACTGGCTCTTGTGCAACAGTTTTATGGATTTAAATCCGGCGGGGCTAGAAGGGAGGCACAGGGTGGTATCCGCCCCCCTGAAATTTGATTGTCCCTTCCCCCCTACCAATCCATTAGGCTAGAGTGCTGTCAATCTGATAATTGTGATTTCCATCGGATCAGAGCACTGTCACTTGGCTGCCTGTTCTGACAATTTTGCCAGCCCTTGTCACATGACCAATTAATGTTTCCATGATGACTTTCCAAAATTCTGATATAATAGAACCCCCGACTGATATTGGTCCCCCCTGTGCCACCCAACTTAAAAAATCCTAGAGTCGCCCCTGCTCACATACAGTATTTTCTTGTATATCAACCCCCCAACACTAGCCTTTCCCCCCATCATTGGTCCTTATGTCAACAGCTTTCAGAATGAAATCAATTCAGTTAATATATAGTGACAAATGTATACCAATCTGAGGCAATTTTAGAGCACTGTGAGTGTTTCATGACTTTGTCGTGGTGGCAAATAGAGAGAAAATTGCTATATGGAATTGGTTGTGTGTTTGACTAGATGTGTTGTTAAACACAACAAAGACATTATTATAGTAAGCAATTTTCTCTGTATGTAGCCTATATATATTTATTATTATAATAATTATTTCCTGCTGCAGCTCTGCCACTCTGCCTATCACCTTCAAGTGCCTCCTTGAGAACAACCACATCGACAGACGCATCATCCGCTTCGTGCTGCCTGTCGGGGCCACCATCAATATGGACGGCACCGCACTCTACGAGGCCGTGGCAGCCATCTTCATCGCCCAAGTGAATAATTATGAGCTTGACTTTGGACAGATCATCACAATCAGGTAAGGCCAGCTAAATGTAGACCAGAACTGGCTCATATATATATATACAGTATGTGTATATATATATATATATATACATACAGTATGTGTATATATATATATATATATATATACACATACAGTATGTGTGTATATATATATATATATATATATATATACACTCACCTTAAAGATTATTAGGAACACCTGTAAGATTTCTTGTTAATGCAATTATCTAATCAACCAATCACTTGGCAGCTGCTTCAATGCATTTAGGGGTGTGGTCCAGGTCTAGACAATCTCCTGAACTCCAAACTGAATGTCAGAATGGGAACGAAAGGTGATCTAAGCAACTTTGAGCGTGGCATGGTTGTTGGTGCCAGAAGGGCTGGTCTGAGTATTTCACAATCTGCTTAGTTGCTGGGATTTTCACGCACAACCTATTCTAGGGTTTACAAAGAAAGATCTGAAAAAGTAAAAACATCCAGTATGCGGTAGTCCTGGGGGGCGAAAATGCCTTGTTGATGCTGGAGGTCAGAGGAGAATGGGCAGACTGATTCCAGCTGATAGAAGATCAACTTTGACTCAAATAACCACTCGTTTCAACCGAGGTATGCAGTAAAGCATTTGTGAAACCACAACATGAACAACCTTGAGGCGGATGGGCTACACCAGCAGAAGACCCCACCGGGTACCACTTATCTCCAATAAAAATAGGAAAAAGGGGCTACAATTTGCACGAGCTCACCAAAATTGGACAGTTGAAGACTGGAAAAATGTTGCCTGGACTGATGAGTCTCGATTTCTGTTGAGACATTCAGATGGTAGAGTCAGAATTTGGCATAAACAGAATGAGAACATGAATCCGTCATGCCTTGTTACCACTGGGCAGGCTGCTGCTGGTGGTGTAATGGTGTGGGGGATGTTTTCTTGGCACACTTTAGACCGCTTAGTACCAATTGGGCATTGTTTAAATGCCACAGCCTACCTAAGCATTGTTTCTGACCATGTCCATCCCTTTATGACCACCATGTACCCATCCTCTGATGGCTACTTCCAGCAGGATAATGCGCCATGTCACAAAGCTCGAATCATTTCAAATTGGTTTCTTGAACATGACAATGAGTTCACTGTACTAAAATGCCCCCCCCCCCCAGTCACCAGATCTCAACCCAATAGAACATCTTTGGGATGTGGTGAAACGGGAGCTTCGTGTCCTGGATGTGCATCCCACAAATTTCCATCAACTACAAGATGCTATCCTATCAATATGGGCCAACATTTCTAAAGAATGCTTCCAGCACCTTGTTGAATCAGTGCCATGAAGAATTAAGGCAGTTCTGAAGGCAAAAGGGGGTCAAACACAGTATTAGTAGGGTGTTCCTAATAATCTTTAAGGTGAGTGTATAAATATATATATATATATATATATATAGACTTTTGGTGGAAAATGTAATGAACTAGTATATAAACTAAATGTCAGCAGGCAGGTAGGAAAAAAGAAATAAAGGTCATTATCACACTCAAATGTGTGAAAGCTAACTGCTTAACCTTTAGTTTATTTAGTTTAGTTTATTTGTTTCACAGAACATAAATACAAATTACATTGAAGAAATACAAAAATACATGTCAGGGTGAGGAAACCTTAAATGGCTCGTATAAAAACCACAACCAAAGGACATACACTAATGTGGACGTACAAAATCAAAAATACATTTTAAGCATTAGTGTGCAAAAAGTTAATAAAAATGTAAATAAATACATGTATAATAATTGCCATGTGTGCAGTAAAAACAACAGAGTTATCTTTTTTTTTCCCAAAATTACAAGTTTAGATAGCTTTGCAAGCAAGTCTATTTTTATACATACAAAGTGACACAGAGGAATCCATTAAATGTAAATTTTCATTCCATAAAATAACTCCACGAAATTTGATAGAGAACTGACCGCGGGATATTTGTTTAGCTAAACCTTTGTCTGCTAAACCTTTGATTACAGTTTTTGCCCATTGCTTAAACACTAAAAATGAATGCTTAGAGCAAAGCCTCAATACCTAAACTTCTTGTAGCATACCTTAAACACAGTGTAACCATAGCATTGTCAACTTTGCACTTTGTTTGCAATTCTGTAACACACTTATTGCAAAACACTACACACGTTTTCTTACATTAGACACTTTGTTCAAAAACGAAATCTCCTGTTATCATTGGGAAAACACACTGTTCAAAATGCAAAACTCATCTGGCAATTGTAGGCTCTTACATACACACCTGAAAACACTTGCACAGAAAACAGAACACCAATCGGTCTGAGCCTTAGCATTATAAATAGGCCTCAGGTAAGACATTTTGAGAACTTTGCAAGCATGGAGGCAATGAGAGTCAGAGTAAGAGGACGTTAAAGAGAAATTGTCTGTGATGTTGACAAGGTCTTGTGGCCATATCCCAACAGAAGGCGAGATCCATAAGCCCCCCCACAGCCCCCTACCACACACACATGCACACATGCACACATGCACACACACACACACACACACACACAAAACAAGTATCCCAATAGCAATTTATCCAGTAACTGTGTTTTTTAACTTTTGTTTTGTTGCTAAATTTGATGATTTGTGATTCTATTTTTCTTTATTTCTGTAAGAATGTTTGTTTTTTGTAAAAACTCTTGTTTGATTACTGCAGAAATTCTACTTCTGAGTTTTACAGAAGACTGAGTCTGAGAAAATGACAATAAAAATAGAAACACAAAGACTGCAGTGTTTTATATAAAGCCCATCAGTGGGTTGCTGTTGATATGAAAGAGTAATTCAAATGGTTTTGTTGCAAGAATTTCATTTTTAGAAAGGAGTGTTACAGTTTTTGCCTATTGCTTACACACTTTTTGCAGAATTTGGCTCATTATGTCAAAACTCTACACACAAGCCAATCAGACATAGCACTTGGAGATTACAGTTTTTCTCGATTGTTTACACACATTTTCTGAAAGCATGCCTCATACTCTCAGAACTCTACACACACGCAATGGGCAAAACCCCTCAATTCTCCTGCAAAATGAAACTTTACATTCAAAACAATGTTATTTCTTCTCAAAATGGTATTTTGTTTTCAAATGACACACACAAACCACCATATAAATAGACATTTATAAGTACCAGTTGAACACTGATGTGCTCAATGTAAAACACTATGATGAATGAAAACACTATTCATCATAATGACTTAGGCCTTTTTTTTTTGTTCAGGGTTACACTTACGACATACAGTACATACATAAGTGTGTTGTAAAATATTGTATATATAATATAATATTGTGATATGTTTTTATACTCAAAACACACAAATACACGGTAACAAATATATTTTATTTTTCCCCACAAAAACAATGTACACAGTGTACTGTATACTGTATACAGTTACAGTAAAAAAAAAAAAAAAAACTATGCTGCATCCTCTCATCTGTTTCGGTCAGGCCACAGCACCTCATCCACATTACAAGCAATGTTTTCCCTGGCCAAGCAGTGGGGGAAATTTCGCCTAGCATGGCGAATCCAGCCATGAAAAGCATCAACTGCTATATCTCCACGTCTTCCATTGCTTGGAGAAGGGATATATGCGTTTGTGGATTTTGGTCATACACTTTCCATCTCCAGGCAGAAAAAAAATTCCAAAACAGAAGAGCTCACCTGTTGCCCTTTTATGCTTAAGCTCTGATTGCTAATTGTAAAACTGTGTGACAGGTGTTTGCCCATTTGATGAGTCAGTGTGCATATTTGAATAGCAGTGTGTTCCTTGTTTTTGTCTATTGCTTACACACTTTTTGCAGAATTTGGCTCATTATGTCTCTACACACAAGCCAATCAGACATAGCACATGGAGATTAACAACTCACATCTATGCCAAAATGACACACTGCAATGAAAACTTAACACTCCTTTGTAAAAATGAAATTCTGCATTATAATTACACTTTCATATCACCAGCAACCCACTGATGTGCTTTATATAAAACACTGCAGTCTTTGTGTTTCTATTTTTATTGTCATTTTCTCAGACTCAGTCTTCTGTAAAACTCAAGAGTAGAATTTCTGCAGTAATCAAACAAGAGTTTTTACAAAAAACAAAGATGTTTACAGAAATAAAGAAATAAGAGATAAATTGCTATTGGGATATTGTTTTGTGTGTGTGTGTGTGTGTGTGCATGTGTGCATGTGTGTGTGGTGGGGGTTGGGGGGCTTATGGATCCCGCCTTCTGTTCGGATCTGGCCACAAGACCTTGTCAACATCACAGGCAATGTCCTCGCGGGCTTGGTTATCGGGGAAAATATCCGCATGCCTCTTCCATTGCTTGCAGAAGAGGTATGCGGTCATATACTTGCATTTAGAAAGGGGCTGTAAGGGGGCAGGTATAAAAGTGTGAAATGGTTATGGTTGTTGAACCAATCTCGGACCAGAGCAGCCCGGTGGAAACTAACATTATCCCAGATGACAACAAACCTGGGCTGCAATGGTCTGTCCTGCACAACTGCATGTAGTGCATCTAGAAATGCAATGATCTGTTCTGTAATGTAGGGACCTATAGTGGCAGAGTGATGTAGTACTCCTTGGATACTAATTGCAGCACACAAGGAGATATTTCCCCCACGCTACCCAGGGACATTTACAACGGCCCTTTTTCTAACTACATTACAGTCCCGACGCCTGGTTTTGGCCAGATTGAAGCCTGCCTCATCCACGTAGATGAACTCATGTGGCAGTTCGACGGCATCAAAATCCAGAACTGTCTGTAACAGAAAATATTGAATAGTGTTACTGAAAACACATACAGTAACTACAATGTCTATATTTTCACACAAGTAGGGGCTGGGTTGGTTCAGTATAGACAAAAACTACAAGCTACAGGCAGGGAAGGTGGCAGCATAAACCCTCATTCCCACATCACAATATATAGAATGTGAAGTAAAGTGACACATACCTGCACATAATCATGGCGCAGATCCTTGACCCTGACACTGTTCCTCTCAAATGGCACCCTGTACAGCTGCTCCATTCTGAAGTTATGTTTCTGTAGGATGCGACTTAGTGTAGAAATGCTGACCCTGTTGATGTTGTTGAATACATTTCTATTTGCAATTATGAATGGTGCAGGAATAGTGCATAGTGAATAGTGTTTTGAGTGCAACATGTGAATTAATCTAATGTCACACATTTAGTTTAATTCTGAATTAATAAAAAATATTATGGGATTAACTTGATACACATATATGTAAATGTCACACAGATTATGCCTCATATGAGCTTCTTAGTCTGATCTGATTTCTGCTAAATCAGTCTGGAAGCCCCGGGGACACAGATAGACATACAGAAAGACAGACAGACAGACAGACAGACAAAAACACCAACAGTCCTATTCCCACCAACGCCACCACCCTTAACCTATATCCACAGGTATACAAGCCCACCCAAGTCTAGGAAAATGGCCTGTCCTGCCTCTGATTTCATGACATGTCCGACTGTAATAACATTAAGCAGACCTCTCCTCATGGCTGTGGTCTGTGCCCATTCCCTCATAATCCCTTTGCAGTAAAACCCATATGACCTGTATTACTCATCTCCCTTGTCACGCCAGAATTATAATAATTTTTCCCTCTCTCTGCGTCCTGTTCCCGTGCCGTTTGGCTGCTGACCATTGAGCTGCTCCATCTGCATGCCAACCCAACCCCAACCCCCCTCCCCCGCTGCAGAGGGACAGTTTGTGCTCAGAGGTCCAGGCCTCGGATAGAACATCTGCTCAATAATTCTCCCTACACAGTGGTGGAAGAAGTATTCAAATGCTATATCTAATTAAAAGTGGCAAACTACAATGTAAAAAATACTCATATTTACTAGTAAAAGTATTGTATTGCAAATGTTAAGAACCAGCACTTTTACTTGCTGGTTAGTAACATTTACACTACAGAGGTATTATGTGAAAAAAGTGAAGGTACACATAGTATGTGTAGGTATTATTATAATTGTTTATATGGTGTTGGGTCATCTCATACCGATCTTATAAGCCAAAGGTCCCCAACCCCTGGTCTGCACACCGGTACTGGCCTCGGAGAATTTCCTAAGGGCCACAAGGAAACCTTTGGCAAAAAAAAAAAAAAAACATGAACAATAATATAACTTCATAGGCAATTTTGGCTGCACTTGCCCCTTTACTACCCCTGAATAGTGATTGTCCAATCATAGCGGAGCAGCTGTAACTGTAGGCACAGTTGTAAGTAGCAAATCTGCTGGAGACAGTTTTTATTTAAGCCAGTAAAATTCACGGTCATTGGCTGGAAATGAGGAGCCTGACTTTGTTCATATCTGTGTGAAATCAGGGACCCATTGGTTATAAAAATGGTAATGTGGCCACCGTTTTCAGTGTAAACTGAAAATGCGCCATGCAAGAATGGAAAGCCTGACAGGCTGGAAAACAGCCTCACTTCTCCTCCTTTTCCAGGTCAGATAGATCACACTTCTTCGACGAGCACTTGTTCCTGTACGTTATAGAAATAAATGCACTTTGTTCTTCTGTCTGTACTCTCAGCATCACTGCCACTGCAGCCAGTATCGGTGCAGCAGGAATCCCACAGGCTGGACTCGTAACCATGGTGATCGTGCTGACCTCTGTGGGTCTGCCCACCGATGACATCACTCTCATAATTGCTGTTGACTGGGCTTTGTAAGTAATGGTTAATCTTTCCATAATGAATAGCTGAATATAAGCCCCGAACTTGGGATGTGGTTGTGAAATTTTAGTGTCTTTCCCAGTGGGTTTTAATAAACAGCTTCTTAGCTGGAGTTTATAACATAACATGCATAACTTGCACTATTTACATTTGCACTGTTGTATTATTATTGTTGCTATATTTTTCACATGCTGCCTTTTTATTTTGTAAAATTGTTTTATTTTGTATATTTGTAGTATATATTATACAGTTTGAATTTCACTGTACAGGGAAATATGTTTCCTCACTGTATGTATGACAATAAAACTTTGAAATTTGAAATTAAAATTGAAATAGAGGCTGCTGTAGATGCCACCACCAAAATATGCTGGCGTGCACAGGTACCATACTTGATGTATTTGGAATATTATAAACCTCAACACCTCAGTGAACCAAATGACCACCAACTCTATAAACTCTTAAGGACTGCAATGATATATGTAGTTTAGATTTTGAATAATATCTTATTTTCTTAACCTTTGTTAACACTGTGGATGACTTCTATCATTTTATTACCCAGGGATCGATTCAGGACCATGGTCAATGTGATGGGTGACGCACTGGCCACAGGCATTATGGCTCATATCTGCAGAAAAGATTTTGTCAAAGAAGGGGAGCAGGTGAGAGCCTACAAGGCCAAAAACAATCAATGTATTCATTTGTTGTCTAGACTTCTGTGTGTCAATAAATTGTCATCTTAGTTTGAAAGACAGAAAAGTGGTTGATGCTACAACCTTGAATGACACACAGGCATGGCAGTAGTATCAGTCTTCTCATTTAACTAAAGTTTTCCCCAAAAATCCCCTTATATGTGTCCTACCTTACCAGCAGTCATTTTAGATCATATTAGAGTTCACTGTAAACAAAACATCTGTTATGGTTAAAAACTGATTTCATTTGATCAAGACAACAGGATTAATATCTATCTATCTATCTATCTAGAGAGACACATTTCATCTTCATAGTTATTACTGTTACATGCCTTTGTGCCATTTCATCACTTCTGCCACTGTGACAGAAGTCTATTATCCATGCATTAACTTTTCCACAAATTATGTCCCTATCCAACCTTGGAAATAAGCTTTTTGTATGAAAGATATATGCAATTATGCAAATTAAAAATGAATGTGATTCCGATTCCTCTTCTCCTTTGTGACCATTGCGTCCGCCAGGTGCCTCTGATCTGTGAAACTAAGCCAATGATAAGCATCCAGCAGATGATGACCTACCAGAACCAGAAGAATGGCTGCTACCAGCCGCCTCCACCAGGCAGCAAGCAGGGCCACCTCTCCCCGGACGTGGCTCGCCTGATGCAGCTGGAGGAGGGCATCCGGCCGCTAGAGAGGAAGAAACACGCTCACTCCTCTCACCACAAGAGGGAGCACAGGGACAAGGACCACTGTTCCGTTGATATGAATGGGCTGGAGACTAACGTATAGAAGCAGCTGCCCTGCTAACAGCTACTGGCACGTCTACAGCTGCAGGAGACGAGGACAAATTAAAGATTGAGGTGACTCACGCTTTTTCCCCTCCGAGAAGGAGAGCAGCCCAGGGTGGATGAATGTAGATGACCCTGGGAAAAAAAACAAGACAATTTTTCTTTTTCTACATAACCTAAATAATGACCTGCATTTCATTGTGTGTGTATGTTTGTGTGTGTGTGTGTGTGTGTGTGTGTGTGTGTGTGTGTATGTGTGTGTGTACATATTCATCAGAGATGTATTATATGTTACAAGCAGTGACTGCTACTCTGCTCTAGCTGAAGGACATTTCAAACCCGAGAGCTGATGCCCATCCCAAAGGAGCGGAAATAGCGAACACAATAGCAGATATAATTAAAGAAACCTATCCCTTTGTGGACTGTGGGGGAGGGGAGGGTGGGGGGGGAACAGAAAACATCTCTTTTTATTCATTGTGATCTGGTTCGGTATGTTTTTAGCATAATATTGGTTGGGGTTTTTGTATATTTCTTTTTTTTGTCATTCTGCTCTGTATAATGAAACTAAAAATGTTGCCTGAGCATTCTTCCAATAAATTCACTGACGCAGTAACGTGCAAAACAAAGACAAAGAAACCTTTACTTTAACACATGCAACAGTTTGGTTCACATTCAGGAAAAACGTGTAAAATACAGTGCCCTCCACAATTATTGGCACCCCTGTTTAAGATGGGGTCATGGACTTCTAAGAATTCTCCTTTTTTTAAAACAACATAGAACCCAAATGCAAAAAAAGAGAAAAATCCAACCTTTAATTTAAGTACATTACTTTGGTGGTAAAAAAAAAAAATCACACATTTAGAAAAAAAAACTTGAAATCATGTGTCCCAAAATTATTGGCACCCCTGATGTTAATACTTTGTACAACTCCCTTTTGCCAACAAAACAGCACTTAATCTCCTTCTATAACATTTCACAAGATTGGAGCACACAGAGAGAGGGATCTTTGACCATTCTTCTTTGCACAATCTTTCTAGATCATCCAGAGTCCTGGGTCCTCTCTCATGCACTCTCCTCTTTAGCTCACCCCACAGGTTTTCGATTGGGTTGAGGTCTGGGGACTGAGATGGCCATGGGAGGACCTTGAGTTTGTGACTGCTGAACCATTTTTGTGTAGATTTTGCCACGTTTAGGATCATTATCCTGCTGAAAGACCCAGTGACGACCCATCTTCAGCTTTCTGGCAGAGGCCATCAGGTTTTTATTTAAAATGTCTTGGTAGTTCAAAGCATTCATAATGCCATGCACCCTAACAAGGTTCCCAGGGCCTTTGGAAGAGAAACAGCCCCAAAGCATCACAGATCCTCCACCATACTTCACGGTGGGCATGAGGTGCTTTTCGGCATACTCATCTTTTGTTTTACGCCAGACCCACTTAGAGTGTTTGTTGCCAAAAAGCTCAATCTTAGTCTCATCTGACCAAAGCACACAATCCCAGTTGAAGTCCCAGTGCCGCTTAGCAAACTCCAGACGTTTACGTTTGTGAGTGTTAGTGAGAAAAGGCTTTTTCCTTGCATGCCTCCCAAACAGCTTGTTGGCATGTAGAGAGCGTCTGATGGTTGTTTTGGAGACTTCGTGACCCCAAGATGCCACTCTTTGATGCAATTCTGTGACAGTGAGCTTAGGACTTTTTTTTACTTCTCTTACCATCCTCCTCACTGTGCGTTGTGGCAAGATAAACTTGGGACCTCTTCCAGCCTTGTTTGTCACTGTTCCAGTTGTTTTAAACTTCTTAATGATTCCTCTGACTGTAGATACGGGCAAGTTAAGGCGAGTGGCTATTTTCTTGTAGCCATTGCCTGACTTATGAAGGTCGACACACATCTGCCTTACTTGAATTGTGTGTTCTCTTGTCTTTGCCATGTTGACAAATGGGTAAGAGAATTAGGACTCTGTGTCACGTCATATTTATACCCCAGGGAAACAGGAAGTCATGAATTACTATTTAAAAGTTCCTAGATACCCTGACCAACTGACTTTAGCAACTACAGAAAAATATATCTTGAAAAAAAATCAATTAAATTTTTCAGCGGAATTGTTAGGGGTGCCAATAACTGTGGGACACATGATTTCAAGTTTTTTTTTTCTAAATGTGTGATTTTGTTTTTTACCACCAAAGTAATGTACTTAAAAAAAAGGTTGGATTTTTCTCTTTTTTTGCATTTGGGTTCTATGTTGCTTAAAAAAAAGGAGAATTTTTAGAAGTCCATGACCCCATCTTAAACAGGGGTGCCAATAAATGTGGAGGGCACTGTAGGCTAAAAATTAAAAGGGATTATTTACAATTCCCCAAATGTTCGCAGCTACACCTTTCCCTACACTTCTCTGCCTTGTTGTCCTGAGTCCAAGTGAGTACTCTGCCTCAAACCTGCAGTACTGTCCGGTTATTGCCAGAATCAAGACAAAAAGATGAGGGTCACAATGAAAACAAAGATGAGTGTTTGCCCTTGTGTTGGAGTCATGTTGTTTTCTTTGCACCCTATTGTATTTCCTCTTTGCCTTAAACGACCAAAGGAGAAGCATGCGGGACCAGTGCACCACTGACGTACATACAACAACACAAGTTGACAATCACGGGTCAAACTCGGAACTCTTTCCATATGTATGTGATATATGCTGTACATGTACATTTATTTCAAAAGTTTAAAAAAAATGTAGAATTTACTATCATGTCAGTATGTTTCAAGATCTGCCATTCTGTATTTGTAAAAAGAAACATTTCAATGTAGTCCAACATTTATAAAAATGTATCAACTGTAAAAAGAAAAACTCAAGAAATGAAAAATCTATAAAAACAAATGTTCAAATAGTATACTATGGGGAGTTATTTGTAATGTTTTTGGAATATGACGTTTAAATTCCAAGAACTGCAGGTGCAATAAAGGAAGGTAGGTAGGTAGGTAGGTAGGTAGGTAGTAGTTAGATAGTAGTAGTAAGATAGATAGATAGATAGTAGTAGTAGATAGATAGATAGATAGATAGATAGTAGTAGATAGATAGATAGATAGATAGATAGATAGATAGAAAACATTTCGAGGACAAAAAACTGCAAAAGTGTAGTATTTAGAAATCTGAGAAACTGCATCTGCTCTCTTAAAAGGGAAAGCAGCTGTTACCTGAGCAAATTTCATGTTCAAACATGAATAAAACCCAATGTAAACTAAAGCCAACTGAGCTGTTAAATGAGTAAAGTGAAGAGATTTAAAAGACTAGCAGAGAGTCCTGGTTCAATCCAAGCCAAGTGCACTTAGGAGCATGGATGGCTTATTTAAATTTGGCTCGGGTAAGATCTCTATATTGATGTGCAATATTGCAAATGGTCCACTCAAAAGATAACCATGTTAATAAATCATGTCAAGGACTCTAGTACACCAAAACATGAACATATATTCTACACACTGCACCCACAAAGCAGGTTACTGTAAAGGCCCTTAGAATGAGCTTGTATAGGTCTTTAGGTGCAAGGTCTAATTTCACTGGTTGCTCTGCCGATTTAAAGTAAAAGCTCTGAGCAGGATAAATTAGATCAGCCTTGGAGCAAGACTGGGTTAGAAATATCAGAGAAACATCAATAACTTGGCAACTTTGGATAAATTGTGTGTAAATGCCAACCCTTGAAAGACGGATTAAGAGGAGTCGTTTTTTTGTTTAGATCGCTTCTTTATTTTTTTGCTCTTCATCTTTAATGCTCTTATAACACCCTACATCACTCTCAAAAACAAACATTAAAAATGTTTCTACTGGACACAAAAATGTGGGCACATTCTGGAGTCCAATATGAACTTAATACATTTAACACATATACACATATATATATATACATATATATATATATACACACATGTATATATATATATATACACACATGTATATATATACACACATATATATATATATATATACACACATATATATATACACACATGTATATATATATATATATATATACACACATATATATATATACACACATATATATATATACACACATATATACACACACACATATATATACACACACAAACACACAAAAAAAAAACACAAAAAAAAAAAACACACACACAAAAACAAAAAAAAAGAAAAAAAAAGAAAAAAAAAAAAAGAGAAAAGAGAGAAAAGAGAAAAAAAAAAAGAAAAAAAAAAAAAAAAAAAAAAAAAAAGAAAGAGAAAAGAAAAAAAAAAAAAAATATATAAAAAAATATAAAAAAATATATATATATAAACAATATATATACATAATAATACACACAATAAATATATAATACAAATACAGAAAATGACACACAACATACAACACACACATACACACATACATACATATATATAAAGCATCTTGAGAGAATAGAATAGATAAATAGTAAGTTGTAATGTTCTACAAAATGTCCCAATATTGAGTAAAAAAACAAAAAGTATGTGATGGAGGAGTGGGATGCGCTGGGTTGCTATGGTTACATAATGGCTTTCCTGTATTAATGTTTCTGAAAAGCTGTCCTGTTGTGGTGTGAAGCTGCCAACTTCAGTGCATTACAGTCTACACTGCACAATTATCCCTTACATTTACAGTAAAAGGCCTTTCTTTGTTTTCTTTATTTTACAGATGTCTCAAAAAAGCTTTGCCACTGGAATTAGTAGTGCTAGAGAAGATGAAAAGGTTTGGAAAGACATGACTTTTGGGAAGGGAATTAAATTGTTGTAAAGGCTGCAGTGATAACTTAACTCATATGACTTATGGACTATATTGGAATTAGTTCCTCCATGGCTGTGTAAAATGATTATGCAAATAGATTTCTGTATGCCAAGGCCAGGAGGCAGAACATCTAATTGTTTGTTTCACTGTATGATTCTAACTTCATGTCCCAAGTCGGTTCAGCGTGCTCTTAGACAGTCCAGCTCTTCACGCTGACTTATACTGATCAGTGTCATATTAACAGTTTCAGAATATATTTTTTCAGAAGCGGTTATCGGCAGGTGGTGAACTTAACCCTAACCCTGTATGCAGAAGTTCAATCCACTAAATTGATGGGTCTCAGTATATTCAGTCCAATATATATTTTTACTTTCCAGGAAAACAGAGCAAAGATAAACTATTCAAGCACATGCTGAGCTTCTAAAGTTGACTAAGGCCAACCAAGCCTTCCTCCGCTAACACCATTCCGCTTTACATCCTCCCACTGCGCTTCTTACAATACATCTCCTAAAGACCCATCAGCCCACTGCTTATGTTTCAGTGAGGCAGGCCAGCTATGCAGCTAGTGCAGAGTCTCAACATGACAATTTGGCCAGCTGGCCACCGGGCAAAGGGACAGGATGAGGGTGGGCTAAAGGGAGTTGGCCAGATAGGAGCAATTAGGAACGCAGGCTGGATCTGACAGAAGGTGCACAGTGGTGGGCGGAGGGGGGAGGCCAACAGGGAAAGGTCGGGATCAACTCAAAAATAAATAGACAAATGGAGGGGAAATGGAGAAAAAGGGAAGTAGGGCACTAAGGCTGAAAAAACACAGCGACAAAAACAACTGAAATCCTTTTGTTTGAAAGCTAACCAGTGACAACTAGTAGAGAACTGTACGGTAGTTACAAGCCTTATTGTGTATGGAGAACACAATTTAAAACAGCACTGATGCTGTTATGTGCTTAAGTATTGCGTTTTTTATTTATTTAATTTGTGTGAAGGACTTAAGCTGTGAAATTTTTGCAATGTGCACACACACAGTGCCAGTTTGGAGCACATGCCTGTTCGGAAGGGGCCGATTGCATCTAGAGATTTGGTTTGTCCCCTTTTTCCGTCTGTGGTCCGGGCTGGGGAGGGATGGAGCCTGGCTCAGCCTGCTGGAGAAGCCGCTCTGTAATAGTGCGCACTGCGGCCGGAGAAATGTGCGCAACCGCCGGCAACAAAACAATGTGCTGAAGACCCCAAGAGCCTGCGTTCATTGTTTGTGTATGATTAATTTCATCATATGCATAGTTTCTGTAAGATTAATTTCATCATTTGCAGAGATGGCAAAAGTACTCACTTCCCGTACTTAAGTAGAAGTACAGATACTTGTGTTAAATAATACTCTGGTAAAAGTAGAAGTACTGATTTAACTTCTTTACTTAAGTAAAAGTAACAAAGTACAGGCTTTGAAATGTACTTAAAGTATAAAAGTAAAAGTAGCCTTGCGAATTTTTTATGCAAAGCTACCTGGACCACACACGTTACTAGAGTGCAAGATGAGAAACTTCAGTGGACATAAAAACCAGGCTCTTTATATGCCATTGTCTACATTTTAAATGGATGTCTGCCAAACATCACATATATGATTATTGTGACAGAGACTGGGACTCCAGCTTAATAAGATTCGGACTGAGTAGCAAGATATGAATTCAATTGTGATTCTGTGAGAATTCACAGTTCCATACTTGATGCCTCCTAGCCTATCTCAAACATCTCTCTCAGATAAGGCCAGGGATGATTGGGAATGTCTTGCTGCTTGTCTGCCTAATCTCTGGGATCTCCGTTTTCTTCATTTTCAATCATGTCGCCGTCCATACTACTAGTGCTAACGTTACCGCCATCAAGCTGCAATTATTTGCCGCAAATGAATGCAGCCGAATCGGTCGAGTCGTCTTGTAGTGGTGCGTTACATGCAACGTAGCCTACAATATATTCCCATCCAATTAGATTGAATTCAGTATTGATCACGTGAAAAATAATAACGGTAACTCCAGTGAAATTATTTGAAATTTGCTAGTGAGGACTAGATTAGGACCGTATTTAAAGCTGATGCTGGTTTCAAACTTCGCCCCCCCCCGGGTGTGTCTGTAAAACACGGACAGAGACAACTTCTCTCTTTTGATGCTTGGGAATGACGTTGAAACCTAGCTAACAGGTGAAGAACACAAACAACTAAATCACTAGCTAACCTACTTTAACTGTGCAGGAACTAGACCAATACAACAACAGGCTTACATGAACTGACAACATAAGTTATACTACTTACAGTTCTCAAGGACGCACACACACCATCTCAACTGATTATCCTCCGGACAGCAGTCTCTCTTTCTTTTTTTCTCACTTTTTTCTGTGTGGCGCACGCGCCCGCTCGCGGTGTGAGGCGCGTGTCCGCGCTATTCTCCGACATTACGACCTCTTGTACAAAACTAAAGTAACGAGCCAATTTTTAAAATGTAAGGAGTAGAAAGTACCGATATTCGTGTTAAAATGTAAGGAGTAAAAGTAAAATAGTAAAGTAAAGTAGAAATATCCGAAAAATCTACTTAAGTACAGTAACGAAGTATTGTACTTCGATACTTCCCATCTCTGATCATTTGCATGTAGAGTAGACAGCAATCACTTTTTGCCATGACACTGGTAGCCGGTCAACCGCAAATAATGAGCCCTCTAGGGATGTAGCAACTCCCTACCCTGTAATGCGCATGCGGGACGCAGACACCTCGATTTATAGTTAGACATTTACAAAAATATAATAACATAGAAAAAATATTGGCTCAAATACCTTCTTCTTCTACTAAGACAAAGTACTATTTTATAAAGAGAAGTATTTAAGATATCACACTGTAACAGATTTATGTCAAATCAAACTTATCACTTAACCGTGAACACAATATGAAGTAGAAAAAGAAGTAAAAAATGAAATACCTACTAAAAGGGGGGAAAAAATGTCAGACATTGTTATTGTCAGTGAAGGATTTTTTTTATTTATTAGATAATTCCTATCATTTACAGACATATATTCTATACAAAATGATCTATCAAAATGGTTGAGGCCAAAAATGGCTTTAAACCATGAGTTGAATTTTATAGACAGAAATTAGAGGCACATTGAATGTTTTAACTACATGATTTATCAAACACGGAGGAGCGCCACATGTTTTTCAAATTTGCACTGATGTTGCATATGAGCAAGCAGCTCCTAAAGACCGGATGTTTCAGAAATTATATCAGAATTAAAAGGTGATGGGTCAAGGAGATTAAACAATATATACCAGGATATTAACAATTATGTATATACTATGCGGTAAGTGTGATCTGATATCAAAGTAGCAGCTGAAATTGACACTGTATGGATCGTCTCTCAAGATCAAACGCATTATCAAAGTATTCAATGAGCTTGTTGATTAGGAGGAATTAAGTTGTCCTTTAAGTGCTGCTCAGAGGACAAAACGTTAGCTAAGAGTCTCACAGCTTGGCCTTGCCTGGTGTAAACTGCAGGTTCTGCAGCTTCATAGCTATGCCCATGTTCCCAGTGATCTTCAGTTTCCCTTTGAAGAACGCCTGCGGACAGGAGTTAAGAGAAAAAAAAAAGATTAAAAATTTGACTTTTAACTTCAAATCAAACTTTTAATAATACATTTGTCAGATACACTGAAAAAGAAAACTAAAGAAAACCTGACAATTGTTTTGACAAACACAAATCTAATGACATACTGGAAAAGATGCTTTTAAGTAAGCCATTATAAAGTACAAAATGATGTTTTGTGTTGAAGGGATAGTTCGGATCTTTTCAAGCGGGGTTGCATGAGGTACTTATCCATCATCAGTGTATTTCCTACAGTAGATGGCGGTCTATATGTCCCCAGTTTGGAGAAGCAGGCAGGAATACAGACAAGCTAAGCAATGTACAGATGTGGACGGCAAAACGTAACTTAAAAACAGTCATTTTACCTCACAGAACACAGGAGTTGTTTGTAGGGATGCACCGATCCAACTTTTTCAGTCCCGATTCAGATACCTGGGCTTTGTGTATCTGTCGATACCCAATACCGATCCGATACCGTTGTTGAACTAATAATAAACTGTATACCTTCCACCTTATACCTTCCTTCCACCATGTGGAAGAGACTAAAGGCACCAGACTTTCCTAACTAAACATTACTTTCCTAACTAAGACAAAATAACGTGCTGCTGACGAATGACTTAGGATGTGCTGCGACGGAGGAAAAAAAAAAAAAAAAAAAAACTGGAAAATGGATCAGCCCGAGAATCTGTTAATTCTTCCGATGCAGCTATTTTGTCAATATCAGGACCGATATCCGATCTTAATATCAGATCGGTGCACCCCTAGTTGCTGGTCTACCACTGTTAGTTTGTTTGTGTTGTGTGATTTTGGGGTTTTAAAAAAAGGGTTAGTTCAGATTCCTCAAAGTCACAAAATAAATTCCCCAGCAGTACATTGCTTAGCTTCTGTGTCTGTACTCCTTCCTGCTTCTCCAAACTGGGGGAGTGCCGACCACCATCTACTGTAGGTAATACACCGACTATGGATGAGTACCTCATACAACCCCACTTCTACGATCCAAACTACCCCTTTAAGTGAAGACTGATAAGCTATCAACTGCCCAACCTCTAGGCTCTGAGTGGAAGAAACAATGAAAAACAGAGCAAGGACTGAGGCTTTTGGGTCTTCTGGACTGAACACTTTATTTCCTTTTGTTGACATTGACCTAGCCAACAACATGCACTTCAAGTTATGCCAATCTCTACTTAAACCATTTAAAGGCTGCAACAGTTTCTTCTGCTCTGTGGTGTGGTCTGTAACATTTAGCAGAGAGTAACTTTACATAACAGAGGAATTTTTTTTAATACACATCCCACATTTTGCAATCCTTTAATCAGTCTTCTCAGATAAAAAGATGGCAAAGCACAAACCAAGTTTTAACTTTTGTGTTTTGTTAGATTCTTTTGCAGTTACTCGCTGGAGCATACAAGCCTACAAGAGAAATTGACTATGGGCAGAGATGTCCAGCAGGTAGTAACACCCATCTGTACAGTCCTATCTAAGTTTTAATCAAATGCAGCTATTCCTTTTTAAGATTACGCAATATCTAATGTTTCCCACATTGATTTGATCGAGACTACATTCAGGTTCAGACACCTGCAGCGTTGAGCCTCTAACAAGCACTTTGACACCTTCCACAACTCAATTAGCGCCACCTTTTTAATTGTGTTAGGACCAGCTGTGTGGCAAACGTTTGAACTTGTTTATTCCTGCCCTCAAACTATGGAGATCAGATAATGTAGAGAGTTGGATAACAAACCACTTAGCAGCTACACACATAGACGTAGAAATGTTTCTGTATCTATGGCTACACAGCCAGAAGGTTACATGCTCCCCCACATGGGCAAATCAATTACATGAGCACACCACTTCCAGACAATCAAAGCCATTGGAGCTTATTTTACTTCTTAACCATCTTTTAAAAAAAAAAAAAAAAAAAAATCAAGGCTAAATTTGATATAAAAAAAAAACCCATTACTGTATATCCTACTTGTTCAAATTCAGTTCCATACAAGCCTTATTGGGGAAACATTTTTAAGCCACTCAAGATGTTTCTCTGTCACTGAAATACTGAATAACATCATCTAAATTTAACCTATTTTTATTATTTCTTTATCTCTGTTCATTTATTTACCATCTTCTCTTCTGTTGTAGGCCATATAAAAGTGAGTTAATGGTAATTTTTTCTCATTTGGCATGAGTATAATCTTTTTTAGTTTAGGCAGTGTTTCATCTATACTCCTACATGCTTTCTCACGGTCTGCGTACGGCTGTATGCAGAGGTTCTCCACGTCTAATTGCCAATTGGATACGGCTGCACTGGCAGAAATAAAACTTGCACTTTGCCAGCAAAATAATCACAGCATGTCAGAAGTTGATCACATTTCTCGGAACTCGTGAGGAGGCCAGCACAATTAACACCTACTGTACCAGTAGTGAGAATTCACAGTTCTGAGTTTCCTGTTGCTTTAAGAATTCCCCTGACTGACTAAATGGAAATGCGTCTATACAGAAACCATTAAACTTAATTAAGTTGGTGAACACAGGTGGTGATCTGGCCTACAGACATGTATTTAACCATTTACATGCAACAGACCGTGAAAAGAAACATGTCTATGGGATGACACTATGAGTTTGGCTACCCAAAAAGTCTGCACCAGAATGGAGAGCAGTTTTTGACTGTTTTGTGGATTGACTGTCGTGTGTAGACACAAATCCAGGGAATTCAGGGTGCCTTCACATAACCGGTTTGATTTGGTTAAAACAAATTGTTGCTTTTTCCTCCATTTAGTTCATCACTTTATTTGGGCTGGTGTAAAAGTTGTCAATCAAACTTTGGTACGGACTGAACAGCTAGACTGAGGTCTATTTCCAACTTCTCTGTGATGCGGTTTGTTTATGGTGTGAAAGCACACTAACCAACCATAAAATGTGGTGATAGTGAAGATGTGATTTTAGTATCAATTGAAAAAGCTTCCATTAAATCCGTTGGGGAACGTGAATTGTTGGAAATCGATCTCCTGATCTGTGTAAGCGTAGCCTATATTTATGTTATTATATTAGTCATATTTATAAGATCACTTTAAAAACAATATGTGCAACACCACGTGAGTGCAGATAGATATGGTTAGTGCATAACTACATACCGTTTGTGGGTTCAACTTTCCTGTCATCAGATCCAGAATATCGCCGTCACTCATGGATAAGGTGCAGTCTGCCTTTTTACCTACAAAAAAAAATATTTAAAGGCTTAGTTATTATGGTGAACTTCATCAATATGTTGAATCCATCAGAATTACAAATTCAGATGCCTTTATGGATTATTTGGACTGAAATCCTTATTCAAGTGGTACGCTGCAACACTTCACTGCCTGGATATCTGGTCATGTATTCATTCATGTGGTAACTTGATTTTCTTTTTTTAATTTCTTTTTTGTTAATTTATAACCATTTTATAACTTAATTTGTTTTTGATTTGTTAATTTTTCTGTATACTTATTTAATTTCATCATTGTGTGGGTGTTGTTTTTTTGAAGAATAATTTGCTCTTACATTTTTACAGTTTGTCTTCCTTAAAACTAAAACAAATAAAGATATATATAAAAAAATATATTAAATAAGAATTAAAACATCACAGACAGGAACAAATGCATATTTGCTGTTCCTTATACACACACACATGAAAAGGCATAATATGCAGTATTTTCCTAAAAAACAATGTATAGACTAATACACAAATAATCTCAATCATCACTTATGACCCTAGAAGTGCATGGTGCGGTCTGTACACCAAGACACACAGGAAGCAAATGTTAGTCACCATTTTTACAATGCTCTAATAGAAAGCACTCCAGAGCCCACTCGCCATTTGGATGAAACTTTCCATTAGTGTCAAAACATGTTGTGTATGGCACATCCAATGCGGTTTCTTTCACTGAAGCCGAAAGCACAATTCAAAAAACGTAATAAAAATGGGCCCTGCTATGTTCTGTGGCTTCCCAGGACAAAATGTCTGAATACCACCATCAGCCTGTAAAAGCAGAATACTTCCTTTCTTCACTCTGAAGAAAACCCTTGGAGTTGAAACACGTAGGTTATCAATGTAATATTTTTTAACTTCAAATTCAGAGTGCCTTGGATGCATTTCAGACTGCCAAGCCACACCATGGACTTTAATTAAAAGTAAGCTTTTCTTTTAAATTAATTTTTATTCCTACTTGACAACCTGCCCATCTTCGAAAAGCACCAGATTATTTACTTTTACCACACCAACCTGAGGTTTCTTGACCCAGTACAGCTTTCCCTATTTTTCTTTAAATATAGTACTGTCATACCATAAAAGGGCAAAAAAATTAAATTAAATTAAAAAAAAGATGTTTTTGACAGAGAATTTCAGGATTTCTCTGAAGATTTCTTTCCATTTCCTGAACAATGACTCAGATGGAGAGGCAATGTTAAATTCAGAAATAACAGCTTACAGCTGGAAAACATCATAGGGTTGGAGGCCTAATGGAAAACAAGTCAGGGGGCTTTTTATGAGAGAGAGTGTGTGTGCATGTAGCATATGAGTGTGTGTGGAGGCCACAATCCGCTTTAAAAAAAAGGCAATAAAACTCTGGAATGTAAATGCCAAGGATGCATGTAATGCAAGAAATGTGATAGGGTTGTGTGTGTGTTGAAATTAATCATTGCATTGATGCATATCGCGATGCGGACCTGGACAATTCTGCATCGATGCAGTGACAGACCATATTAATAATTGCCTACTGATGTTGCTTGTTGATTTTCCAGTCGCTGCTTTTTTTGTTTTTGCCTTTTGTCTGTTGTGTTCAGACTATTATCTATCTATCTATCTATCTATCTATCTATCTATCTATCTATCTATCTATCTATCTCACATATATCACAAGGGGATGTGTGGTAGAGGGACGCTATGTTCCTCTACAGGAGTGGCTGCCCCAGTCCAAGATGGCCACCACCCAAACTACAGCTCCCAACATGCACTGCACGGACAGGTGCAAATGTCTGAGTCCTTTGATTGAAGTAGGTGCTCATGAACAAAGGAAACAAAAAGGGAGCTGTGGCAGAGAGCAGGAGAGGGTTTTGTTTCTTGGAGAGACAGACATTATGTAGGAAACCTAAGTTTCAGGGCAGTGAGAGGAGATTTTGTGGTCTCCCTGTAAGTTTTAGTTAATTTTGCTGTTTTTGACTATATAAAGGACCTGTATTGTTAACTGGCTTGACTGTTCTCTGCCCTACCCCGCCTGCTGCTACAAGAAACCTCTCATGACAACACTATCTATATCTCTATCTATCAGACTGCTTGAATTTGTTGATGAAAACCACTTGTAGCGAAATAATATTTAAAAAAGGTGATGTATCGTGATATCCAAATCAATTCGAATCGACAAGTATCACAAGTAAGAAATGTGATACACAGGTGTGTGTGTGTGTGTGTGTGTGTGTTCTCTCTGTAAGAAAGAAAGCCACATTTAATGTCAATAATAAATGCAGACAAAAAGGTCATATGTTGGTGCATGTACATACTGCTACTGAGATGTTAAGTGTGTGAAAATGGGCAAAGGGAAAGAAATCTTACTAGTATAGAAGTACATGTTTTAACAGAAATGTCAGACTGCCAGAGAATTTTTGTATATACATTAATTCTGTATTAAAAGCAAGATTTCTAAGAATCCCTTAGCTATTTTAGGGACATCATATGGAACGGAATATAACATCCATGAGGCAAAAAGTAGGAGAAAGGTCCAGGATGGAAAAACATTTTTTTTTTAAATAAAAAAAAATAAAAAAACTCACACTGCTGCAAAATACAAAATAAAGTAAATGTTATTTGTCCTCTCCTCCGAAGAGATACACACCTGGATCACTGGTGACAGAACCTTTGCCATTTTTCACATCTACGACCCAGGTCGCCTCTTTCCCATCTGGTCCGTCCTTCACTTTAAAGGCAAACACTCCACCAATCTTCTTGACAAGCTGCTCTCCTTCCTGCAGTGAGTCCAGAAGGGGTTTGAGTTAACATAAAGTAGTTGTAGACAACACCACTTGAATAACATAGGGCAAGAACGACCAGAGAGTCACCAAATCATGTCTGCTCCTGAGAAATGTGACCAACACTTGCAACCACCAATCAAACTGAAGTTTCCTGTAGTCGTTCAGAGCCACAGATTTGAATAATCCACAAGTGGGTAACACAGTTATTATTCAACATCACATTGGCAAGTGCAGAAAGGGAGTGGGAGTTGGACATGCAGGAGGGAGTAGAATTTAAAACAATAATAAGAATATATGTTCCACTCCAACAGCTCTATGGCACGCTTTACAACTGACATAATTATTGTAAAGCAGCTCTGGTCTGCACCAACACCTGAAGCATCAGTCACCATCACGTGCAGGTTATAACTGACAATCTTGACAAATCACACGCTCAAGTGGTTTTGAGGATTTCTATGTAAATTAAAATACAACAGGATTCAACAGTGCCTTTAACTACAGGCATTCAAACATATATATTCTGACACAGTTGGGGGGCCTGGGTGTTATTTGTGACAAAGTGGGCTTACCTTTTAAGAACCGTTTGTACATTTATAAAAAGGAGGCCTCTGGTACCAGCCTGACTAATACACATACAGAACTGGTTCACCTGATCTTTTCTGATACGCCAGGACACGTAATTGAGATATGAAATGACTATTTCAGGATAGAAGATTTTGGTCATTTTTCCCAGCCCTATTACTATGCTGCAGAGCTCCAACCTTCGGTATATTGGTGTGATACAAGACAAGATGGAAAGATTTTAAATGCGGTACAGAAAGATGCCATGTCCAGAATTTGATTGCAAATTGGGATAGGCTCAAGAAAAATTAGAAAAAGCTTGACTCAACCACAAAATTAACCTTGGAAACCTGGCATATGTTGGTGAAGAATTATAATTTGGAGAGGGATGTAGATGTTCTGAAGACTTCACCTTGTAAATGTGTTTTTCTCGCATGCCTCCATGGTGAACAAAGAACTGACTTCAATTCATCAAGAGTTTTCTCTGTTTTTTGATTATTAATAGTTAATGAAACCGATATCTGGAACAGATATGCGTATACAGTGAAAATTAAAAATTAAAATTAAGATTTTGGAATGTTATAAAATCCAACACAAAACTTTGTAATAAATTATGTGTGTAAGTCTTTAATATAGCTTCAGTGATTTTTAAGAACCACACTTTGAGGCTACCAGCACAGGCATTTCTATAAGAAAAATATTAGGCACCATCAGACTTTCAGCTAGGCAGCAGAATGCCATCTGACATCACGTTAATGTCATGCAATGAAGAAATTGATGGAGTTTCGATGGCTCATGGGGGTGCTGAAGTGGGTACATCCTTCCCCCCCCAGCAGTACCCAATATCTGCTTTCAAACCATGTGGCTAACCAGTTATACATTATACAATTTAGGTTTTAAAATCCTCTTTTAGACGACCTGTATGGCAACTGAAAATGTAAAGAAGCCTCCTCTATGTTATTTAATGTGTGAATAGACATAGAACGTTTCCATGCAGGAGCCCTATGTATGAATGCCAAAAACTGCTGTCTTACAGATATGCGAACCAGAATTTGTTAAGGTTCCATGTGTAAAAAAAACAAAAAATAAGAGAGAGTTCAATAAGCCGTTCACTCATCACAAAATGGAACACATCCACAATGTCCCCCTACCTTTTCTTCACACAATATGGGTATGGTAACACAAACATAGATGTTATAAATTGATCTCAGTGTGATGTAACAGCCTTCAGCTCTAGTTGGGAATAAAGAAAATTGACTTTTTAAGTGACTTTTCATACTGTATTTGAGAACAAGAGGTTGCTCTGATTCACCTTACTGCATGAGGGAATGATTCAATAAAAAAAGGTGGATAAACTGGCTGTAGAACATTTGCACAAGCTGCATCCCTCTCTTAATAAAGACCATAAAACACTGAAAAACACTGGAGCAGCATCTGCATGCAAGGCATTTTCCCTACACTTCACAGTACAGTACTTTCCAAGCGGTGTACTAGTGACTTCAAAATGTAAAGATAAGCCATTTCCTGTCACGTAAACATATGGTAGATCTGCAATGCTTTACTGCACCAGCAAAAGAAGAGATAAAGCATTACACCATCTAGAAGAGGGGCTTTTCACTAATTCACTTTAAAGAGAAAAAAAAAGTTTCACAGGATCAGATTGAAACAGTTGTTACAGTACAGCATAGAGCTGGGCGTTTTTTTTTATAAAAAACTCGATTTACGATTAGATTTTTCACCCCCTTCCATTTAAAACAAAAATAACTGCGAACTGTAAATATATTTTAAAAATATATATTTATTGTATTTAATTAAAGTGCATCAACATAAACAAAATTGCAAAGGCAAACCCTTTCTCTAACTGAAAAGTCACTGTGCAGTGTGCAACAAAAGATTGTTAAACATCCAAATTATTTATACTGTATAATGAACCGTAAGACACATGCAAGGCTGCATGGCTCGGCTCGACCACAGGTCAGTAGTTGCAGCGTAAAAGTCAATTCCCTTCAACTTGCTTATTATCTTTTGCCGAGTGTTGTTATACAGCTGAGGAAGAGCATCGTCAGAGAAATACCTGCGGCTGGGTACTGTATATCAAGCATCCAAAACTTTCAGCATGTTGTTAAACCCTCTCTTCTCAACAGAGTAAACTTTGAAAATATGAATCGATTTGACCTACCAACTCGATTTTTAAATAAAATCGATTTTTTTCCCAGCCCTAGTACAGCATCACTCGGTTCATGTAGGTAAGTGCATGCCTAATGCTAAAATATAAAATAATCTGTAAAAAGGTTGGTAAACAACAATAAAGTACATCTTGTGTGTTTAATAACAGTGTAAAAAAAAATAATTTCCCCTCGGGGATTAATAAAGTAGGTTTTCTTCGTCTTCCTTTCGTTTCATGGGGACATTTGCATCAGTTGACTAAAAGGAAGAAAAGGTAACATAAAAAAAAATACAAAATCTATGGATGCATTTAATTAGATGCAAACCCACTCTTCCACAGGATCAAACACAGTGCTAGATTAAAGTGTTAAGGGGACTTTTGTTGTGACAGTGTGCTACTATACAGTACCTCCTGTAGACGTTTTTCTATCTCTTTGAAGACAGGGTAAGCTTTAAACCCATCCAGACCGTTGACTGAGCTGGTGGGAACTGCACCTATGTGGGAACTGTGGGAAGCAGAAAGAACAGCTAGATACAAAGTACACAATATAGGGCAATGTAGCTTCATTCCAGCAGCATTCAGACTCTTTCATGCAACATCATAACGTAGCACTGCTAGCTGTTTCTGCAATATGAGCAATCACTGGACAATATTCTGCACTATGCTTTATGCAATATTATATGTGTGCAAATAAAGTAAATAAATAATACAAAGCATTGTAATGTATCTACAGCACAAGGCCAAATAATGAAGAGAAGTACTGTAGTAGTAAAATATAGAAACCGATCTTATGCCTCTGGCGTGTTAGTCAGCAGTAGCTTACCTGCCTTTTAGAGCCTGCAAACAATGATCACTTATCAAATATATGCTACACAAAGTATCTAAGGGAACTAAAAAAAAATTAAAGCTGCGAGCAGCGATGGACGGGCCCTCGCGCCTCTGCGCGCGTCGGGGTTACCGGCAGACGCCGCTCCTTGCGACCGTGCATTCGCGCGGCACTCAGACACCGCAAATCGTCAACAATGAAAAGGGAACTCCCTGCCGAGTTCAACGATAGCTCACACAAGACTCTACGTCATACGGTTCATTAGCTGTGAAAAGGGGCGTGGCAAAAGCGTAGGGGGCGGGTCAAACCATTACCAATTAAAAAGGAAGTCTGTGCTGAGTTCAATGATACCTCACATAAGACTACCTTAAACGGGTCAAAAGTTATGAAAGGGGGCGTGGCTTAACCATAGGGGGCGGGTCAAACCATCACAAATTAAAATGGAACTCTCTGCTGAGTTCTATTATACCTCACACAAGACTCTACCTTAGATGGGTAAGGTTTTATGAAAGGGGGGGTGGCTTAAGCATAGGGGCTGGGCCAAACCATCACCAATGAATAAGGAAGTCTGTGCTGAGTTCAATGATATCTCACACAAGGGTCTACATGAAACGGGTCATTAGTTATAAAAGGGGGCGTGGCTAAAGCATAGGGGGTGGGTCAAACCATCACCAATTAAAAAGGAAGTCTGTGCTGAGTTCAATGATACCTCACACAAGGGTAAACCTTAAATGGTTCAAATGTTATGAAAGGGGGCGTGGCTTAAGCTTAGGGGGCGGGTCAAACCATCACCAATTAAAAAGGAAGTCTGTGCTGAGTTCAATGATACCTCACACAACGGTCTGCATCAAACGGGTCATTAGTTATAAAAGGGGGCATGGAAAAGCTTAGGGGGCGGGCCAAACCATCACCAATGAAGAATGAAGTCTCTGCTGAGTTCAATGACACCTCACACAAGACTCTACCTTAAATGGTTCAAATGTTAGGAAAGGGGTGGGGCCTGCGTAAGTGGGCGTGGTCATATTATAGGGGGCGGATCAGTATCACAAAATCGGATGATGTTTGTCATATAAGGCAGATTTCCTGATGCCAGCGGGGGGCGCTATGACCAAAAGTCAATTTTGGCCTGTAGGTGTCCTCAGGCCTGGACCCTTGACAATCGTGAGAAATTTTGGGCAGATACGACAACGTACACTCAAGTTACAACAACTTCTTTGTTCATCACTGAACACTCAAAATGGCCGCCACGCCACGCCCACACCGTCTGACAAAAAGTTTTTCTTTAAGGTGTTGGGATGGTACAGACCAAGTTTGAAGTCCATCGGATGAAATCTCTAGGAGGAGTTCGTTAAAGTTATAGCAACTTGACTTTTAGGCCTACTTCCTGTTGCCAGCAGGGGGCGCTATGACTTTAAGTAAATATCGGCCGTTATTTGTCCTCAGGGTTCTTATGAATCGTGAAAAGTTTCGAGGTAATCGGACAACGTACACTCGAGTTACACCCACTTCCTGTTTCGGCGCCGAAACGCACAAAATGGCCGCCCCGCCACGGCCACGCCCTATGACAAAAAGTTTTTCTTTTAACAACTTTTCATCTTTAACATCTTAAGATGGCACAGACCGAGTTTGAAGTTGATCGGATGAAATCTCTAGGAGGAGTTAGTTAAAGTACGACATGTGGAGATGGCCAAAATCGCAATCAAAATGGCGGACTTCCTGTTGGGTTTAGGGTATGGTTCTAATGAAGTTTTTTGTACATCTTGACATGTTACATATGTGTACCAAGTTTCGTGAGTCTACGTTAAACGCACTGCAGGGGCTCAATTTTTTTAACTTTCTAGGGGGCGCTAGCGAGCCATTTTTGTGCGCCTATTTCCGAAACCCTTAAAATACGTACATTTTTACCAGACTTGATGCGACCGCCAAATTTGGTGAGTTTTTGAATATGTTAAGCCCCTCAAAAAGGCGATTCATTTGACGGGAAAAAGAAAGAAACAAACAATAATTCCTTCAGTTTCAATAGGGCCTTCGCCGCTGTCGGTGCTTGGGCCCTAAATAGTTTGTAAGTACTTCCTTACCTGGCCTCCTGAGGGAATCCCAACCTGTAAAGAGTAACAACCACAGCTCCTCCTAAGCCAATGTTGTGTTGCAAGGCCACTTTTGCCCCTGGGACCTGTCTCCTGTCTGCCTGCCCTCGGAGCTGCCAGCACAGCTCTGCACACTGGGCCAGACCTGAGAGAGGAAGAGGGGGGAGAGAAGGAAAAGAGGGGGAGGGTGAGGTGACTTGTAGAGGGGGATGTATTTGGGTGGCATGAGTATCTGGCAATGTAATTTATGGCTGATGTAGCTGTAAAAGGCTGGAGAAAGATACATTAAATAAAGTGACGACAAAAACAAGTGAAGAAGTTCAGGTATTATTATCAATAACTATTTTTTTTAACTTGGTTAATTAGGTTTTAACTTGATTTGGACTCTGAAATGGAGTTCAGAGGAAAACAATACACATGTTGTACAATGCATTGAGCAAGTATTATGATTTGTTTTAAGAAACATTTGTTGCATCGAACAAAAAGCCCCTCAACTTTCCCATTTAATAAAACACAATTCTTTTAACACAATTTAAATCAGCATTAGCTGGTTTTTGGGCCATTTGTGGGCAGCAGAAACAAGGTGTAAACAACACTCACATATTCTCACCTTATAAAGTTAAAAAAGGCAAACAGTTGCTTATTTACAAAGTCGGCAGACACAGACCAACATTCATTTGGAGTGGTGTTACTAGTCCCCTAATAAACATTTTAATCTTCTTTTAGCTCTCTTTTTGGTCTCCACCAAGAGCTGAGGGGAACTATAGAGCCAGGTGATGTGTTCGTCACTACGAGCTACCCCTTTCACATTACATAGTGTATAGTAGGGCTGGGCGATAAAACGATAACGATATGATATGATAGACACGTAATCAATATCAATAGAAAATGCGTTTGATAAAACGTTCGATAACTTGTTTTTCTTCTTCGGAAGAAACCAGAAGTTGCATGAACAAAGGCACTCACTCTCTGGTAACCTGGCAACGTAGGGAGTGACACTAACAGCCAATCATGTAACAGTATCAAGTTTGGTTGCGCCACATCGCTGTCTCGTGTTGGATTCTACAATAACAGAACCGGCGGCGTGTAGCGATAAGTGGAAAGTGAGTGCCGCAGCGAGCGAGGAAATTGTTGATAAAACAGGAAAAGTCAGTATGGCAGTTTTGGGGATTTTATAAGTCTGACTGTCGTCCCCACCAACACTACCGCAAACTTGTTTTACCACCTTAGCCGCGCTCACACTTTGGAGCAAAGCCGTATTCGCCAGCAACGTCCAACATCTGCAGCTGCTACACCGAACAAGTAGCAGGCCGCCATGGAGAGGTACTCTGCATCAGCGCCTTACTAAACGCTACAAAGAAATAACGGAGGCAGACGTGACTGTCCAGAAGCCAGGTTACCAACCTAGCACTAAACCTGCAGAAAATAGTTCTTCTCAGGTTTCAGGTTTCTCTATGTTTATATTTAACACTTTGCACCATTTTATTACACCTTATTAAGCAATTCTTACTTATTCTTTCTTCACTGTGATTTCAGACTTATGTTTACATTTTAATTTTGATTTCCATGGTTGTGTTGACATTTCTGCTTTTATAACTGAGGGGATTATAATCAGAGGAAGGTTAAGTTTAAAATAAAAATGTTTAAATTTAATATATTTTTCTCCTGGTCCTTATTTTAAATAGGTCATAAAAAATATCAATAATTATCGATATCGACCGATATGAAACACTTATATCGTGATACAGTTTTCAGCCATATCGCCCAGCCCTAGTGTATAGTCATTTGATACAGTTGTAACATAAAATATTATGTTCCTACTGTAGATGTATAGCCAGTGACAGAGAACTCATGCTAGTGCCATAACAAAAGAGTTATCTTTGTTGCTCTAATTTCAAAATATCTACAAAGACGCTGAGAAGAGAAAATGTAGTTTTA
Organism: Perca fluviatilis; assembly: GCF_010015445.1. Lineage (NCBI taxonomy): Eukaryota > Metazoa > Chordata > Actinopteri > Perciformes > Percidae > Perca > Perca fluviatilis. Next base: position 14,640,368 of record NC_053122.1, read on the forward strand.
ACTCATACACGGAGTTGCAGTCAATACATTTTTTCTTGGGGATGATCCTTCAAAAAAAATAAATAAATAAAAAAACACCCAACACTTTGGTTATAGAGTATGGCTACAATCTCGTCATACGTCTCGGTCTCCAAATGAAGACACTAAAGCATTATGCATTAAGTGTTGAACACGATATCCTCACTGAGAGGGGTGACAATTTGACTCCTGATCTGGCAATTTCCTAATCTTGGCAGGGACAGCACTTGCTCTAATGTTATAGTTAAGTATTTCATCCAATCTGCTTAATGAGCTTTTCAATTTCTCCATTATCCCTATAAGCTAAATGATTTAAGAGCAAAATCCTATTTGTTGCATTTCTTTCAAATTCTCCAGCACTCTTCTAATCTGAGGACTTGTTTGTCTCAGTGCAATACATATGGTGACATATGCCACCTAGTGGCCACTGTGGAGGTTGTTTGGCAAAGACTGAAGATATACACCAGCGTGCACATAATGAGTTTATAGAGGCTTTCATCAAGAGTCAGAGGCTCGGCCTACCTGTGGCGCCCAGAGGATGTCCTTTAGAGATGAGACCACCACTGGGGTTGACAACAAACCTGCCTCCATATGTGTTGTCCCCTCTGTCAATCATCTCTCCTGCTTTACCTGCAGAGGTTGTGAAACACACAGGAAGATCACAGGAAATCTACAGTATAATATTATGGCACGTTCATTTGATATTATCAGTACATGTATGGTATTATCAACAAACACGCCTTTATTTGTAAAGTAGCACATTTTATATTAAAAAATGTGATTTATAAAAAATAATTTAAAAAAGGATAAATTAAAACAATTATACGTGAAGACATAAAAGAGAAAATAAATTAAAGCAAACTTTTTCAGAATAATTTATTTATTTTTGTGTGTGTGTGTGTGTGTGTGTGTGTGTGTGTGTGTGTATATATATATATATATATATATATATGGAAGATATAAGAAAGGGAATCAAATAAGTTCCTACAAATAAATAAGAAATACTACAAATACTATAAAGTTGGTCTGATGTTTGTCATTATGTAAAATGCTACACTGAAAAGTATGTCTTCTATCTATATCTCTAGACCCCAGGAAGGCACCTTGGAGGGACAATCAACATATTACAATAATATGAGTTGATGAATGTTAACCAAATGGTTAAAAAAAAAATGCCTGACACATTTCTGCAATCAAAGGCATGACTTGTTAAGTGTGAAAATATCAAAATGGACTTATAGTTTCAGTCACTCATACATGAAATCAGAATTTTCCATCTCAGACTACAAAGCTTTTAAAAATTATCTCCAGAGTGGATGTATTTGTCACGCTTGCATTGTAGTGTAATAAGGGAAACTGAGCTGTTCAACACTGATGAAGCCGTCAGTCCTCCCTTTTAATTGGTCTGGTGCTTTTGTGCAGCAGCAACATTTAGAGGCCAACTTTCTGTTGGCTGACACTCCCCATGCGATCACTCATTTGCTAATGTCAATAAAGCTGGCCAAATAAGAGTTTCTTTTTTATATCCCCTGTGTATTTTTGAAACAGGCTTTTAATAGATGTAAATTTTTTTGTAGTTCTGAATCCCTCTTGGGGAAGATACTCTTAGTTCCTGCATGTACAACAGTCCTGTCATGCCTGTACTGTTTAGTATATCTGTGGCATTTCTGTATCACGTCCCTTTTTGCCCATTTCACTTCTGAACACAAGCCAGGGGAGGAGGTAGTGAGTCCTAAGACTACTCACTTGAAGTGTGTAGTGTAGTTGATGAGATGAGATGATATGGTTTGTGTTGATGATGATGTTGTTGATGATGATGTAGATGATGATGCCTATGTTTCTAACGATGACGATTTTGTTATGATGGCAGATTGAAAATGGCATTTGTATTTATTTGGTCATATTGACTGCTATTTTGACGCTATTTATTCTATCTGCCTTGACATTTTCTGAAGATGCTATTGATGCTTTGCTTTGTACACTGAAAATGTGCGCGCGGGCATGGGAGGCAAGGGGGTTCAGAGGTGAGACAGGCTGAAATTAGAGGCTGCTCTACACACTATTGGCTCACACTCAGCTCAGCATCCCTATAGGAAAAACTTAATTTGAATATCAGCAGTTACAGTTCAATTCATTACCCATTCAAATTAAATTCAGGTGGAAGGACAGTGGAAATTGTCTCCATTCCTGCTTTAACAGCCAACTTTTAAAATAGCTTGGGGATAAAGTAGGATTTGAAGAGCTGCAGTCTTACCCTCTGGACACAGCCCCAGAGCCTCATACGTGATGAGCTCATTGGCTGAGAAGCAGTCATGCAGCTCGACCACATCGACATCACAGGGCTTCAGACCTGCAGCTTCATAACACTTTTTGGCAGCCGACTGAGACATGTCATATCCCACCTGAATAGCAAAAAAACAACAATGGGATGCTCATTAAAGCAAACAAATGTATCATAATAAGGTTCTTAATTAATCAGGTCCCAACACTTAAGACTGTTAGGAGGGGTAAAACTACAGCTGATAACTATAAAAACAAGACCTTCAATCCGGGTTATGCATCGACTATATAGCTTCCAATTTCATAATGGGATTGTGGGTGTTGTTGATATTGTTAAGTTTTTTTTTTTTTTACATTTAAGTTTTACTGCATTTTTTAGTTCAGAAACTTCCATAGTATTGCCATCAGAAAACAATTGACCCAATTTAGTAATATTTTTCTGCTGCCAAACCCTATTAAAAATCAGTTTCCATCCAGCTGTAAATAATGGATTCTTACAAATTGGACAAGAAGACATTGCCAGAAATAGGAAGACGTGTATTAAGTTCTTTAGCTATGTTACATGAAAAAAGGGGTTATTAATATTTCTATTACATTTAGGGTGGTATCACAAACAGCCAAAACAAACATTTCTTATTTTCTGCAATGATCTTTTGCTTCAACCAGCCCTAACTACCGCCCTTCATATTGTTGTGTCTTTATATGAAAGTGGATATCCAATTTCATTTATTTAATAATTTAAAAGTTAATTTTCTGAAAGCACTGCTGTGGAAACTTTAGAGGTCAAGGCAGAAATTAGAAAAGATAATCTGGGGTATAAATTCATTTTAATTATTTCTGCTCTCCGACATAATGATAGAGGTACATTCATCCCTCTCTTGAAGTCTTCCTTTATTGTTTTGGGAACTTAGGACCATTTAACCCATACATTTTGTGAATTGGAGATTTGATAACAATACCTAAATATTTCATCCCTTGTGTTTTGTAAGACGGTTATGGCTTCACTCTTAGACCAATTAACCTTGTAACCTTGTAATTGTAATTAATGAATTTGTGGCCAAATTCATTAATGAGCTTCAAAAGGTGAGAAATTCAGTCACCTGAGTTAGATAGTGTTCGCAAAATGTCGTCGTATAACCATAAAGACGGGTGCCGGTTTTGTGCTGATGATTTGTAACAGCACCGGCTAATGGTTCCAGTGCTACTGTAAATATGAGTGGAGATGCAGGACAACCCTGTCAAGTAGGTCTAAGGAATAGGATTAGTAGTGCAATCAAAAACCTTAACTCTCTGTATACACATTCTACCAAAGCCACATTATAAAATAAATTTGGCCGCTCTATCCTGACAGCGATACTGCCACTGCAATCAGTTTCACGTCTGTGGAACAATCCTAAAGAGACTCGCACCAATAACACGAAAGCTGATTGGCTGCAATATAAGTTACATGTTGGTCTCATTTTTAGTCGTAATGCAGCAAATTATATTTTGACTAGCGAAAGAAAGAACTACACCACAGAATAAAAAAAGAAATGAGCATAATGAGGTAGCATTGCATGGACGTAGGAAAATTAAGTAACCCCTAAAAAAGAAAGCTTAAAATGTATTTGAATTGGTTATTAGCGAGCCCCTATCTTTGTGAATAGCAGGATCAAGGACTTATTCTCATTTGTTTCAGCTAGGGCTATCATTTTGCCTGCTATCAACTATCAACACTCTCAAACTATTTTCATCAAAGTCTGTATGGCGCAAATTATGTTTCTTAATGCAATATAGCTTGCAAGTTTGCGCTAGAGAGTAGTACTAACTTCTGTAGTTCAGCAATCAAAGTGTGTTTTCTTACACATCTCTCCCTATTGTTGGCTGTAACGCAGCTACATTTCTCATCCCCTGACAAAGTACTATTAAACTTCAAATATTTTATTTTATGTAGATCCAGAAAAGGGGAGAATGTTATAAACACAGTTTGTTGTCATGAGATAAACTTTGTAAATGACAATTTCTTACCATCTTAATGCAGCTGTTTTCTTCAAACGTGGAGGCAAGGTCAGTCACCATCTCTTGGGCCACAATCTCCACCGCCTGGTTCTCCAGATGGTGTTTCCTGACGAAGGCTTCGCTGGCCAAAACTGCTGCTCCGGCACCATCTGATGTAGGGCTGACGAGAGAAGAAAAGCAGGATAAGCCGACATGACATGGTGGTGTTAGGAACTGAAGGGGCTGTACGGAATGGTTTGAAGCTTCATTCATAAGTTGACATTTGAATTCTCAATCTAACAGCACCATAAATTTAATTTACATAATAATAAGAAAACCTCTATTTTGGCTCTTTACACTATTATAATAAATAACTTAAGTCATTACAAAAAATAGATAATATTGATTACAAAAAAATAACTCATTCAAGGTTTTCAAATTAAAAAAATTTGGTCGAGGTTATTTAAAAAATAAAAAATAAAACCTGAATAAGTAGTAGTTATTTCTATTTGATCAAAGTGCAGCGATATTGATCAAAATTGCTAGGGATGTGCTGAATGTAATTTTTTTACCCATTAGGAGCTTCTATTGAAGTTCTCGAATGAAGCTTTGAATGTAAAAAAATAATAATACTTTTGGCAGAGCCCTAGCAATTATGATCAATAACTCTGCACTTTGATCAAATATGCTATGAATGCTTCTTGCTAGCCTCAGTCCTGAAATAGTTACACTCAAGGCAGAATGATCAATTTACTTTCAAAAGACGACACTAACTGTAAATCAGGGAGGCTCTTACCAACACTGCAGCAGAGTAAGGAAGTCAAACACCTTCCTGGAGTTAATCACCTGCTCCAAACTGTACTCATCCTGGAACTGGGAATACCTGCATCCATGTAGACACACATATTCACACACAAACTTGAATAAAAATGCATTCAAGGATATTTTAAAGCAGTGATCATTTGATTTAAAAGTTAACTCTGTCTTACGGGTTGTTGGTGGAATGCTTGTGGTTTTTCCAGGCAATTTTGGCAAAGTGTTCCGGTTTAGTGCCTGGAGGAGATTAAAACATTGACACAAACATTAACATATAGTAAAAACCATGACCTCAATGCAAGATACAACCATCACTATCACATTTTAGACCTTGTAAGCAGTTTCTGTATCCAACACACATGTAGCATGTACCATATTTCTCCATGTGCTCCCTGCCAGCGTTGCCGAACATCTGTGGTGCTGCTGGAGCTGCCGCCATCCCGTAGCGGTTGATCATCACCTCAAAGTGCTTGTCCATGGGATTGGTCCTGTCCATAAACTACAAACAAGTAGTGTTTTAAATAACATTTTACTTACTTGCTTGGTTTTCCACCTTGTAAAAAAAGAAAGCCAACTTAAGTGAAGAATGATCTGTACTGTTGTATTTGTTGATGTTAGATACCGATATATGTTTTTATGTTTTTACCAAGCAAGAAATTTATTTTTGACAAAATGCTCAGCCTACTTGTGTTTTAAGTTTACTTTTTAAAAAGGTAGACCTCTTCATTTTAATCCCCAGTCTACCCCTTCTGCTCCCCTGTTATAGGAATTCACTCAATAGCAAACAGCAGTTAATGAAAACTTTTTTTAAAAAGCACAGAGGTTCATTATTTCTTACTTTTCTTCGGTGTAGCCACACTAAGTTGTTATGTCCGCTGTGATACATTTTTAAATGTTTATCAATGAGGTGTATTTCTCTGAGGACTACCCCTTCTGCTCCCCTGTTATAGGAATTCACTCAATAGCAAACAGCAGTTAATGAAAACCTTTAAAAATAAAAAAAATAAATAGAAAATAAAAAGAGCACAGAGGTTCATTATTTCTTAATTTTCTGGGGTGCAGCCACACTAAGTTGTTATGTCCGCTGTGATACATTTTTAAATGTTCATCAATGAGGTGTATTTCTCTCGGGACAAATGCAGACCCCAGCTGATATTTCTTCTTTTCCCAACTATGCTGCTGGCAAAAACTACAAGGGGTGGACACAATATCAACAACACCTGTATAGTGTATTGAAAGATATCGCGAAATGTTATTTTTTTCACCTCCTTTACATCCAGTACAACAACCTACAGCATATAGTTTCATACCTTTGAGGATAAAGAGCCCTTCTCCATCTTCTCAAACCCGAGGGCAAGCACACAGTCAGCAAGACCTGCAAAAGGAGATGAGAAGTGGTCAAAGAGTGAATTTTACCGTCTAAGTTAAATAATAGCTCATGGGTTTAATCTGTAGAAGTTGTTTGAGAAGTTTCTATGGACATTGCAATACTTTTCTCTGTTCCGAAAATGTGTTCATTATTAGAATCCATTGAAACCACAGTGAGCACTTTATAGCCTCCTTTTTAAAAGTATAGATTTTAGGTGGTTTATCACTTTTATGGCGTCCAGCTCAACTCACCTCCCAGAACGAGCTGGCGAGCCATGAAGAGTGCAGTGGAGCCTGTGGAGCAGTTGTTGTTGACGTTGATGATGGGGATCCCGGTGAGGCCCAGGCTATGGTAAATGGCCCTCTGCCCACAAGTGGAGTCACCTGAGGGAATAAGGTAGGGGGGAAGATGTTATTCCTTACTAATTTTTTACCTTTATTTAACCATTAACTCATTGAGATTAAAAATCTATTTTTCAAGAGTGTCCAAACACAAAATATAATATGAGAGACATATTGTTTTTCTTTAATGACCAAAAGAATTTGACTTAAAATTACATAAAATCTAGGTTTTTAGAGTACATAGTATATAAGAAGTTACAAGAATGTAGTGGGAGTATACGTACATTGTGATATAAAGTTGGTACTTTTTACTATTTCAGTAGTCTCACATTGCCACATTGTCACATCTCCACAGCACTGTGTCAGCGCTGGAGTATGGTCTGGCTGCACAACTTAGCATTCTGGTATAATTAATTGCATGCCGCCATTTATTAATTTATTTTCACTTTACTCGGCTTTGCGTCGTGCCTAACAGCCTACTATTTTGACCCTTTGCAGCACCTTTACTTATCATCAAGCTGCCATATTTCCTCGTAACACATCCTCCTGCTGCAGGCTGCAGGCATGATGGAGAAATGCAGCAGCAACACAATTCTGAATGGCGCTTTTTAGTTTCCAAAACTCCCAGACGGCTCATAAACAAGTTGAAAGCTATATGTGCATTGTGTAAAGCTGAATTAAAATATCACCGAAGCACGTCAAACTTGAGCTACCACCTACGAGCTAAGCATCGTACAGTTAACGTGACTCAGGCTGATGCTAGTGGGCTCAGGCAAAGCACTATTTTGGAGAGCGCTACTCGCCGACCTGTTGATGAAACCAAATCCAAAAAGATTACTACAGCTCTTGCGAAATGGGTGGCAACTAACTGCAGACCTGTCAGCATCATAGTCTTATACAGTACATTTCCGTAGAGAGGGACAGCAGCCCCAGGCACACACAGCCTGTAGTCCACGGAGAAAGCAGCCCAACTGGAACTGCTGCAAAGTGCTGTCTCGTTAACCGGTGATCACTGGACGTCAGTGAGTAATCCAAATTATTTAGAAGTTACTGCACACTACATTGACTTTGGTAAGGATAGGGATTTTTACTTTTTTAGTAAGGTACTTAATTAGTGCAATAATCACAGATTCACACATTTTTCTTTTGTTTACAGTAAATAAATAATAAACACAAATCTTAAAGTCAAGTTCACAAAGTAACTTCCCTTGCATTCATTACACTGGTAAGAATTGCTTTCCATTGTTAATATGTACTTAAAAACAGTTCTGAAATGCAAAATAATAGAATTTTAATCATGTGATAAAACATGCGATTAACTATAGAAATTCAGCGATTAATCGGATGGATGCCAGGCTTTATACCTGCACTGTATATCCAATGGATAGACTACCATTTCAGTGGATGACATGTAAAGTGTAAAAAATATACAAAACGGTCCCGTTTTATCGGTGACTTAACAACATCTTACCATAGACGTATCCTACACAGGCTTGTTCAATGGCAGAATATGGGACACCTGCATCTGCTAGGGCCTTTTGACCTAAAATAAGATGTATACATAGAGTAGTAAAAAACGTTGTTACATGTTATGCAACAAGAGCCATTTCACAGATATTCACATATGGTATCTTTTGAGTGACTGAACAATGTCCATATTCCGAAAGATAGGCACCTGCTTCCTTGGCCATGTCAGGGTAATCATAGTCGCCTCGGGCTCCAGGCTTGTCAAACTGCAGCAAAATACAGAAAAGTGAGAGACAGACCCTACAACCTACTTATGTTGATGTGACTCAACATACGCATTCACATCTGATTTTACTGTTCTCATGTACAGGATAACTTTTTGTTACTAACCTTAACTATTACATTTGATCAAGCAGTACTTTTAGTTATGACCTTAACTTGCAAATTAAGCTGAAATGATTAGTCGATTGTCTATGAAATAATAGGCTACTTTTTTGATGGTTCAAAATTAGTCTGGGTCAACCAAAGTACATTTCCAGGATAAAGCCTGACATCTGGCATGTCAGGCTTTGCCCCTGTAGATAGGAGCTTAGCGCCGCCCTAGACGATTGTAATTGGTTTCTTCCACCTTTATTTATTCAGGAGGGAGTTTCGCTGGGAGAGCAATGGTCGCTCTTTCAGGAACACCCTGATCACATTCACACATTTACACTTGGAAGCTGTCCAGTACAACCACAGCCTGATCTGGAGCCCATTACATAGAATATGAAGCTGGACAAAACACAGTTTATGGTCATCATTGATTCACTATAGACCATGCACTAGATGGCCATAAAATTACATTTAAATAATTGAATAAACCCCATTCATGTTCCATTGTAGGATGATTTTAAGAGTGATCTCCACCTTAAGTGGTTTCAAAAGATTCAAGATATTAAGACGAGTAAATAAAATGAAGAATTGTGAAAGTATAATGAACAATTACAATATATAAAATAATTATAAGCATTTTAATTTATTTTCACATTTATTTCTGTATATTATATATATATATATAAATTTTTTTTTTTTAAATATACAGATTGCATATATAAATCTTTGGTGGGAGCTTTTCAGTGCAGGAAGTAGATGCAGACTTGTGCATGTGCAGTGTGAATGTGGAAGTATTTGAAGTTTGAAATAATTTATTGTCCCCGTGGGGAAATTAGGTTGCAGCAGAAATCACATCATAAGGCATTTAAACACCATCCAACAAATAACAAAGAGAAAGACAAAAAGAAGACTGTAACATGTAGATATTATTACTCATAAACCAAGGCACTTGTATGGAAGGGGGGGGGGAGAGATTGTATGGATTAAGTATGGTTCCAGACCAGCTGGATAACGATACATAAATAAATGAAGACCTTATTACCGTACGGACCTTTGTTAACTATTAGATATATTAAGCAGTTTGATAGCCTGTGGAACAAAGGAGAACTTGGATCTGTTTTTTGTAAACAGAGGAGCACAGTATCGTCGTCCTGAAGGCAGCAATTCAATTCAAAGTGAATTTTGAGTGGGAAAACAAAGATATAATTATTAGTACATAAAATAAATATATTTAAATATACTGAATAAAATAGAGTAATTTATAAGCAAAATATACATATATGTTTACACATTTTTAATTATACAAAATAAATGAAAAAATAAATGAAAATAGTTATAATTATTCTTTTATATTTTGTTATTTGTCTTTATATTTCCACAATTATTTATTTACTAATGTATTTATTTCACCACATTTTTTAATTAATTCTTGGACACATTTTTTATGGCACTCCTGTGACTCCATATTATTCCACTTGAAGCACCACTATAAACAAACATACTCATGAATCCATAATAAAAACGCACTAAACTTATGGAATTGTGATGGGCATGGTCAACATTCAGAGGCCTGGAGCTTGCCATCTTCACTTGCAACTTGCTTGGGAAACAATGATACTTGACTTGAGACTTGTTCTGACAGAATGAACCATAGATATTTATTATCTATGCTTGAAACTAGCTAAACAGCTCTGGAGCTACAGCTCCCAATGTTAACAGCCTACTGAGGTGATGACCCTGAGCACAGTTTGTAACTCTGTTGTCCATGAACTATGGACTCACATGTAGGCATGAGATACAGAGCCAAGTACGTCGAGAAGTCAACCCAGACCCAATTGCCGCTAAATCAAGAAAACCAACAATTTCTTTAACTGAAAATAAAAAAAAACATACACTGAAACAATGTTACATTGTTTGGTCTAACTTAGCTAGCTAATGTTTACAATGTGTAACGTTAGGGTCAGTTGTGACAGATCTAGGAGTTTTTGTTTGTTTTTTTACACGATAGGAGCACAATTAATGCCCAACTTAACAGGTCACTACACAGTGGCCTGCTAGATAACAAAACAAACGCTTTTTTAAGAAGAACATGCTGAACAATGTTATATGGACTGCCAACTATGGAGTTAGCCAACTATCCTAGCCTAAAGTCTTACATAAGGTTGTTCATGTCGCTGTCAGTCGGTTTGAGACAAATATTAAATAATATTACCTTTGTCATGCCCACGCCGACGACAAACACCCTGCTCTTCCTGGTCAGCGCCATGGTTGTTGTTCTTCAGCAGCAGCAGGTCCATACAGAGCCAGTCAGGTCTGTAGAAAGCAGTAGCACCGACAGGATCCACCTAGCTAGTCTAAATCAACGGAATGATGACATCCGGCGCGTCATTACGCGCTGTCCCTCCCCTCTCGCCATCTGCACGGGGTTTAGCTCCGCCCAGGACGGTTGTGATTGGTTTAACGAAATACAAAGAAGCCACAGCGTTTTTTTTCTTCCTATCCCAGAATAGATAAGTGGTGTAGTCAGACCATACTCCAGGGATGACACGAAGCTTTGGAGATAGAGGTCTGGCAACGCCGGACTACTGACATTCGCAGTTGAGCGACACCGCAGTGGCAAGCCTTAATTCTTTTATTTTTCACATTACATAAATGAGCATGAAGTATGTGATACAGTCCATGCCCCACCATTGTACGTTGATAGCAATGTCTGAACCATAGACTGTATATTAACAGTCTATGGTCTGGACCTTATACGCAGGGCTGGACTGGCCATCTGGCATACCGGGCATTTTCCCGGTGGGCCGACGGACTTTTGGGCCGAACCGCCGATATAAATAGGCCTTTTTTTATTTTTTGGCCGGGCCGGCCCTTAAAGAACTCAATGCGGCCCATTGGTTAATTTTCTTTATTGGCACTGGCCTGACCCAATCAAATCCAGGATCCCCCTTCCCCATTCCGGGCCGCAAATTTACGAATCCCACTATGGCCACGCCTCCCGGCCCTGAGACACGAAGCTGTAATATTATGCTGGAAGTTTAGCATCCACGTTAAAATGGACAAACGACCACCAAAGTGCAAGGGAGGGCAGAGAAATTACAGGAGAAAAAGATTAAGAATCTACAGGCGGATTCCTCAAAAATTTCGGACATGTTTGGGGCTGTAGTAGCTTCTTCAACATCAGCATTAACTGAAGTAAGGAGGAGGAGGAGGAGGAGGAGGAGAGGTGGCTGGCAGAGAAGCAGAAACAACATGATCATGAAGAAGCCGAGTGACCACGACAGGGCCCCGCGGGAGCGAGTGAGGAAAAGATGGAAGAGAGATGATGACGATGTGGTAAGGAGTAGGCAAATCAACAGGGACTCTCGCAAGGGAGGGAGGCTGTGTGTGTGTGTGTGTGTGTGTGTGTGTGTGTGTGTGTGTGTTGTGTGTGTGTGTGTGTGTGTGTGTGTGTGTGTGTGTGTGTGTGTGTTCGTACGTGCGCACGTCATAACGATAACAAGCAGTTTGGCTGTAACATTAAAGTTAGTGGCTGTCAGGTAACCTAACTGTTTAAGCTTACATTGAAAATGCTGACGGTTAGCCTGTTGGCTAGCTGAAAAGTCTGTGGGATCTATAAAATCAGTGTTGATACAAGCATCAGTGTTCCTTGAATAGCTTAAATAGCTTCTCTTGCATTGGTGCTCTTTTCCAGGGCATATACTATACTACTTTCAGCTTTATTGTAGCTTTTGGGAAGGGTTATAGTTATGGTTATAGTATTTAGCAGACACTTATGTCCAAAGTGACAAAATATGAATCTTACAATAGTTAAAATTAACAGTAAACAGTTTTAAAGTTGCGCGCCAATATTAAGCAAAACAGTAATAATATCAATAATGACAATACAATATCAATAATAAAAACTAATAAAAATACCATAAATATACAAATCATAACTCTAAGAATGAATGAATTATTTAAGTGTAAGACCAACAGATAAGTCTTGACACCCCTCTTGAAGGATCCAAAACGATCACATGAACGCTGAACACTAGGCAACTCATATCATAGCATGCACGCATATTTTAAGAGGACTGTCTGCAGGGAATGTGTCTGACCAATCACGGTGGGTGTGGGCCGCCTGGGCCAAAAATGCCAGGGCCAATTTTTTGTCCCAGTCCAGCCCTGCTTATACGGTACCTTGAAATGCAAGGTCACTTTTTTTCTTGGCTCCCACATAGGTCTTTTAAATCAGCTCCTGTTGCTCCTCATGTACCATAGCTGTAATAAGTTGTTCTGGACTTTTTTGATCACAGGTTGGTTTTGCTATAATAGTGTGTTAATACCACAATTCCTACTAACCATTTAAAGTGGGACTCAAATGTGCAAAGAAAGTAAAATATATTTTAAAAAAATAATCAAAATTGTCACCTTTTAATTTTATTGAAGCAGTAAAAACAGCCTTTAACATTTTGATTATCCAAGATGTGTAAGGACAACCTGTGGTAATAATCTAAACCTGTTACTGTTCATCATCAACCAAATCTCGCCACCTCAGCATCTGAAGCATCCTTGATACCAGCGAAGAGGCCTGAGGATGTTTGGCTGTAGTGTTCATTCATCCACCTCTGAGGCTCGATCATCACATGATGACATCAGCACTTGATGAACTGGTGTGTGACCTCATATATTCCCACCGACTCGCTGACTTTCTCATCGTAGTCCGTCCAGTCCTGAGATTTACAAAACAAGGGTTTGTCAAGTTGCACAGATACAGGAGGCTGTCACATCATGTAAACACGGTTGGGATTATTAAAATGACATTTTTGGGAAAACTTAGGAAATCACTGACTGAAGCAGAAATGAACCTGTAACTAAAGAACTACTGGAATTCAACTCAACACAAATTTATGATATACAACAGGGTAGAATCGAAGGTTAAGATAATTAGATAATTATTCTCTAAAAAGTTGAGCAATGACAAAAAACAACATCTAAACAAAAACTGACACTCTGAGGTACAAATTGTTCCCCCTGAACTTACTTTTTCTTGCAGGTTGATTTCAGGAAACTGTGTTCCAGACTCGGCTCCTTGCGCAGCGAAGCCAGCCTGGAGTGGGTTACATTGAAAATTGAAGAGTCACATTATATTATAATATTGTCCAGTTCATGGATTTTGTCACATTAAGTAGACTGTCTGTACGGTGGCCGGGAAGTGCAATGCAACATTACAAAGAATGAAACACTTTTACAAAGCTCAAGACAAATTTACATTTTGGAAAACAAATTTACATTTTAGAAAACAAATTAACATTTTGGAAAACAAAATAACATTTTAGAAAACAAATTTACATTTTGGAAAACAAAATAACATTTTAGAAAACAAATTTACATTTCGGAAAACAAAATTACATTTTAGAAAACAAATTTACATTTTAGAAAACAAATTTACATTTTAGAAAACAAATTTACATTTTGGAAAACAAAATAACATTTTAGAAAACAAATTTACATTTCGGAAAACAAAATTACATTTTAGAAAACAAATTTACATTTTAGAAAACAAATTTACATTTTGGAAAACAAAATAACATTTTAGAAAACAAATTTACATTTTAGAAAACAAATTAACAAGATGCAAAACACTTTTACAAGTCCCGAAACAAATTTACAAATGACAGATTCTTCACGGAAAGGGAATGTACCACATACCGGAAGTGATGAGGTGTTGGGGTGTTGCTGGTGAGCGCATTCAATTTGTGTTGTTGAGTATAATGGCGGGAATGAAGTTTATGGTGACTTTACGTGTGGTCGGTGTTTGGAGTTTTTATATGACGCGGACCTGACAGAAACATTGGAAAAACGGGGAACGTGTCGACAGCGGCGCCGGATCCGAAGCTACAGCAGGGGGCAGCTGAGTCCGTCTGCAGCTGCAGGACCTGGAGCTCACTGCCCATTCCTGGGAGCCAAAAACGACACCCCGCAGCTGGAGACCCAGGCCGTATTGCCGGGCCCGCTGGAGGGAAGGGAAGCCCGGGAGAATCAGATCCAGGACTGAGCCGAGGGGGCTGCGACACAACCTGCTGAAGTTTAAATCACAGGTTTCCTAAAGGGAGTCTGGCGGGACTCGGACTGTGGATGACGAAACATGACTTTAAGTCTCCGTTAAATGAATAACTACATGCAGAAATAAATGAATCATTAGTGGGGGGTGAGCCTGGACATTTCAGTTTGTTTAAACTTCACTTTGAAGCAGAACCTCTTAGTTCAGAAGGGTGAAGTTTCCGTTTGTACTCATATCTGTGAACTGATTATAATAAATATTCTTTGTATTAACACCTTAATTAGTCTCTTTGTCTTTTGTTTAAAAACCTACAACATCGCCAGACGATTTATAGTGATTTTATTTCCGT
This sequence comes from Perca fluviatilis, assembly GCF_010015445.1. Taxonomy (NCBI): domain Eukaryota; kingdom Metazoa; phylum Chordata; class Actinopteri; order Perciformes; family Percidae; genus Perca; species Perca fluviatilis. The sequence goes on from NC_053122.1 coordinate 14,655,403, forward strand.
TAGACCTTTGCCTACATTGACGCTGATGCATTAAGGACGGCCCATAGACAGTATATAAGGGAGTGCCTCCCCTGTTCCAAGATGGCGGCTCTATTGACGCATTCGATCCATAACTGCCGTAGTCAAGGCGACATGTATACAACACCTCATCACTTCCGGTATGTGGTACATTCCCTTTCCGTGAAGAATCTGTCATTTGTAAATTTGTTTCAGGACTGGTAAAAGTGTTTTGCATCTTGTTAATTTGTTTTCTAAAATGTAAATTTGTTTTCTAAAATGTAAATTTGTTTTCCAAAATGTAAATTTGTTTTCTAAAATGTAAATTTGTTTTCCAAAATGTTAATTTGTTTTCTAAAATGTAAATTTGTTTTCCAAAATGTTATTTTGTTTTCCAAAATGTAAATTTGTTTTCTAAAATGTAAATTTGTTTTCTAAAATGTAAATTTGTTTTCCAAAATGTAAATTTGTTTTCCAAAATGTAAATTTGTCTCAAGCTTTGTAAAAGTGTTTCATTCTTTGTAATGTTGCATTGCACTTCCCGGCCACCGTAGTCTGGCTCAGGAACAATGTACTTTTTTTCCCCACAGTGAAAATCTTGACTTAGCGGGGAGCACAGGGGCATCTAATAACATGAATCGATTTCATCTAATTTAGGTGTGCCAATAAGCTGCTCCAGTAAGTCAGTATGCTTATTACTATGGCCAATAAATGAGCACCCCTAAATGGAATGCAGCAATTGCGTTTTGCAACTGTGTTTGGTGGGCCAATTGTCAACAGTAAAAAGGTCAAGTCAAAAAACATGACCCTTTTCACTGTTGACATATGTTTTGACTTACACATTTATTAGGCTATTTTCACAGAAGACATTTGGACAGTTACTGTAGGAAAAGAGCAGGTGTAAATAATAAAATGATGACTAAATTTTTTTTTCCTCTAAAAGTTAAAATGTCTGCTGTAAAACTTGTATCTGTTCAAAGAGTCTCACTTGAGGTTGGAAGTCAATGGGCTCCAGACCTCGACACTCAAACTGCACCATCGTCTTGAATCTTTCACTGTCCTCTGCCTTCAACCCAGCAAATATACAGAACCAGAGAGAGAGAGAGAGAGAGAGAGAGAGAGAGAGAGAGAGAGAGAGAGAGAGAGAGACACATTGTTAATGGCTGGGGGGAAAGCTGCACTCAACAAACTGTCATTGTGTTGGTCTATGTGACAGATTTTCTTCATGTGGATTTCTAAAAATCTTTTTGAGGTACTTTATTTTCAGAACTGAATAGACCCAACCAAAAACTTCCAGAAAAACAGGTTCACAATTTTTCAAGCCTGTCTTAAAGGAATATACTTAGCCCCCTATCACTTCAATGTACATTATCAAGAACTTTCTTAGTTTGGGGATTTTTATGTTCACAAAGTTTTTCTTCAAGAATTCAAGGTAACAGGGTGAGTAATTGATCTACAAATGATCATTTTGAGTGTGAAGTTTAAGATAATTTTTTTTTTTTTGGGGCATTTTAGGCCTTTATTATATAGGACAGCTGAATATGTGAAAGGGGAGAGCGGGGGAATGACATGCAGTAAAGGGCTGCAGGTCGGAGTTCAACCTCAGCCTTGGTACATAATGTCACATCTGGATAGCTCACCTGGTACATCCAAAAAGGTTTCGCTTGCTTGATCATACTGACTAATTAGATCCCCTCCTAAAGCTATTTTTATCCTTTAACTTGAGCATTTTCTCCTTTAAAAACCTAAAACTACCAACATTCTGTTGTTGCTTAGTGCATTTAAATCATAAGTGTCTGCCTAAAAGGGTGGTTCTGCAAATGAAAAGATGAGTGAACTGATAGAACAAATACGTGGACTGTCTGGTTACATGAAAACAGACTGGTGATGTGTCTGTTTCAAAGTAGAAGTACAAGATGTTTGCTTACATTATACGGTTTGATTGTGTCTCCCAGGATATCTGTAAGGAAACCGTTTACATGTTATACTTCCACCAGAGTTTTAACCTCAGTAAAAGACAAAGTGAGTCAAATGGCATGTTAGCTCTTACCAATTGAATTTTCCCTGGAACAAAGTTTACACTTCTGCACCATGCTGGCACTGCTTCTTCCTCCTTTTAGTGGCACACTCTCCTATGGAATCGTTAAAAAAAAAAAATAAATAAATACATAAAAGACTGGATACTGTGTGTGACAATGTGTGCTAAAAACTGTATGAACACCACTTACCACTAAGGTTACATACTGCCATTTATCTGGGATCTCTCCACAGTTTCCACACTTCAGCTACATTGAGGAAACAATAAACAAAACCATTGTTAGTGAGTTAAGAGTGAGTGAGTGAAAAGTGGGAGACTAACTTTTTGTCTAGGGGCAGCTAGTGGTGAATAGTGAACAGTGTGCCAACATAATTAACATTTGCAGTGTAACGTTAAATGTGTTTCCTTATTTAGTTCAGTACGTTTCCTCTGACAACGAGCACGGTAAAATTATGACCATTTCGAACACACAGAGGAAGATGAGATATACTTAGGTGAACTAACGTTAGCATGCTAACTTGACAGCCATCCTACCTTCAGAAACCAGCGGAAGTCGTCGCCCAATGGTCTCACATTGGTGACATTCTCAAGGGTGGCTTTGAACTGGAGCCCAAATTTCTGTCATGCATATGACAAAAGGAGAGATTAAAATTCACGCAAAATTAGCTAAATGTATTCACTGTTTACATCAGAAACACGCTGCGGTAAAACATACCCCCATCTTCTTCTTCTTCTTCTTCTTTTTAATGGCGACTTGCACTATCCCCCCCTACTGTGCAGGCGTCACAAGTTCCACGTTTTCCAATAAGGTGAAGGGATGCATTTAACTTTGTGTCCTAGTTATTCTGCTAAACTGCTTTGCTTTAGTAATAATGTAGCTAAAAATTAATATTGAGACACATGCATCGTGCTTGACATATTAATACATTGGTCACTGTATACCGCATAGTCTATGTCTTCCCATGCTGTTGACAACTAAACGTACTCGGCTATTTTTTTCCAGTGATTTTTAGTATTCAGGAAAATTAGTTCATGTAAATGTTCATACATCCGTCAGAACTTTAAAGAATGACTCCAGCAGCCATCGGCGTGCGCCCTCTAATGGACACAATCAAGCAAAATGAATGACCTACTTATTGGTACGATCGGGACCCAATGCAACATTATTGCAGTGAGAAGCCACCTTTACTCGCATATATGCGACGCTAATGATACATTCATACATGTGAATCTAATCAAAGCATTATCATTAACAAACAAATAATCACAGTCTTCAAACAGAGACACTCAGCTGCATCACTTTATTAACCATTAAGCAATTGTCATAAATCATCCAACAACCCGAGAATATTCCATAGCCTATACAGTACAAATCTCCTGGTACAAATCAGCCATTCAATACACTTTACACAACAAAAACAGCGGAATACAAAATTGATTCAACAATTATTTTTTTTATTGCAACCTTAAATTAAAGAATGGAAATTGGCTTCTAGAGTGGATACTTATTGTACATGTTAACCTGAGGCAACTTTGCAGAGGCATTTCGGTGCGTCTTGGTGATTAATGGCCACACAGCTGGGAAAACTAATATTGCTGTGGCATTGAACACCCTTATCACACCTTTTTCTGGCATTTCAAATGAAAATGGTATTGCGAACCTGAGTATACATACCGTAGCTTAATCTTATTTAGCAGGGCTGATTCTGCTATGTGAATGCTAGCAAAACTATCTCAAATGGGGAATATAAGTAAATCATAGATCCAAATTCAAATAGCCCTCCCACGGATAGTTATTTCATTCTTATTCACAGAGGCGTGCTTGTATGAATTAATTTTGATTGGGAGTCATTACCCCCATCAGTATTGTAATTCATAATTAGAATGTAAAATGCACCCAAAAGTGTAACAATACCAACAACACTAGACTGGGTTAATACAGTAGTCAGCTGAGCCTTACAGCCTTTGGCTTCATTTGGCTGGTGGTCATATTATTTTGTACCTGACCATCAGTACGGCCAAATCATGTAGTGCGTTACTGCAGCAGCGGACATTACACAGAGTCAGTGAGGTGGACAGTTTATAGTACACAGTTCTCTAGTGTAATGCATTACACTAAACAAAGTGAGGGAACTTAACACTGAAAGGATTGGAAACCCTCCCCAAGATTGTCAGTACAAATCCTGGCTTCTTCAACTCATCTTCTAATCCACATCCTTCTCATTTGGAACCCCCCCCCCAACATGTATCAGACTCCCCTACCATTAGGGGTTCAAGTTTTAATCAGACATTACAAAAAAAAAATAAAAATAAAAAAAAGGTTTCCCCTCTTTTATTCATTAGCGGCATGAATTTCCATGGAGCAGCAGGGGATACATAACAAAATTTAATCTGGGAGGAAAATGCATGGGATCAATTTTAACCCATGGTCTCATCACAAGAGCTTCTCTTTCTTGACAAAAAAAAAAAAAAAAAAATAATAATCTAAATCCCAAGTTAAACAATTACACTGAAAAGTAACCAATAACAAGAGTAGTCATAATAATAAAAGGCATTTAAATTATTTTTGCATCTCCTTTTTTCTCTTAAATACAGTGATGCCAACAGGCATTATTTACAGCGTAACAACACCACCCCTCTCCCCCCTGTGAAGAGAGGTGTGACGAGGTCAATGAGGTCGGCTGCTGGACTCCGAGGTCCGCCGCTGACGTGGAGTACTGTGGCCGTTCATGCAGCCGTTGTGGCGCTTGCTTAGCCCGCCGTTCAGAATGTCTTGGATGTGCTGTACTATCAAGTTGATGGCCACTGCAGGAAACAAGGAAGAGAGAGATGGTAAGAAGACTTTTAAAAAAGTATCAACATCAGTCGAACCAGAGATAATCTTTATTCCACACACCGTCACACCTGGTGCCTACTTTACCCACAATGCATCTCGCCTGCTTACAGGTTGGTCGGAGATTTTTGGCGTTTTAGGCGGTAGCGGCTGATGTAGTCTCCAGCCACTAGCTTCAAGCAGAAATAAGGAGCAGGCTACCTCTGTCTGATAAGATCACTTCTTTCTAACTCCCAACACCCAGATTTTATTTCAGTTTCAAAATGTAGTTTTCTGACCTAACTGACACTTATCAGACTTCAAGCAACTCCCTCTAGAGCAGGGGTCTTCAACGTTTTTTAGCCAAGGACCCCTTAACTGAAGAGATAGAGCAGAGACCCCCTACTACATATATTGTATAAAATGAAGTTGCATATTACACTGGGCCTAAATAATAGGGTGGCCTAAAGCCTTTTTGCATAGAATATTAAGCTATTAAAATAGCCTAATAATTGTCAGCATGATTTTATAAATCATGTTTTAATGTTAAAACATACATGTGGCACAGTGGATTAATTCATTAATTAACTGTTGACAGCTATCTTAGTGACTAACATACCAATACGCCAGTAATCATCAATGGGGATTTATATTTGCTAATAATGAAAAAAAAAATGCTGTTTGACACTGAGTTCTCCCCAAGACCTGTGAAATCAGTGAAATTCCCCTTTAACAAAACACCTTTAGCAGACACCATCCCCAGCCTGACCAACACAAATGCAATATCTGCATACTGTAGAATATTTATCCTTACCAAGGTTATCGGCTCCTCGTGGAATAATCACATCTGCATACTTCTTCGTCTAATAAAAATAAGGTCAATGCTCAAGTTACTGGCAAAAAACATTTCTCTCATCATCAGATGTATACTGCACAATAGAGCCTGGGCAATACTCGGGGAGCTAAAAAAAAAAATTAAAAAACATTGACCAATAGCAATAAATGGACAAACATTTTGATAAGCTTCCCTTAAATTTAGTTATTCATTGCTACAATTTCTTGTTTAACGTGTGCTGACATAAAGCCTACATTTAACCAATTGATCCGTATGAAAGCTAAAATTGGTTGATAATGTTGGGCTTCCCAGTGTATCAGTTGGGCTCTACTGCAAAAACTACAGATGCTTGTAGGATACGAGTCACTTACTGGTAAACAGAACTCCTCAAAGGCCGGTTTCACAAAAGTGATGTACTGAGCCAGCACTTGCTCCAGCTCTCTACCACGCTCACTGATGTCTCGGAGAACTGAAAGAGAGAAATTGCACAAAAAGATGGACGATTATGTTATTAGCCATTTAACAAAATGACAAGTTAGGGGGTGCACTGCTCTTCAACAGCGATGAGTCTAATGAGGGTGGTTGTTGTCTGTGACACCACCCTTGTTGGACCCCTCTCTGGTGGCGATGGGTCGGCCTACAGGTGGGAGATTGACCATCTGGTGACGTCAGAGCAACTTGGAGCTAAACACTTGAGGAAGAACGCAGAACTAAGCCCCCCACCCATCACCCTGGGAGACTCCCCAATCAATACTGTGAAGTCCTTCCGCCTCCTGGGCTCCATCATCTCCCAGGACCTCAAGTGGGAGCTGAACATCAGCTGCCTCATCAAAAAGACTGAATGTAAAATGAAAAACAACAGAGGATGAACTTCATGCGGCAGCTGAAGAAATTCAACCTGCCAAAGACAATGATGGTGCACTTCTACACTGCCATCATCGAGTCCATCCTCACCCCCCTCCCATCACCACCTGGTACCCTGCTGCCACTGCTAAGGACACAAATCTTTTGAAACGCTCCCCCTCTGGCAGGAGGCTGCGGTCCAAAACCTCCCACCACAATGACCGTTTCTTCCCGACTGCAGTGGGCCTCATCAACAAGACCCGGGACCCCCACTGACTGACTCTTATCCCCTGAAAGACTTTTTATCCCTGACTATTGCGCATATTATATATGTTGTAAACTTTTGTCCTTCCCCTGATATATATATATTTTTGCTCAACCTGCACAAAACAGTACAGCGTTCTTTTCCTTTCCAAAACATTGTTTCCCCCCCCCTATCTATCTATCTATCTATCTATCTATCTATCTATCTTGACTGTTGCAGTACTGCAGTACTAATATGTTTATTGCATGTTCCATGCATGTGAAAACTTACTTTAGCAATAAATCTCATTCATTCTGATACACCGCTGTGTGTTTTAACCCAACTCTCACTACACACCTCGGCGAGAGAGCCGCGTGTCTGGATCTGTGTCGACAAAAAGCTTCATCTGGAACAGATCTCGGATTTCCTGCGAGTAGAACATGAGGATGCCCTCAAACAAGACCACATCAGCTGGATACACCGTAATAAACTCCTCTTTCCTGGAACACACAGAAGAGATTCATCAGCGAATACAGTCAGACGTGGTGTAATGCGACGTTAAAATGATTACAGTTAAGTTAATCAGGAACCAGTTTAACATAACTTGTATTGGTACATCAAGTGCACAATGATGGGTGCTGGCCTGAGGCCCGTTTCAGAAAGCAGGTTTAGTGAAAACGGTGAGTTTGTTAACCCTGAAATGAGGGGAACTCTGGGTTTTCTGTTTCAGAAAGGGAGTTAAATCAAACCTGAGAAAGAGGGGCAACTCCAGCCCATTTCAGAAAGAGAGGTAACTTAACCTGAGTCAGTTACTATGGTAACTGAATCTGTGAACCTAACCTGGTCAGGAGCAGGTTCTCGTCAATAAAACCTCGAGTTTCTCCGTCTCCTCCCTCTGACACAGCACTATTTAATTTCCTCATTCATTCAGTCTGTATCAGGCACATGTTAGCGCAGTTTTGTCATCTGCATGAATTAAAAAAATCCAAACCAAAAAACGCATTCTCATTTCCAGATAACCACCTATTTGAGCCGCATCATTTTTCTTTACAGTCTATCAGATATGTACATAAACGTATCCGTCCTCCTATCACCAACGTCACCCATCGTGGACATGCTCTTACATCCGAGCAGATTCTTGGTGTCACATCACCGTTTTTTTGCGTGAGCATATTAGTAAAGCTACATGCAGAGCTGTCAGAAAAGCGTGCCTCGCTCTGAAACGGGTTTTTTTAAACGTTGTCGTAGTGTTACCCAGACACAAACCAGTGAGAGCCCTTAAAAAAGGAGTTCCACAGGATTGCAGGTGAATGAAGTAAAACCCTTTCAAATAAATGATTATAAATATAAATTCTGTTAATGACATGGTGCTGAAACCTCAGAATGGGATTAGCAGTACTTTTTCCCCCGCAGGATTGCACGTCAATGAAATAGATTATAGGTTCAATAGCATTCCACCAGTTATGTACTTGTGATTAAATATATAATTAATACACTATATTGGAACTTACACATAAACTCAAGCAGTCATTTTGTCCTACGCCAATTCTCGTTCTGTTGCAGCAGCAGCCGTGTTGCTTTTTTTAACGAAATATATGTTCAAACTCATATTTCCAGTTCCAGAGGTGTAAAGTACGCCGACCGATTTGTTTGTGGTTGTTGCCATGGTGAATCGTAGTATCATGGCTCCATTCATGCTCCCTTTTCGTGGAGGTGGTGCAGGCGTCTACCTCTGAGTCAACCTACTCTGGGTTGATTGAACTAAATCCAATCAGCTGTTCTGGAACCAAAAACTCATCTCAGGGTAAGTCAACTCAGAGTTCACGGTTAGACTCAGAGTTTGTTAAACCTCCTTCCTGAAACGGGCACCAGATGGCATCTGTGAATGTGCAACAGGCGCTCACCTGGAATGATTGACAAAGTCATAAACTGGTATCTGGACTGTCTCCCCCTGGAGGATCTGTCTGAGTGTTTGCATTATCAGCTCACTGTCGAAGGCATCTGAGGACAAGAAAAGGAAAACACTCAGTTCTTCATGACATGTCCTATTACAAAGCCCCAGTTACACCAGCATGGTGTGCGCCCATGGACACGTGGGACCCTGCACTGCACGTTTGGTAACCCAGAAATCCCTCTGTGTAACAGGTGTCGGGTTCAGTCTCTGAGCCTTAGAGCAGCTGCCTGTGAGATGCTGCTTCTGAAAAAGGCCTGCTGACTGTAGGGATTTCAAATCAGCTGAGAAAGGAAGCAGGAGCATGAGGGAGCAAAGTCAGACTCCAAAAATGGAGTCTACGCTTCTGCCAAAAGCACATTGGAAGAAATTATTGACGTGGCAGAAATGCATGCTGCTGAACACAAGCCTGTTTCAAACATTTTATATCGTCATGCCAAATTGCAAGTTATTGTCATGTAAGCCTTAATTTATCTTTATCTGTGTAGTTCTAAAGCAAACCTCACCTGTTACTAATTCCACAAATGATTGCATCCATTTTCAAACAATATAAATTTGGTTATAGTCAAGTATGCGGAGCATTTCAAAACCACACACCCACAGTATCTTTTTTTTTTTTTTCTTCAATACTGTACTTTTCTTGAGGCAACTCTGAAATGCCTCTGAAATCTGTTATAAGAATAGCAAACATGTGCCTGCTGCCAAGCCAGCAGAGGTGGTATACACCATAGAGTGCCTTAGCTGTGGCAACTATTCACTGTGCGTACCTGGGTGATCGAAGTTGAACTGGCCCTTAAGTGCCTTTGCCTTCTGTTCTGGAGTTAGCACCTTGTAGAAGCTGTCCTGGCTGAGGATCGCAACCTGCCGCTGGGTGTGGTCGATCTTGTTCTGGCCTAGCAACTCCATGATCTTCTCACAAACTGACGACTGCAGAAACAGACAGAATGGGGAAGTAACGCCAGTATTTTTCACAACCATAAACCCAAATATCAGTACAAACTAGCTTCAATTCCATCCACACAGTCACATTCACACAGAAATAAAGTGGGTGGTTAATTTCCCCCCCAACTCGTGCGAGGTCAACTAACACAATTATAGGTGAAAAATGCCCAGCAGCCCACCACGTTTGTCCTCACTGACCTTCCATATTAAATGAATCTCATACCCAATGCTGACTGGGCATTCTCCAGCTGCCGGAGGCTCTGTTGCCTTTGTGTCCATGAAATTGTGCTACAATGAATTTGGACGCCCCTACTACAGAGCTGGGAGGTTGTGTCAACACATACAACAATTTCAGAGGACCTGACTTGGAACACACCAAAGGTCCAAACCGCACAATTAATGAGGCAATCTCCCATATAATTTTGAATGCTCAAACTCTAGACTGAGAAACTGATTAGTTGACTGATAAACTTATCCATAAATAAATCAGATGACCCATTACTTGTTATTCATAAAGTGAAAAGCAATTGCTTCGCTTTTACAAATGCCAAAAGCTGGCAATTCAGTCACTGTGAAACACTTGATTTTAAGACAGCTACAAAGTGCTGTATAATATAATGTCAATAAAGAATGTGGATACTGATCGAGGGGTGTTTGTCATTAATATATTTCAATCTATCCTTAAATCAAGCATCAGCAGTGAGGCCAATGATAATACAACAACTGCATTGTCGATACACTGCTGTGCTGGGGGCTTCTTTCAGACCAGGAAAGAAGACAGCAATGCTAAACACAGTATACACAGTATATTTATACAGCTTTCACTACTGTGGATGCTCAGAGCAGCCATGTTGAATCAAGAAGTCAGGGTTGATCAGGTTCTCCAGACATTCCGACTCTTCAGTTCTGTTCTAGACTGGTAAAACTAGTCTAGTCTGACGTCAAAACTGTAGAGACGTCCCTTCCTCCAGTCCCTTGTGAGGGGCTTTCCGGAAGCAAAACACTGGACAGCGTGCTGAGGCGGATATCTGGGACAAAGTTGGGAGGAGGGGCCATCTGGAATAACTTAAGAGGGGCAGTGCCCTCATATCCACTTATGTGATGTACCTACATTGCAAGTGATGCCAGTTGCAGCCATCAAAAGTCTAAATATTCGACGCTAGCTGCTTGGCTGTGGCCACTGATAAATTGGGTCACTGCCAAGCTTATCAGTTCAACTCGTGTCTTCAGATAGCACGAGGTGTGGTCTTTGGCACCACTGGCAGGTCTCACCCGGCTCATAACAAAGAAATCCAATGACGTATTCGAAAATACCCACGTCTGTGGGCTCCTACTTTACAGTCTGTGGTGTGCTTCCGTTAGTTTAGCACTGCGGTAAAACGGTAAACGATCAAATCAATGAGGCTAGAAGTTTAACTAGCGGGTTGTTAAAATAAAAAGGTCCGTTTCTATTAAATTAATCTCGACTAATTGCATACACACCAAATCAGTATGTTTACAAATTCATATTCTATCGTCAAATTTATTTATTTTATTTATCGGTGTTTTGTCTTTACAGAACAATGGACGTGGGCGCAATGGTTTAGCTAGCTAAACGAAAACTTTCAAACTAGCTAGGCATTGTTTAACATTAGCTAGCAAAACCGATAAATTACAGATAACGTTAGATTAATTTAACCAACGTTATTAGGTCAGCTAACATCAGTGTATTCCACGTAGCTAGTCTAACGGTATTTGATCAATATAATGACCGCAATCAGTAAAAGGGATTTATTTAATTCAACAAAATCCAAATCCAGTACAACAGGCGGTGTATGTTACAAGCGTGCCAAGTGAAACCGGCTGATTAAACAGATCAAAACTCGTTGCGTAGCTGAAGCCACGCGGTCAACCAGTCCCGACTATCCCTATCCTCTGCCTTGATTTAGCTTAATCAAACTCAAACCATGACAATTCGCGAAAACCGTTAAATTAGCTCGTTAGGAAGCCAACCTTGCCGCTGGCGGTGCCTCCGGAGACACCGATGAGAAAAGGTTGTCGAATAACGTTGGTATTCTCGCCACGGTCACTTAGGTGGGTTTCACTGTCCCCGGCCATGCTTGCAGTGTACAGCTAAAGCTGCTGTGCTGGAAGATCATTGAGGGGGAGCTCCTCCCACAACAACCCCCCGCCCCGTTCTTTTTTTTCCTTCCATTAATTTATTTTGTATGTATTTTTTTTTATATACACTTAACGTTTATATCCGGTTAAACTATTAATGTTAATTAATAATTTTGTATATTATCTTAATTTTTCTTCTTTTCTTGTGATTGACAGTAAAAACAACCAATCGTCTGTTACGCTTTGATGGCTGCCGGTTGCCAGACCCCAGCCAGCAGCGTACTTGTCCCGCCTCCTCCTGGTTGCTCAACGGCTAAATCATGTAACGTTAACCGAACATTTGCTACACAAACAGTTATTTTAGATTCATAACGTTAACCTTAAAATACGCAGTAAGTGGGAAGAAGCCTGTAAGTAAGTTTGCTAAGTCTTAAAGACAGTAGTGAAACATAAATGACAAAGCGAGGAAAAGGTAGCTTATTGCGTGTACGTTAAGTTGAGTGAAACTCCTGTTGGCGTTCAATGTTGTCGGGTTTGCTTTAATGAAGGGACAGTGTACGTTGCATGGATGGCGTTAACCCACACAATGTATGTTTTACAGTTATCGTCTAAACTTCGAGCAACAAAACCATTTTGAGTATGCTCCAGAGGCTCGCTGCGACCCTGCGGCGGCCCGCTGCTGCTCCCTTCGCGGCAGCGGTACGATGCATCTCCTCGGGCTCGGTAGACATCACAGTCCCGCTGAACTTCTGGGCTGGGAAGAGATGGACGAGCAAAGAGAAATGCAACAAGGAAAATGTTTATGAACCTGCAACAGGTAAGCCACGCAATTCTTTGATATTAAAAAAGTTGTCTGTCTTTTGACACTCTTTCCTAACTGGACTTTGGTCATGCTGTGTAAATGTCTCTCTGGTGGTCTCTGGCTTGGAAAAACAATATCAGGTATTTTGTTATGTTATCTTGACTTTCTGAATACGTTTTAGTTGTCTTATACATTAATACATTTTCCATATTGACATTTACTTATCCAAGAAAAGTCAAATGTGCAAAAATGAATATGGATAAACATTACATGTTTATCTATATTGTTTTTTTTTTTTTTTTTTTTTTCCCTTTTTTTTTTTTTTAATTTTTTTTTTTTTTTTTCCTTTTTTTTTTTAAAAAAAACACAACCCCTCCCCCCTCCCCCCCCCCCACATATGACCATAGCCTAGCAATTATTGCTCCTTTTGTACGCTGTCGATTTTTTCAGTCCTATTGTTTTTAGGCTTGAAACAGGGTTCTCTTTGCCTCTAGCCTGTGTGAAGCCCACTCTTCAGGAACTTGTTATGTTATCATCACTAAGGCCATCATTGGAAAGTTTGAGTGTAAATGCCATGCTACATTCAGTGTGCTACAGCCTTTAGTCTCCAAGCCTAGACTTAATTTCCTTTTTTATTTAACGATGACTCACTTTGAACCAGTACAAACTAAATGAACAAACAAAAGTGACATTTTTAACCTGTGTACTTAACTGTTCTCCCCATCATATGTATCACTTTGCAGGGCGAGTCTTGTGCCATCTGGAGCCGTGTGGTGCTGTGGAGGTAGATGAGGCTGTGGAGGCTGCCAAGTCGGCCTTTGGCCATTGGAGCAAAATGTCTGGGATGGAGAGGGCAAGGATCATGATAGAAGCTGCCCATATCATAGAGGTGTTTTGTTTGTTTTTAATTCACTTGTATGCTACTACTGAGAATATGTAAATCGGCACAAAGACCACATAAAATTGTTGCATTTGATGGAGGTTCTCTTATTTCATGCATAACTAAGATCTATAGAGTTGGAATCACTGTATACATTAAATGTAAAACAAACAACAACAAAAATACTCTTGAGATATTGTGTAACACTTACCCTGACTTTCATGTACAGAGCAGGAGAGAGGAGATTGCTGAAATGGAGGTGGTCAACAATGGGAAGTCCATCACAGAGGCCCGTCTGGATGTGGATTCTGCCAGACTGTGTATAGAGTACTACGCAGGGCTAGCCAGCACTCTGGCAGGTTGGTACAATACAACTCTTGCTCATTAGTTACATGTTTTCCCACCACCCAAGGGTCTGGAGGCAGGAGGCAAATACAATAACTGATACAGGCATGACAGACAGCAATTTCACTCAATATCTAACTACGTAATCCATGTTTTTTATTTTTATTTATCACAAGGTTTTGTGGTAAAACCACCCATATGATGGTGCATTAGCTCATTATCAGATAGTGGTGATGAATATTATTGTTTTGATTAGTGTTGTGATCATATGTGTTGACAGAAGAAAGGCCTTATGCAATACATTATCCAGATTTAAACTGTCAGCACTTTTTAAACCCAAATCTTAAAATTGTCACCTTTTTTGAATCTGTTTTACGAAATACTTCTGCCTTCCATTTGTCAAGGCCAGCATATCCAGTTGCCAGGGGGATCCTTTGCCTACACCCGCAGGGAGCCTCTGGGAGTCTGTGTCGGCATCGGTGCTTGGAATTATCCTTTCCAGATAGCTGCCTGGAAGTCAGCTCCAGCCCTGGCCTGTGGTATGGGATGCTACTGAAGTTGTCAAGACATTCTTACCTTTACTACACCTAAATTATTTTACTCTGTCAGCAGCTTTGTTTGTTTATTTGTTATTTAGCAGAATATCTTAAAAACTACCTTTTTAAAAAATAAATATATAAAAAAGATTCAGTGACATCTGTTAAGAAGTTAGAAAAATGTAGAGGTTTTGGGTTTGTATAACACCAGAATGTAAGAATTTATAAATCACTATATATTGGCTCATAACTTCTTAATAGTAAGGCTTTAAAGGAAAAGGCTGTTTAGGCTTTGCCCGTTTCAGCCTTAAAGGTGCCCTGCCATACAAAACCGTTTTTACTTGCATTTTCTGAAATATGTTAGGTCCATATGTGTTTGTTTTATGTTGTGAATGTGAAAATGAACTGCTACCTCCTCTGTTAGCTCTAGCCGCTGAAAAGAAATAAGCGGCGAAATCAGGCCAATTACAAAAGCTGGTCAGTCTGACATCATACTGCCTGAGCTCATTACTATTCATTAGCTCGCCCAGTTGGGCTGGGTAAAGGATTCTGACAGCCAGGCTCTCATTGGCTAGCTGTTAGCCAATCAGATTCAAACAGCTTAGCTTGTTGAATATTAATGAGAACTGGCAGAAATCGGGCTGAGTCTTCCTGTAGGCTTTCTATACCACGCTAGAATGGCTTGAAATAAGGTAACCACAAAAAATTTTACAGAGTCCATGGTAGAACTTCAGACATTACCACAAAGTAAAGAAATACGTGTGGCAGGGCACCTTTAACAGACTGTCCACCCAAACATCGCCGACAAATTGTATCAAATTTAGTTCATGTCATATTGGATGAACCCAAAAACAAATGTTGTTTTTCTTCATATGCTTTACCATTTATCTACAATTGATTGTCAATTGTTTTCTCACTCACTCACTTAAACATACCCTCAGCAATCCTGAAAAAAATGAATTCCACTTCACCTATAGATGGCACTACAGCAACATGATAAGCTTAAATGGTCACTTCCCATCGCTCATGAGTCTGTTTCTTTGCACAAATCTTACATTTTTTTATGCAATAAGCCCTAACATTCACAGTTTAGATATTGTCCCAAAATCACAGCTGCTGTCTGTGTCCTATATTGTGCTGACTTGACATAGATAAACTCTCTGAGTGCTTTCTAGTTGATTAGATGAGTCAAACAATGAATCTCACTTACTCTTTTGTCTGTCATCTAAAATAGGCAACTCCATGGTGTTCAAGCCATCACCAGTGACGCCAGTGACTGCGGTCATGCTGGCAGAGATCTATGCCGAGGCTGGAGCTCCAGAGGGACTGCTCAACGTGGTGCAGGGCGGCCAGGAGACTGGCAGCTTACTCTGCCACCATCCTGACGTCGCTAAGGTGTCCTTCACCGGGAGTGTTCCCACAGGCAAGAAGGTCAGTGTAATGTACATGGTAGAACAAAAAATTCTACACATATTGTCATTCTTGGTGTTATTACTATGAAACATTAAATAAAAAAACACCATAGTCAATCGTAAAACACCTTGGTACATACCTCTCATAATTGGGAATTGTAGGTGTCAAGATGTAGGATTTGTAGATTTTGTGTTAAAGATGTTGAGGTCTGTCTTTTCCATCCTAATCCTTGACGTGACCAGAAAAATCAATGGCCATTCTGCCATGTGACTTTGACTGACAGATTATGGAGATGGCATCCAAGGGGGTGAAGCCTGTGACTCTGGAACTTGGGGGGAAATCTCCTCTTCTCATCTTTCAGGACAGCGATCTGGAGAACGCTGTAAGGGGAGCTCTCATGGCTAACTTCCTGTCTCAAGGCCAGGTAAATAGTGTGGATATTATATGTGGTATTTTCATATGCTGACACACCTTGTGTCCAATGTACACATGGAGGCATATTTGATTTGATTAAATGTATCACAGGTGTGCAGCAACGGTACAAGGGTTTTTGTTCAGAAGAACATTCTGCCTGAGTTTGTGGAGGAGGTGGTGAAGAGGACACGGGCGATCGAGATCGGAGACCCACTATTGGAGAGCACCCGAATGGGAGCACTGGTCAACCAGCCACACCTGGAAAAAGTCCTATCCTTTGTTGATCAGGCAAAGAAAGAGGTAAGATTATGGGGCTATTGTTATTGTGGAATTTGCAAATGTGTGTGGAGAGTTGTGCAACTGTATCTCAACTCTTGTGTGTAATCAGATTTGTGAATGTGCACAGGAATCTGCAAATGTTTTAAAAAAAAAAATGTGTGTAGCAAGTTGAATTAAAGGTCCCATGGCATGAACATTTCACTTTTGAGTTTTTTTAACATTAATATGCGTTCCCCCAGCCTGCCTATGGTCCCCCAGTGGCTAGAAATGGCGATAGGTGTAAACTGAGCCCTGGGTATCCTGCTCTGCCTTTGAGAAAATGAAAGCTCAGATGGACCGATCTGGAATCTTGCTCCTTATGAGGTCATAAGGGGAAAGGTTACCTCCACTTTCTCTGCTTTGCCCGCCCAGAGAATTTGGCCCGCCCATGAGAGAGAGAGAGAGAGAGAGAGAGAGACATCATGGCTTGCAAACAAGCAAAGTGGCAGTTGGTCAAGGCCACACACCCCCCCCCCTCCACCTTGCCCCCCCTCTCCTCCTCAATAGCTACAGACACAGAAATGGCACATCCTAAGGAAAGCTCATTGTGGGACTGGCTCTAGTGGCTGTAATTCTGCACAAAGGCTGAATTTTGGGAAAGAGACTTCAGATACAGTATTAGGGGACGACTAAGGTCTATATAAAAACATCCAAAGAGCACCATGTCATGGGACCTTTAAGACCTTAATGTAAATTGTGCTGTTTCTAGGGAGCTACAGTATTGTGCGGAGGTGAACCTTTTGTCCCATCAGATCACAAACTCCGAGGTGGATACTACATGACTCCATGTGTATTGGGTAAGACTTACATGTATTCTTCTAGCTAACACCATCAATTATCTGAATACAGTTTGGATAGTGTTTTGTCCTTTATTTTTTTCCTCGTACAGGTGACTGCACAGATGAGATGACCTGTGTGAAGGAGGAGATCTTCGGTCCCGTCATGTCCGTGTTGTCTTTTGAAACCGAAGAAGAGGTGCTGCAGAGAGCCAACGACACCACCATGGGTCTGGCTGCAGGAGTTTTCACCAGGTGAGTTTGTGGTGAGACATCGAGGGCAACCTCATGGGTTAGTAAATGAGATTTTCAAGCCATGATTGTCTTTTAACCTTTCAGAGTTCACAATCTAAGTTGAAAGCAGCAAAATAACCAGTAGTAAAATATGAAAATGGATAGATCAGTAAAGGAATGTGTAATTATTTTTATTTATGGACACACAATGTAATGAAAAGATCTTTTTTACCTTTTTGTTTCTGTAGGGATGTGATGCGAGCCCATCGTGTAGTGGAACACCTCAAAGCTGGTTCCTGCTTCATCAACAACTACAACATCACTCCTGTGGAGGTGCCCTTTGGAGGGTTCAAAATGTCAGGTACAGACGGCTTGTTTGAATGCACACTAGGAGCAAATTGTTATTTTTTCTAATGATATAATTTCTGTGTGTGTGTGTGTGTGTGTGTGTGTGTGTGTGTGTGTGTGTGTGTGTGTGTGTGTGTGTGTGTGTGTGTGTGTGTGTGTGTGTGTGTGTGTGTGTGTGTGTGTGTGTGTGCGTACGCATGCAGTACTGTGCAAAAGTTTTAGGCAGGTATGAAAAAATGCTGTAAACTAAGAATGCTTTCAAAAATGGAAGTGTTAATAGTTTATTTGCATCAATTAACAAAATGTGTGTGTGTGTGTGTGTGTGTGTGTGTGTGTGTGTGTGTGTGTATATATATCATTTATTTATTTATTTTCAAAGTCTAATACAGCACCATCACAAAACGAGAACAGTAGCTAATCTAATCATTGTAGAGAGCACTTCCTTATTTAAAAACCTATACACCCTCGTATGTCACATTAGTGGAAGTGGAAGTAAAGTTGTAATCTCTCCATCCACCAGGCATAGGGCGGGAGAACGGTCAGGTGACAGTTGAACACTACTCCCAGCTGAAGACTGTGTTTGTGGAGATGGGAGAGGTTGACTGCCTGTTCTAGGACACACACATCAAGAGGAAGGTGGAGCCGTGACAGTGACCCAGAGACTCAAAACCGATGGTCTAACACTTCAGGGAAAGACCGTCTAACGTTAGTACTCAAAGTGATGAAAAACAAGCCTGGAGCAAGGGACCCTGTCCTGAAAATGAGCCATGACATTGTTTTAACATTTTCTGAATGTGTGCCAAATGTATTAAATTAAAGATTATTCTTCAGTATTTACTGAACCTTGATTGATTTCAGCTTCTAAAGTATATATATGAGTCACATACTGTGATATTTGATTTGCACTGTTTTCTTGCTTAATATATTCTTTCATCCATGTGCAGAATAAAATATTTAGATAGAAAAACATTTTTTACATGTCCAGCTTTATTTCTTGAGCAATACACATCAATATATTTGTATACATACAAAATAATAAAAAAAATGAAGCATCTTGAACATTGTTTTAATGTATGGTGTAAAGATTGTACACTTTAATATACCTTTCTTGTACAATGTTTAAATGAGAAATGTGAACGTAATATCCGGCCTTGTGGGTTGAGACAATTATGTAAGGAACCTGTCGAACACATTTTTATATCTAAAAAAATAACGTTAAACAAGTGTTTAACACTGCATTGAAATTAATAAATAGTTCACCTTTGTGTTTACATTGCTAGCAAAGCTTTTGTTTTGTGTAATGTTGTGGCTAAAATCTTCTTTTCTTCCTCGACAGATTTTTGGCAGCTGCCTTTCTCTAAGATAGACAAAAAAGATAATCACTTGTCCAGTCTGCATTGTGTCATATGCCTTTTTTGTAACCGGCAGACTCTTAAAATAAGCATGCCTCTAGTACAACTCTACCTTTGCCAGGGGTCTCTTTGGTTTCTTGAACTGTGCAGACTCTGTTTAAAGGAAAGCCAACAGCGTAAACCTTTTGATTGATTTTACAGTTTTGTTACAGAAGCAGAACAGACTTACCATCTTCGGAAGGTAGATCCTCTTCGCCGTACGATTTCTTTCGAGGGTCCTGTAATCAGGTGTTTACAATTATAATAACCTTACAGCAAACTGCACCAACTAAAGAAAAATCCTTGTTACAGGAGAACTGACATTATTTAATAGGAGTGAGCTATCTATCTCAGGGGTGTCAAACTCATTTTTATTAAGGGCCACAACGGAAAGAGAGAATCACACCAAGTGCCAGACATGTAGAGTTTATTGAAAGTAGCTTTTTTCCTAATTTTTGTTTTTTTTGTTCCGACTTTTTTTTGGCTTTCTCAGACATTTGTCACCTTTTTGTAAATTTGCTTTTTCCGACATTTTTGTACGCTTTTTGTCTAATTTTTGTTGACATGAAGCCCTAAAAAAGTCATCAAAAGAGTTCCTTTTTTTTTAACGTGTTTCACAGCCTGAATACGAAAACTCAAGAGTCGGCAAATCTGCCATATTCGGCTTTAAATGTCAGGTAATTGCAGTTTAAAAAAACGTTTCTTGTGTTTTTGGTTTGGCGCACAACTAGGAGGGCCAAAATTTATTGTGAACCCAAATTGATATACGGGCCGGATCAAAATCTGCAACGGGCCGGATTTGGCCAGCGAGCCTTGAGTTTGACACGTGCTGTATCTGGACCCACCTTAATCGCTTCCCTCTCTGGACAATTTCTCTGAGAAACCTGTTTGGCTCCCGTCAGTTGGTTCCCTTTTTGAAGCTTCTCCAGCCAGCCTTGTTCTGCTGACACGCGCACTCTCAAGGTGTGGAATGCTGTCTGCACCTCTCCCACCTTGAAGTGCACAGCCATGCCTTCGAACCAGAGGTTGTCACATTCGCCCTCCTTAAAGCCTGGTGGTTGGTAGTCAGCAGGGGTGACTTTGAAAGGAGAGCAGAAGGAGATGTTTACCTATGCAACCCAAGAAATGACCCTAGATTCTTCGGCAGAGACATTAATGAGTCTTACCATCATCATAATAGTAGAGCTTCATGGTGAGGTACACATTGTTGGGGAGGGCATCCAGGTTCTGCATGAGCAGGAAGAGCTTCCTGATGAGCAGCACCGAGGCTCTCTTGGTGTCCTCCAATGTCACCTGCATCTCCACATCATTGTTCCTGTGGTTTCATGGAGGTTATATCATCATCAATTCAATCACACGTGGAAGCCTTATCCAACACATTGATGCAAACAGAATGCCCATCCAAACCTGAGTATGTCCATCTCTGGCCCCTTCTCAGTGTATTTGAATTTGAACTGGTATGACTCAATAATGCACTGCAAACAGGAGAAGAAATGTTTCTAATCAGACTTAACACTGGAATTATGATTTGACAAAATATGCTAACAGTTTGTTTCTCTTCATAATCTTAACACATAATTTCAGTATTTTATGAGAGAACTTACATTAGGTTCATCTGGATTGGTGTACACCTAGATTGCAATAATATGTACAGTTATTCTTCTGTTTTTTTTCTCTAAGCAATGTGTTAACTAATAAATGTTGCTGTACCAACTTAATTTACATACCCCAATGAATACAATCTGGAGCTGTTAAGACAACAATGAACAATAATAAAAAAATAGTGGTAGTATTGATCAAAATGGCAGACCATGTGAAACATTTAAAATTCAAAGTTTTCATGGATGCATTAACTTACATACTGCTTCTCTAATGCATCAAAGCAGCCCATCATCCTGGAGCATACACAATTAAACAGGGGGAAAACATCAATTAGGATGGGAAATTACCTGCTGCCACTGATTATTACTGCCAACTTACCAACTCTAGTGATGAGCTAGCTGCTGTTGTCAGCAGAGCTAAGTACTACTGTATATTCTGGGAATTTTATGTTTACCATTTCACAACTTTGCTGGCACCAGGGGTGTTGCAGTCTTCACGCAAAACTTTGATGCACAAATCTGGTGAGATGGCAAAACGACAGCATATATTACTCTTTGAAAAAGACCAACGATTACCATTACCCTGTACATTTCTTTGGCTTTTTCAATAGGTTCTCTACTACTTTACGGGTTTGCTAAAGGTCTAAAATATTGTTTTCTTGTTTATCATGGGTTTCCATCACAACTGGAATTACGATGTAGATAACACTGCCTTTTGTAATAAAACGTGTGAAACAAGTTATAATATAGGATTAGGTCTATTCCTATAAAGTGCATGCATGATTTTTCCTGATTTTCCAGAACCTTTAGGCTATTTACAGTCATTTGTGTTCACCTTCCAGATATCTGGATCTGTAGGCATCCTCTGGAAAAATCCCTCTGAGGTAGGTGATGGAAGAGACTGCCACAGCCATCATCCTCTTGACGAAGACAAGGGACTCTTGCTTTGTTTTCAAGTCATTCAGGAATAATCCTGTCCACTTTTAAACAAAGACGGTGAATAAAATGAGAAAACATTTGGGTCAAATTTTGCTTGTAACTTGAAGGCCACACGATGGCGCAATTGTCTTCGTTAAGTGTCATCCAGAGCAGACTTAAAATTCATGTTAAACTTGGATTTATAAATCAATAAACTGATTAAATCAAATGGTAATGTTAATTATCGTTTGCTAGTATGTGGTGTGGTAAAACCTCGGCAGTCTCCTCCTTGCTCTTCCTGATGCACATCTTCCCGGCTGCCATTTTCTCTTTTTTCTGTTGGGAGGTACGATGAATTAAACAAGCTAACAAGATGAATATACACGAATATTCAATCTCTGATAATACTGCAGACGTTCCCTCATAGAATTTTTTATTTGATTTTGATTTAATTTTAATATTTTGCTCCATGTAACGTTAGTCGCCTATACCAAGACTAGCTAGCTAGCTAGTTAAGCAAGAAGTTAAGCTAAAGTTACTCAAACACTAAAATTACTCAAAGACCTTATCATATTGTGTCTTTCCCGCCAAAAGTACGTCTACGATGAGTCATATGCAGTGTACATAAATTACGGTAATGATATTTAGCTAATGTGCCTTAATATAAAATAAGTATGTGGATTGAATGCATAATACATATTATTACCTTATCGTTAGAAAATAACGTATTTTTCGGCACTTTAGCTAATCCATAAAAGTGTGGTATTTCATTTTCAGTCATCCCCGCTGTCAGAGGGGGGGGAGGAAGGGGGGGGTCAAAGGGTACAGATCACAGATCCCTTAAATGGGATAAAGTACAACAATTGACTTACTGAGTTATATCACTGAAAGTAAAAGTTATATGTATATACATGACAAATAAATGTAGTTATTATTAAAAACACATTTCAAAATGTCATCTGATACCAGAACCCCCGCAGTTATTTTGAAAATGGTGCGGTCGAAACTCGTCAGATGTGCACACATGTGCCACTAATGTAAAGATGTGAAAGCGAACTGTGGCAGCCTGCCTGACGACCTAAGTAAAAAAAGAAAAGACAGGGTACAGAGAGAAAGAAGCAAAGAGACAATGGCCAAATGTCTGGCCAAAAAATAGTGTGAAGCACCAGGTATTCATGATAGGGGGTGGTAGTGGTGGTGCTGCTGAGTGGGTGTGGATTTTCCATAGACTTGGGCCCCCTGTCCATAATTCCTAATGGCTGACTAGGGTCAAAGTGCAGGTTCAAGTCAAATACAGTACATTGCGAGAAAGTTAACTTACTGTCTGGCACGCCCAACCAGAGTTCAGTTACCAGCTCTATTTGCTTATAGCAGCAAAAACACAGGTGTAATTAATAATAATGATGGCCCCAATGTTTGATTTAGGTGTGCCAGTAGTTTGATGATCATTACTTTTCATCCTATGACAAGTAAAACAATTCTGTGAAGTTTAAAGATAAAAAAATAAAGGCCCCTTGTGGCCGGGTTGGTCAGTGGTAGAGCAGGCGCACATGTACTGAGAGGTTTATGGCTCAACGCAGAGGACGACGACAATTTCCTGCATGTCTTCCCCCTCTCTCTCACCTAGTTGTCCTGTCAAAAATTAGAGGCGGAAAAGCCCAAAAAATAATCTTAAAAAAAATAAAAATAAAAGGCCCAACTAACATAAGTATTTTCAGTTATTTTGGCTAACAAGACTAGCTGCTTCTCAGTTAAATGCTAACAAAAATTAAGTGTGGTAACCTGTTAGGGAGAGCACATTTATTTTAAACTTACTCTATGTCTATACATGGACATAATTCAGCTGCATAAGACTTCATCTTATTTTAGATACTTTATATTTTAGATTTGTTTGACTACGTGCTTTAATTGTTAACTGAGGTAATAGACGTGATAGATTTAAGAGAATCATAGTACCCCAATCTAATGCTGTGTCGTTTTCAAAGTACTTAATACATTGTACATGAACACACAAAAAAAGCAGTCCGACTACACTGCCTATCTATTCTGGCATAGGGGAAAAAATGCTTTGGCTTGTATTTCTTTAAACCAATCACAACCATCCTCGGCGGCGCCA
The DNA here is from genome assembly GCF_010015445.1 of Perca fluviatilis. Classification (NCBI taxonomy): domain Eukaryota; kingdom Metazoa; phylum Chordata; class Actinopteri; order Perciformes; family Percidae; genus Perca; species Perca fluviatilis. Next base: position 14,679,257 of record NC_053122.1, read on the forward strand.
AGTCGGGATAGCGGAGATAGCGAAAGGGGAGGGACAGACACGCCCTAATGTACATCTGTTGAGTCAGACTAAGCTGTACCTGACTTGATACCACTGTAAAAAAAAATAAAGGAAAAAATGTCCAACATAATTCAGAGAGGTGCTTGTGGCTTCTTTTCAATAAAAATGTTTTTATAGTCCTTTGCATCTAACAATAGTAAGGTATATGACATGAAAGAACAAACAGACATTTATCTCAGTCCGACAGTGAAAATAGCATACATTACCACAACATAATTACACAATGATATACTTTGGTCATAAGTGCACTATTCACTCTACAGACAAAATATCATGTTGACTACAAAAACTGTCTCCTAACCACTCCTCCACAGGCACAGTGGCTGACAAATATTGTTCTCTGGAAATGTAATCTCTAAATGAAATCTACAGCAGGCTGCAGACTCTGGGTTTGGGTTTATTACTGCTTGGAGAAGAAGTCTTTGCTCTTCTGGACGTCAGGCTTGATGGTGTCACTTCCTGGTTTCCAGCCGGCTGGGCAGACTGAAAAGATAAGCCTGTAATGAGTCTTGTGCCAATATGACACATACAGTATACAACCTCTATAGCCTTGGGTTTAAAGCAATGAAATGTATTTAACGTTTGGCTGCATAATGTAAAGTTTCTTTAGGTTAGACCATGCTTAATTTATTGCCTTCCTTTAAGTTTAAAATCATGTCTAAACCCGTTATAAAGTTCATGTGAACCTAAGCACTAATAAGAATATCCACCATTGAATGGGAATAAGCCTTTATGGACTTTGCCCTGTCTGACATATATGTCACAAATTCTTTTCCCAACAGCCAACTTAAAATTAAAATAATGTAATGTCGTTAGAAGTATAACTGTTAAATTATCAATATAACCATATTTGGGTCATGGTGAGAAAGGTGAGAGTAACTATATCACTCTATAGCACATTTCAAGCAATCTTGAAGTTTTTTTAGTAACAGAAAAGTTTAATAAACTCAATTTATGTGCTACAGGACACAGTAAAATTCATCGCGTACATTATGGTGCCAAACGTGCAGTATGTTACAGCAGTAAGTAGGCTGCTTACCTTCTCCGTGCTTGTCAGTGAACTGAAAGGCTTGGACCAAACGCATAGTCTCGTCAACAGAGCGTCCAACTGGGAGGTCGTTGATGGTGATCTGTCTCAGGATGCCCTTGTCGTCAATGATGAACAGACCCCTGAAAGAGAGAGAAAGAGGAGTTCATGAGTCTCTGAAGACTCCAGACCCAGAAAGGAGCATTAAGTGAAGGCAGAAAAGTCTATGTTCTCTTACTCGATGCCTGAAACATCTTTAGGGTTGTGCATTTAAAAGGGACAGTTCACCCCAAAATCAAAAATACATATTTTTCTAATTATCAATCTGGATTGTTTTGGTGTGAGTTGCGCAGTGTTAAAGATATCGGCCATTGAGAGGTCTGCCTTCTCTTAAATATAAATGAACTAGATGGCACTCGGCTTGTGATGATATTTCCAACACTGGGCAACATCAAAACAATCTAGATTGATAATTAGCACTACAGGTAAGAGGAAAAAGGTGTACTTTTGATTTTGCGGTCAACTGTACCTTTAATGATATGTGAAGAAAAGTGTGCCATCACCCTCAGGTTGCAACAGCAACTAACACTGGCTTTATGGTTTCTAAATCTTTATCGCAACACACTGAAACGCCACATTGTTAAACCCACCTGTAGGCGATGCCCTCATCCTCCTTTAGGACACCATAATCTGTGGAGATGGTGCGCCGTGTGTCAGATACTAGGGGAATCTTCATGGCACCCAGACCGCCCTGCTTTCGTGGTGTGTTGGTCCTTTGAAAACATAAACCCAAAATTAAAAAGTGAGGAGTTTGCAAGAGTGAATCCACACACAATCACTGTGTAAAATACAAAGCTTGCAAATACCATGCGAAATGGGAGAAGTGTGAGTCAACAGAGGCGGCGATGATCTCGCAGCCGATCTTCCTGAAGTCTTCGGCTGCATCGCTGAAAGCGATGATCTCAGTTGGACACACAAAGGTGAAGTCCAGTGGATAGAAGAAAAAGATAACATATTTCCCTGCACCAAATGGAAAGACAACAAATAAAGTTATTGCGTTTCAAATGTGACAATGAACCTATGGTCTTTAGTAGAGTAAATTAATGTCTATTCTATATATTGTGGAATCACGAAGCAGTGAATCACACTCCAGGAGAGAGCATCATCAAAGCATGTCCTCCACACAACATAGGATGAGACACAGGTGGAGGCATACCTCTGTAGTCGGACAGCTTCAGGTCGTTGAACTGTCCGTCTGGCATCACCGCCTTAGCCGTGAAGTCCGGGGCCAGCTTTCCAATTTGAGCCTTGCCTGCAGCCATCTTCAGTCTAACTGGATAACAGAAGAAGAAAACTGTTTATGTGTTAACCAATCACATCGCAAAACAGCTGTTCATTGTTGCTTTTGTGTGTAGAATCATAAATAAAGCATAACCCTTCCTCCAAAATAAATAATGATATAAAAAAATATATATATACACACACACACACATATATATATATATATATACATATATATATATATATATACACACATACATACATATATACACACATATATATATATATATATATATATATATATATATATATATAAATATAAAATAAAGGAAACCCATTTGTACAATTGTTCTGTCTCATATGAAAGCACTATGTATTTTAGGGCTGCAACTAATAATTAGATTTTTTGAATTTTCAGTTTGAACTGATCTGCTGATTATTATCATGATTAAATCGAGTATTTGTTTTGTATATAATTTGTCTGACAACAGGGAAAAATGTACATTTCACATTTCCAGAGCCCACAGTGACATACTGAAGTTATGAAATTTTATTTTACCAACAGTCCAAAACCCAAACATATTAAGTTGCCATCATATAAGATGAAGAGAAGAAGCAAATCCTCACATTAGAGACAATTTTCTAAAAAAAAATTATTTATCAATCGATTATCAAATAGTTGATAATTTTTTGTCGATCATCAATTAATCGTCCAATTATTTTAGCTTAAAGTGCATTTACCATTGAACATGTGCTACACCCAAATACATTTGTTCTGTTAACAAAAGTCGAAAATGAATGGGCAACTATTTTGATAATAGGTTGACTTGAGGCAATTGTTCAAGCAACAATATTACTTGGAAATTATTATGGGCATTTTCACTATTTTCTGACACAAGAAAACAATTAGCAAAAATGTATAGGCCTAATTAAAGGTGAAGCAAATAAAATGTTATTATAAAGCATGTCTTCAGAGTGAAGCCATTCTTAGAACTATAAAATATTACATGGAATCACATGGAAGTAGCAAAATGTATAATACTGTGTCTAATACAATGTAGTATAGGCTACTGTATATTTATTATGTAAGCATGAAGAGATAAAGACAATGATATCTGATACAGGCTAGTAAATGTTTAATTCATTCTGTACGCAGACCTCAGCTCAGACTGCTGTTATTTCAGCACCCAGCACTCGAACTGGGAGCTTAAACTGGCAACAACCAAAAAACCAAAACCAATGAACCATTTCCACTTTTCCGTTTAATTTCAGAATTGTTTCCGCATATGGATACCTACAATTTTTTTACTTTTTTTTCTTGATACATATCCCTGGTACAGTTTCAGGAATTTGCCCACCTGTGTTCAATGGTCGAGTAGCCTAATAACTAGAAAGCCCGAGGGCATTTTGGTATTTCACTAATTTAGCTAACGTTAACGTCAACTTAAGCACAAAAAATCTCAACATTTTCACTTGGTATTTGAGTTGAAAGTAGCCTAGTTTCTGTCAGTGGAAACTTTAACAAGAACAAACTAGCAACAAATGAACCGTTTTCTTATCATATCTAGCCTACTTATGAAAACCTTTTTTTTTTTCAAAATGAGCAAGATCATCTTTTGGTGAAAACCCACTTGTTGAACTGTGAATTCAGCCAAAGCTACGCAACTAAACTCGTAGAGTAGGATAAATAAACCGAACAAATGAACACTTTGAAAAACAAAATTAAGCTGTAAAACAGCACGAGAAAAGCATAATTATAATTGTTCTATAACACATACGCCTACCTCAGCTTTGATCAGTCCACACCGACAGAAACAGGAGAAGAGAGTGCACGAGCTGACAGTCTCGATTGAGGAATTTATACCACGGCGTACTTCTCGCGATAAGTTCAGAACGTGACTACAGCCCACTTCAGTCCAGTTCCCCAATCTCAACCTTCCACTACACCAGCATGACTTTGCAGTTTTCCTTATGACTTCTGAGAAAACATGTTGCTATTTCTTGTGAAGCCACAAGAGGCCTCTGTGATATATTATTCACATTTAATTTTACAATACTATAATAATTATTAATATAATTAATGTATAGGACAGTCTTCCCTTTCTAGATTAGTTCTACAGCCAGTTGTGATGAAAAACACTGAATCTATTAATCTAAAACAAAAAAGGGCAAGTTTTTGATTTGATTTTTTTGATTTATTGGTTTATTTAAAAGGGGACAGAGCAATTTCATAAAACACATGAACAAGCCAGAATAATCCAAAATGCTATTTTTCATCTATTCCCCTGGCCAAGATGTAAAAGAAGCATTAAAATACAAACATGAATAAACATTTACAAGTCTATGACAAATTGATAACTACAATATAAATGACACAATACTTAAGGTACACTGTACCTGTTACAATATTAAAACACACAAAAAACAAGTTAAAAAAGCTACGGTATATAAAATATATAATACAGCGCGATAGGCTCAGCTTTTAATGTTGGCAGACGTAATTGTTAATGAGCCAAATCTTCAATTTTTTTGTAGTGGTGAGCTGTTTAACCTCCTCAGGTATTGAATTTTAATGTCTTGCATGTTCCCCATCCAAGCTACACAGCCACAGGGGTTACAGAGTCATGAGGTTTCATCATGACTCTGCATTACATTGTCATCATGAGCAGAAAGACATTTCAACAACACCTTCACATTGCTGCTGCAACCTTGGCTCTCATCTGAAGCATCTTAGTGCCTTATCAATGATTTACTGATTTACTTTTTTGCTCAGGAAATAAACCATCTCTCCATCCAACCCCCTTTTTCATTTTGTCTTTTGTTCTTGGTTTAATGACCATATTAAACAGACTTCTCCAATTTTTCAACTTCTGCCCATGGGCTGAGATCCTCAGACATGGCTTTGAAGACAATAATAAGGTAACATTCAACATTAAAGTTAATTTTTTTTTGCATTGTGATAGTAAATTTTCACCATAGTACATTTCAGAGGAATCTAAAGGAACTCATTTTAATGAATCAGCAGTTACCCAAAACAGATACGAACAATAGCACCATTGTTATTGAAACATATAGAACAAATTCAATGCACTTCATATATTCCTTATAGACAGAGACCATTGCACATTCTTCATTCTATTAAGCTATATGTAAGACTGTTGCACATGCTGGCCATTTCCTCCATGTTTCCAGGATTGTCACTTACTACCAAGCTCTTTTGGATTTACTGCATGGGCGGTGCACTATTGCAACATCTTGTACTTAACCTGTGGGCTACAGAAGGCATTTTTCATTCTCATTTCCTCCTCACCTCTGCTATATTTACTTTATGACAACGTTGAGGAACAGCAACTCCTGTAAATGTTCACACTATAAATATATATATATATATATATATATATATATATATATATATATATATATATATATATATATATATATATATATATATATATCTGTCTGTTTATCTTTCACAGTTTTTGTGCTGGTTTTACAATTATGACATAACTTCTGTTAATATAGTAAATAATGATTGGGAGGTGGTATCTTTTGATTGGTTATGTTATACGCTATAAGCCTGTCCTCTTTAATGATTGGCTGAACAGTCCCAATGTCACACTGAGACTCCACAGGACAGGGTGAGACCCTTTCTATTATTTCATCATCTGTACTGATTCCTTAGTGGCATGATGAATCAGGACATAGATTTATAGTTCATTAAAATATGTGCATTTTTCATCTATTATTCCCAAATTTTCACTTAAGGTTAAATGTATACTTCAGATTGTTGGACAAAAGTGTAAAGCTCTGACAGCTAACTGGAAAGATCTGTACATATGTCCCACGTCTAATTTACACCCAAAACTAATATGCCTACTGAACAATAAGCCTTGTGTGTGACAATTACTCCCCTCCTAGAAGTGAAAACACAATGAAAGGGAAGTGAAGCTGGTTTCACAGTTAATGCCACATGCTGTAGGTCACAGTGTATCACAAATTGCATTGTAGTTTTGTCATTGAGTTTTATGTCAAACTAGCTAGATAGTAGTGAACCTATTGAGAAATTCCTAACTACAAAATTACAATTTTATCACAAATCAAATATCCAAAAAGAGATGCTTGCACATGCACTGTACATAGGCCTACTGAATGTTTTCAAACCATCATTTGTAGATAAGTGAAACTTGCATTGTATTAGTTCACCTGAGTCTATATAACGTGGACAGAAAGAGGCTTTTATCTGCTCAAACAGCCCCTCCACCGTGCCTTCTTTCTCCGCTGTCACCAAGCGACGTCTTTGCATGCCGTTGCCATGAGCACCGCATCAAGGGCCAGATAAGAGGGGGCACACAATAACCTCTTAGAAGCACCGCGGTGGGCTAGTGATCAAACGTTGTCCTGTGTTTGTCTCCCGTTTCACAATATGCCCATAATTAATGCATCTGCTCAACTGCTCGTTTCAAAGCAACTGGCTGTTTGAAGGGCACTTGTGTGCCCATCATGTTTGGTCATGTTTAGCCGTGCAAATAATCAAAACAGTTCTTTTATACCGATGAAAAACTGTTGCAAAGTATTGGTAGTTTTGAATCAAATCAAATAATGGTAAATAAACACAGTTCTGTGTTCTCTTTGAGTAATTCCCCAAGTGCATTGATGTGAGGGTATACAAATATGTTTAAAGTCTTCACATAGGCCTATTGTTAAATTATGGATTGATGGTATATAGTGCATCACTGCTCGGTGGGATTTTCATTAAAAAGGTGTATATCAGCTCTCACGCACCCAACAATTGGAAGAAAATGTTAATTTTAACGAGAAAAGAAAAATTACAGCTAGCCTGGCTCTGTCCAAAGGTAACAAAATTCGCCTACCAGCATGTACCTTTAAAGTTCAAACACATTATATCTCTTTTGTTTAAGTTGTACACATTTTGTTACCTTCGGCCAAACTAGCAGTTTGCCCATGTTTCCAGTCTGAAATAAGCTATAACAGACAAACATGAGCGTGGTATAATCTCCTCATCTCTGCAAGAAAGCCAATACGTGACTGAACCTTTAAAGATAAAAATAAACTCCTGTCCTCTTTACCTTTAATCTTCTGCAATATAGCTTTTACCTAAAATAAATTCCCCCGAGAATATTTCCACTCAAACTGCCTCTGATTAAAAGAAATGTGAGTTAAACGAGCTGTGGTGTGTTGTCTTGGTAGATTTTACTGTGAAATTATAGCTGTTGTCTTTAATTATGACAGTCTGAGGAGGGATAAGTGGGATTGTCTCAGTGTGAGGTTGATTGGATGCCAGGTCCAGACTTGTATTGACGAAGGAGGCAGAGAGTGGAGTGGAGCCAGCAGGAGGAGCTTATGAGCTGGGCAATCCCTCACAGCATGACATGACAGCAGCACTCAGTATGTGGCATTTTTTTTTCTTCTTTTTTACAGTAGTCACACACACACACACACACACACACACACACACACACACACACACACACACACACACACACACACACACACACACACACACACACCTTACTTATTTCACAATAACAGATTTTTGCAGGTCTGCCCATTCAGCGCAATAGCTAATTTAACTGACAAAAATAAATACATTTTGAAAAACTGGAATGAAAATAAAATGAACTGTAACAAACTTTTATCTTGAAAAAAAGCAGAATTAAATAACATGTCATTATAATGGGCTGAGCTTTTAAACATGCATTATCTCACTTTTTGTTGCATTATACTGTATTTTTTCTTCATTATATGATGTGAGTATTTCATAACGTCATATTTACATATTACACATATTTACTTACACTCTTGATCTCCATAGTAGTAGCAGTAGCAAAGATTATAGGCCTACAAGCAGTGGGAGCACTTGATATCTTGGCAGAGTCTACATTTGCTCTGTGCCTTTAAGAATGATCCCACTTTGTGTTGCATTGTACCGTATTTTTTCGTATTCAAATGATATGAGTATTTTAAAATGTCATATTGAACACTCTGGGACTCCATAATATTAATAGTAGTAGTAGTAGCAGCAAAGAGTATACAAGCAGTGGAAGCACTTGATATCATCTCGTCATAGGCTACATTTGCTCTGTGCCTTTAAGAATGATCCCGCGCTGGTTTATAAACCCGGAAATTAACCGGAAGGGGTAAGAACATTTCGCGCCAAATTGAAACAACGGAGCAGTCACTGACACACTCTGAGAGGCAGGAGGGACGACGTAAGACACAAATCAACGTTTCGGTCGTCATTTCTCGGACAAGGTATGTCATTTGTCAGTGTAAGACTTGCTGTACTTTCACACAGACTAAATATGTACGGGCCCAACTTGTGTATGTGTTCGGCTTTTGGTTTGTAATGTCAAGTTGATAAGTCGTTTTCTTTGTGTCCAGTTTAGCTAACATGGAGGAGGCCAACAAACTAATCGGCACGGGCAAGAAGCACCTGGTGATGGGGAAGGTGGTGGAGGCAGTGAGCGCCCTGCAGGAGGCCTGCGGCATGCTGTGAGTTAGCTTAAGTTATCAGACAACCGTAACTACTGAAGCGTCAAACCGCTGCAGCTAAAGGGCTTTCAACTACTTTAAACAACCAGATAAAAGTCAGCATTTCAAGATATCTTTAAAGCTTGTATGAACATGAAAATGTGTAAACTAATTAACACAAGTTATGTCAAGCCCCAATATTAATCCTTAAAGTAAAACTGAGTAAGTGGAATTGATCAAAAACAATGAGGCACACGGTGTTTGCAGTTGCAGGTTGATTTTTTTTCACAGGTGTGCAGATTAATTTGGGGAGAACATTATTATTAGTCTGTAATCAGGAGAAGGTAGCTCTATAGCAGGTCTAATTGGATGCAAAGTTGTCTATTTTTTGGGGGGGCTTTTCCGCCTTTAATCAATAGGACATCTAGGTGAGGAAAGGGGAAGAGAGAGGGGAACACATGCAGGAAATCGTCACAGGTCGGACTCGAACCCTGGACCTCTACCTTGAGCATAAGTCTCTCAGTATATGTGCGCCTGCTCTTCCCACTGAACCAACCTGGCCACCAAAGTTATCTGTCTATGTAAATATATCATGGAGAAGTCAGTGTTACACACAAACTACTAAGGATTAAACATAGTAATTACATAGATTCAAACTTTATTCACTAACTTGTATGAGTCTTGTTACATCTGGGCCTGTAACTACAGAACTTTGAGCATTTCCTGCTGTTTGTAATGGAAGTTCAAGGTGTATTATGCAAATTAAGGAGAACAATATGCAGCTGTGTTTTGCATATGTGCAAAGAACAGTGTGGCTGCCCTGTGTGCTTTTATACTTATTTATAATCTGACATTGCATCTTAATTTATTTTATTTCAGAGCTAAAAAGTATGGAGACACAGCAGATGAGTGTGGAGAGGCTTTCTTCTGGTGTGGTAAAGCGCTGCTGGATTTGGCACGGTAAACTCATCAGTCTTGAGTCAATTCCTATAGGAATAGGATTATAGCCTACTTTAGGCTTGTGCTAGGATTTATGTGTCTATTTTGTCATTTAAGAAACTTGTGAAAATGCAGACCTAACTGACATCATTGTTGTAGGATGGAGAACTCTGTCCTAGGTAATGCTCTGGAAGGAGTACCGGAGGATGAGGATGAAGAAAAACCCAAGGACTCAAACGTTGACAGCACAGAAAACATTGATGGTGAGCGAATAATATAACATTAATAAACCGGTCATTTGCGTCTTTCTATTTTGGCTTATTTTTGTGCTGGTTGACTAGTGATTTTTATGATGGAAGCTGTTTACACTGCTCATCCTAACTGTCCTCTCTAACTTCAACAGAAAAGACTAGAGATGAGCTGAGAGTTCAGGTGTATGATGCCATGGCAGAGAAAAAAAATGAAGACTCTGACAAGGTTGAAGGGAATAAGGCTGAAGACGAAGGGAATAAGGCTGAAGACGAAGGGAATAAGGCTGAAGACGAAGGGAATAAGGCTGAAGACAAAGGGAATAAGGCTGAAGACAAAGGGAATAAGGCTGAAGACAAAGGGAATAAGGCTGAAGACCAAGAGAAGCGTGACGTAGTAAAGGCTGAGAGTTGTGATGAGCAGCATGCCAGTAAAAAAGATGAGAAAAAGAACAGCGAGGTTAATGGAAGCAAATCTGATGAAAGTAAAGACGAGGTAGAAAATGACAAGGAAGCCCAGAAAGAATCGGGAGATAAGGAAGAGAAAACAGAAGGTGAGTTTTTATTTTTTTTCAGTTTAACTACATACCTTGATTGCAGAAAGCTTTCTGATGGTTGTAATGTTGACTAATTTATCTAAACACTGATGTTTCAGATGAGGAGGAGGAGGAAGAAGAGGAAGAAGACTGTGATGTAGAAATGGAGGGCGATGCAGAAGAGCAAGGAGATGGCGCTGCTGAGAAGGTACTTGACCCAACCAGCTCAAGTACACCTCAGAGTGGCTCGGCTGAACATGTGACTGAAGTCTGTTTTTTTTATTTTTAAATATCTGTTCATGTGTTTCAGGACAGTGATGACGAAGAGGAGGTGGGAAACCTGCAGCTCGCCTGGGAGATGTTGGAAGTAGCTAAAGTCATCTACAAAAGGTAATGGAAACACCGCTTGTGTACCGATCCATTATTGCGAGGCTCTGAATTTGATGGTGACTGGTTTTTCATTTCCTTATTTATTTTTTTAAAGGAAAGAGGCTAAGGAGGATCAACTCATGGCAGCCCAGACTCACTTGAAACTGGGCGAAGTTTCTTCTGAATCAGGTACTAACAAATCACTCCATGAATCTCCAGCTTTGTCCACTTTATTGTTGTGACCCCTAATACATGTCCAAGGGGCAGCTTGAGGTGGAATCGGTTGAGTTTTGTAGGGCTGAAAATATTTCTGATCGACAGAAAAATGCCAAACATTTGCTGGTTCTAGCCATTACGTGAGGATTTGCTGATTTTTCTCTTTTATATCGTAAATTCAATAACTGGACGCACAAAAAGCAGTTTTTATAGAAATTGCCTGGGGAACAGTGACTGGCATTTTCACTATATTGACCACTGGCTGAAATTGTACAGGGTGTACATGTGCTTAGCTAGAATGTACATATTAAAGCATACATCCTATGGATTTTTACCCCACTAAATTATATTTAACAGCTGATTCAATGAACACTTTTTTTTGGGGGGGGGACCCTAAATTCTTCCTTCAGACAGATTAACTTAGCAAAACGGACACAACTCAAACACGTTTTCCACCTGAACTTGCCCTTATTTCCTTGTTGAGAAGTTGCCGCCTCTCTCTTCCAGGAAATTACACCCAGGCGTTGGAGGATTTCCAGGAGTGTCTGAAGCTGCAGGTGAAGCACCTGGACTCAGACAGCCGTCTGCTTGCTGAGACTCACTACCAGCTAGGTCTGACCTACAGCTTGGATCTCCAGTACAGCCAGGCCATCGAGGAGCTGCAGAGCTCCATCTCTGTCATCAAGAGCAGGCTGGGTAAGCGGGGATGGCTTCCACACTTCCAATGTAGCAACAGATAGGATCAGTGCCTTGAAGTTGTTTGTATGCTAACATTCCCACCCTGTCTGGCAGACAAACTGCAGGAGCTGCTCGACAAGGCCGAGGGCCCCGAGGCGCTGCCAGATGAGAGGAAGGAGATGGAGGAGCTGAAGGCTCTGCTGCCAGAGATCCAGGACAAGGTGGAGGATGCCACAGAGAGTCTGAAAGGTGCACTGGTGAGTTAGGGATGGGCTTGCTTTAATTATGATGTAGAGGCGTGGTTTGTGAGGTCACTACATAATCAATAGAGGCATTTTGGACATTTATTAATCGTTTTGTGTTCGCATCTATCAAATGCACAAAATTCCATTGTGGGATTAGTCAGCCAAATTTGCATACATGCTATGGCCACAAAATAATGGGAGGCAAATGTAGTGGATGATATTGGGAAAGAGCCCGTTTTATTGCTCACTGCCACTCTCTCTGCTGTGGCTGACAGTCTTTACACCAAGGTCTCAACTGGTGGTGTTCAAGAACTTGGCACTAGGGCTGTCATGTGTCAGCCCCAAGGAGAGAAATCATTGGTGTTTTTTTTTTTTTTTTGTCATCCCTTCTTGTATATAAGATCCACATAGTATGTATTCAACTCAAACTTTAGACCTCATTTGAGACTCACAGGTTAACCAGACAATAGCAACTGTATAAAAGCTTGATTTTAATTTACCTGTCAGGATGGAGGCTCTACTTCCTCTGCATTCCCTGGCTCCACTGTGCAGAATGGAGACTCCTCATCCAGCTCAAAGGTAATGTGTGTGTGTGTTTTTTTTTTTTTTTTTTTTTTTTTTTTTTTTTTTTTTTGTGTGTGTGTGTGTGTGTGTGTGTGTGTGTGTGTGTGTGTGTGTGTGTGTGTGTGTGTGTGTGTGTGTGTGTCTGTCAAGTGATTTGGTTGGCTTAATTATTTTTCACTCTTGCTTTGTACTGACATGAAGCGGTCTGTCCTCTACCTAGATTAACAGCACGTCAACCAATGAAGTCAGCTCTACCAACGAACACGCCTCTACAGCTCCAGTCTCTAACATCTCCCACCTGGTCAGGAAGAAGGTCAGGGAGCTAGATGTCTTGTTGGAATCTTAAATAAAAAAAGCACAGTTCTGTTGCACAGCAGTATTGTTTACTTTGAGCAAACCGGTCTACATTTCAGAGGAAACCAGAGGAGAGTCCAGTGAAGGAGGGCGTTAAGAAGGTGAAGCAGAATGACGGTCAGACTAACGCTGTTCACAAAGCCAACGGAGACACTAATGGACACACCGACAGTACGGAAGTCAAAAGGTAAGACTCATTGACGCAGTGTTAGCGGACATTGTCACGGCGCCGACTTGGCCACAATAGTCTTTCATGCTGCTTTAACCATTTATAGCTCAGAACAAGTGCTAGAAAGCTGATTGCTGAAACTCCAGGGCATGATGAATCAGGGTTTTAGTGTACAGTGTTTTCTGCAGTTGAGTCTAACTCAAAGTCCTCTTCCTCTCCAGTCAGTGAAGCTGGACTCCTCCTGGTTTTTGCCTCCACCAAAGAAGAGATTCGCCAACAGGCCGAGCCCTTACTGTCACTACACTTGTTTGCTATGTGTATCTTTTTCTATACCTGTTGTGATGTTAGTCTTTATTCACATGTGTAACCTATAAAATTTAATAAAGAACATTATTTGATAAACCTTGTTTGATCAAACTCTTATATGAAGGAATTGCTCACAGTAGCTGCAATGATGTATTGTATGCTTAGGCCACATAATTGCACACTGACAACAGCTGAGTAGTCCTACACAAATTACACAATTGTCATTTAGTGGAGGCCATGAACTGACCAAAACCTCATACAGGTAGTACAGTACTTTAGCTGGACCTCACTTCACTGTGCAGCTTTAGCATATCACCCAGAGTAATGGGAGTGCCAACTATTCTCAACAGTAACTCTGAACTACAAACCTTGTCTGATTCATTAAAATGAATTTGCCTTATTGCATTGTTTAAAGCGGACTACTTGCAATACTGTTATCACGGGTCGATACGTATATGTGGGGGTTAGATTTGTGAAATGGTGTTGACTGACTTGTTTTCCTTTTTGTTATTCAAAATAGATATTTGATTTGTTAAAGCACAGCAATGGCATGGTTGGAATGTCAGCATCCCATTGAACCAGCATGCACATACTGTAAGCAGGGCCTTGGAACCAACTCTAAATGGAAAGCAGCCTTTTTTGATTCAGGTTGATTACACCTGTACTCCTTCAATGGCAAACCAGATTTGTCTGCTGTGGAGAAAGGTCAACTTCTGCTTTGTCATACTTTGACACTTTTTTCAAGGATTTCAATTTATTTGTAAGGGACAGCTTGCAATTTAAACATGTAATCATTTAATGCATTGCACCAGAGTTAGGTTTAGGCTAACTTGCATCTGTAGTCTGTCTGGGATCAACTTGTTGGTAAAACAAGCAGAGTAATGAGAAAACATTTTACTTGTAATGTTAGTGTTGATAGACATGTTTTGTTTCTTTGCTGTATCAACCTTGGGACAATGAAAAAGTATTTGTATGCTTCAAGAACTAGACAAAATCTTTTCAGAGCTAAACCTTACAGCAGGCATCTCAACTTGTCATAGAATGAAAGGTACCGTGTAGATAATTCTACTCAGGGCCCTGTATTGTACATGCTGGTGTACCAAGACACTGTACACTACATGGAATTAAGCCAGTGTTAACTGTATAAGTAACAAGCTTTTGCTGCTATGACAAGTCAAAATGTCTGTTTAGAAGGCACAATGGGTAACAATGTACACATATTTCATTAAAAACTTACCATTTCTAAAATTTGTTTTTATCTTGACACCATAAGATTTTTAAATTGAAAAAAACAGCAATAGCTGAAAATCAGCATTGCATTGCCTCCTTACCTTTAAAACATTTAATTTAAAACCCAATTTAATACATTTTGCTTGATATTTTAAATAACTGACTTAATTCCAAAAGTAAGACAAATGTCTCTTTAGAACTACAATCCCCCCCCTCACAGCAAGTCGAAACAGACACCAGTTCTATTCAGCACTAATAAAGATTTGAGTGGGAAACTATAGCTGCATTTGTTGTTCTTGGCAGGAGAGAACAGAAACATCTGTATAAAGTGCTGCATTTTAGTGAAAATTCATTATCGTCACTCAGGCTGATAAGAGTCAAGAATTTGCCTACAAGGCGGCGTGGGGTCAATGTGGAATTTTAAAACCGTTCTATACATAGTAAATTACATGTCGACTCAAACACCACAGAAGCCAGATTCATATTGAAACATATCAGCTTGTCAGGAACCAATTTTTATTAATATCATTAATAGTGTGTCATCAGCATCATCAATGAAATGAGTTAGTCTGTTTAAAGCAGAATCAAGTGTGCATTCATTGCCCTTCTTTTCTTGATGAACACGTCAGTTCCACAAAGCGAAGAAGAAAAAGGAAGGAGGGGGAGAGGGGTCAAAGAGGGCAGGGACTGCAGTGAAGGAGGAAACGCAGGGAAAACGACGTCTGGCGGAGCAGGTATCTCCCCCTTCACTGGGATATGATTGTTTTTTCCCTTGTGCAAGAATGACAACAACAAAAATCAAAACAAAAGAAATTCAAAATGGTGCTCTAAAAACAAAGATGAGAGAGAAAGAGGGGGGGTGGGGGTTGCTTGCTGGGATGTTGTGTTGGCTGTTGTGTCGTTTTTTGTTCCATAAAGCCACGTTAGGATTTGATGCAGTCGTCGTCGTCAGAGGTCTGGCTGCTGCTACTGGTTTCGGACTCCGAGCCCTCCTCGACGTTCGCCTCCGCCACACTCCTCCAGGGGGTGAAGTGGAGGGTGACACCCCGCGCCCTCGGGAGAGCCCCATTCCTCTGCATGCCGTTCCTCTTCAGCTGGTCAAAGGACACAGACAATAGTGTGTCAATAACATAAAAGATGAATTACCAAAAACGGACACTAGCCGTTTCACCGAGCGCTCACCTGTTCAGTTTTAGTCTGGAACTCTCGCAGCTCGTCCTCCGTCAGAGGCAGGAAGTTGTCATCATTTTCTGGGTACTCCTGCCAACCCATGGCCTTCAGCAACCTACAAAAGGATAGACATTTTCTGCTTAGTTGAGAGTGTGAGTTAGAGAGTGAGTGAGAGAGTGTGAGTGAGAGAGTGTGAGTTAGAGAGTGAGAACAAGGCTGTCAGCGGTGTCCTACCTGTGCTCTGCCTCCAGGGAGCTGGACAGGTGGTCGGTGTCCGAGTCACTGAGGGAGTAGGACAGACCATTCTCGTGGCAGACTTCCTCGCTGTAGGCTTTGGGCTCTGGGGTGCTGCTTTCACCCTGAGAATATTCACACAGCAAGACAACCCACTTAAAAAAAAAGAAAAAACAAAAAAAAATATTCTGACAGTCAAAAGTGAGGAAAACGGATACAACAAAGCCAAAATGTCTATTTCTTTTGGAATTTTTAGCACTTGACTTTCTGAATTTCCTGTACCAACTGTCCTTTATATGCAGACAAAAAGGATGACTCTCGTCTGGGACATTACAAAACTCAACAATGGAATTGGACTTGCGAACCATTAATAGGTCACAATGTGACAGTCTATCATGCGACAGCACTCCACATTATGGAGAATCTTTTTTTTTATCTCCGTCATTACCTGTAACTGCTGTGCTGTGCGATAAGCTATGAAACCATAATTAAAATGAGGCCAAACTGCTGCCTACCTCTCCCGATGTTCCTGGGCTGCTGCTCGTCGTCAGCTCTCCAGTGCCCTCGTCCTTCAGAGCTCGCAGGAACTCACTCTTACGGTCCGGACCACGCCGCATCAGCTTCAGCCTCGACGGGGCAATGTCTATGGGAGGAGTCGTGCTGGAAGGGTGCTGGAGGTGTGACGGTGCCACAGGAAGGGAGAGAGGGAGCGGAAGAAGAAGCCATAAAAGAAAAAAAGTGAGTTAACATAATTCCCCCCCCCCCCAACAGAGAGACCAATTTATCAGCTATGAAATCTATTTGGCCAGTAACTGCATACAACGAATGTATGCAGTTATACAAACATATTGGATCAAATTGTAGCATTTGCAGCAGTTGCAGGCAGTGTTACTTTCTGATGTTTTTGAACATTACAGTTTCTACTGCACATATACTGCTGCAAAGGGAAATTTCATGTGCACATGTGAGTAAGCATCTCAGTCACAAACCACACTAACACATAATTACTATGCTGAGATAAAACCTGTGATTTACTCACACGCATGCAGCCATACGAGCTCGACACAGACTGCTACACTGGAAAATCCCAAAATGTCGTGACATGATGTTACTTATTCGTCTTTTTCCTACCGTCCTCACCTCTTTCGGGGTGTTGTGCTGTGGTGCACTGACTGGGGTGCTGGGTTTGGCTGCAGAGACGGGACTGGTGAAGACTGAATCTCGGCCTGGCATGTGAAGGCCAGATTTCGTGATCTCTCTACCACCGGATTTCCACTGGGTGCTCTGGAGGGGGGGAGGACATATAATGAGTCTCAGTCACAAAAAGAGAGTCTGCCTCCATCAGAGCATAGCACCTACATAACTGGTATTGTTGACATTATGTGACACATGTCGTACTTTGGTGGGGGCCACAGCAGGCTTTGGGACCAGGTTCTTGTAGATGCTGGAGCCTGCAATGGGAGCTTTGCTGCCGTTGGTGGACAAGTTGCCAGCAGTGGCAAACCCCGCAGAGAAGGCTGTGCTGGGGTCCTCCTTGGAAACCTTCTTGATAACCAGCATTTTGGACACCATCTGTTTGCCATTAGGGGGGTTTTCTGGAACATCAAGTCAAGTGGGTTTTGTTGTCATTTCAACCAAATACGCCGCATATAGTGAAACGAAAAACGTTTCACCATGGATCAAGTGGTGTTACACATTTAAAATATATGAAAACAACATTATATAAAAACCACATTATATATGAGCGACATTCGAGAGTGCACAGACATTACAGACTTTACATAAAGTGCAATTACTACTTAAAGTAGAGCATTTAAGACAGACAAGGGACAGGACAGACAACAAAAGACAGGGCATAAGTAGACTTGCAACAGAGCACTGATTGAGGTAGGATATATAGAGTTTTAGCAGCATAAATAAAAAAATTAAAAATGGTGCAGGAGTGCATTTCTATTATGTGTGAATAAAAAAATAAATCATAATATGATGAGTGATAAAATATTACAAAGTTGCGGATGAGAAACAGAGCTTATTCACGAATTGAAATCCAATGTGGACTGGGAGCTCTTACCCCACACTCCAGCATGGGGAGCCACTGCTCGCATCTGAGTCCCAGGCTTTCCAGTTGTTTCAGGGTTGAGGGAAGGCTAAAAAGATAGGACATCTGCATTAAATACCTTGGCATTCCAATTTTGTATTTTCAAGTTATGTTAACATCCAAGAATTTGAGCATGTTGTTGCTGACGGGATTAAGCCTGATGGGTCAGTGGAGGGAAACTCTGGTGATGCATAATACTAATAATATTTACATTTTGTATCAGAAGGTAAATATGGGGAGAAAACAGAAATTGAAAATGTTCCGGCAATAGTTTTAAGGTCAGGTGCAGTGTGACCAACAACCACAATATGCCTTAAAATACAGTCTAGATCCAGAGCTGACTGCATTCTGAACTCTCTTTATCAAAACGATCCAAACAGCTTTGCCACTGACTCAAAGTATTTTAGCTTTCAACAGAGCTCTGTCATTGGGCTGCTCAATTCTGGAAAAATATTATAATCACCATTATTTTGGTCAATATTGAAATCACGATTATTTAACACGATTAACTCAGTGATTTTTGGTAAGATGTTGCAATTATTCAACTTAAAAAAAAAACATAAAAAAAACAAACAGTGAAACAAATCAAAAGTGAAAACACCTTGAACTGTGAAATTTCCCTTCATACTTTTAAATATCTTTTTTCCGTTCAGAACACAAGACAAAATAAGAGTTTACTTGCAAAATGCAATGTGCAAAATAATCATTTTTTTTTTGATTACTCTGTTCTTGTGACCATGAGGAGCCGAAATCGTGATGAAAATTACGGTTAATTGCACAGCCCTACTTTGTCATAAAGAACTATGTAAAGCTCAGTAGCATGTTTAGGAAAACCCAGTGAATCTACTCACAAAGTCCTCTTCCACGAACTTCAGCTTATCGTCCTTGCCGTCTTTGCGTTCCTCTTTGGGGAACTTGTCCTGGTACGAGGTGCCCTTGCGGGGATGAAAGTTACCATTGCGCTGCCGGTGCCCCGTCTGCCTGTCCCTGTCGACTCCTACCCGTTTGGGGTGGCGTCCCTGGTGGTGGTGGTGGCCGTCCTGGGCACCCCGCGGCGCTCCGTGCCAGCTGGGCGTTTCCTTCCAACAGGAGCCCCCTGCCAGCCCACCATGTCCTCCTTTGGCCACCCCCGAGTCCACTGAGTCATGCCTCAGAAGCAGAGAGGGCTGCTGCCATCCATCACCTCAAGAGAGAAAACATTTATATAAATATATAAATATAGATAACGTATATAAGAATTATATCATTATGCTTTACCAATAGCTGAAAACCAATAATACGTGGCTTTGACGGATAGATCGGTATGGTTTCCCTTTCTGAAATAACATCAAAAAACAACTTGTGTCCAAATTACTAGAAGAGACATTTCAGATTTCTTTCAACATGTCTGACTGGCACCGCACGCCAAAATCAAGTAGACACACAAAGCGGCCTTTCTGCTTTCCAGAGCCGAGGGCAGCGCAAAATGTGAGTCAAGGCAAAGTGAAGGACAACGGTGAGACAGCCCCGGGGCTGTAGGAGGAACGGGCGAAGAACCTGTCAAACGGGATGCTTATCTGGCTCAAGGTTACTGCTTGGACACAGGATTGAAATTTGCCATTGCACTTGAATGCATCCTGGTGGTACAACAAAATCATTCATCCAGAACAACGCTGCAGAAACTGAAACAAAAACATAACTGAATGGAAACGTGAGATTTCACTAAAACACAGCAGGTCGGTGGATCATCTATCTATAAATTGCAGGAACGCCTTTTCTCTCTCTCTCTCTGTGTGTGTGTGTGTCGCATATCTCTCAAACAGTCCGATGGATTTCAAACTTGACAGGTGTCTTGCTACGGGCACAAATAAGTGCAGTGCCAATTTTGACGTTATATGGATTAGAAATGCAAAAGATATCGTAAATATATAGGTAAAAGAAGCACACATTGGCTTTTGCCGCTGGCCACTCCCCCTCTCACACTGAGAGACAGAGAGCAGCAGAGCTTTGGCAGCTAAAATGTGACACACCTCAGACCCACAAAAATGTGCAAAGTTGCACTACTTTGGACTGTCTTTGACTTTGAATTTCCTAATTTAAGGACGTTTCAGAATCCCACACATGCAAAGCAGACAGAGCGTGATGCCAGTTATAGGCAGGCTATCTATTTTATAAAACAAGACGTATCTGTATATATATATGTGTGTCCGTGTTTGGGTGAAGGTAACCTGCACATCAGCAGACACCACATGCAGAACACTTTATTTGGTTTTGGTTTTGATGAATTCTACAAACAGCAATACCACAGGACAAGTAATTGCCCATTCCAAACAGGCACGTTTTCAACAGGCACTGCACTAGTTAGTATCAAATTTCACAAAGGACTAGATGAGCAACAATGAACTGGCATTTTAAAACTGGCACCATATGTTTTTAGTTCACACAAAGAACTGCATGCTTACACATCAGCAGAGCACTGTCTAAGAGCCTCTTTCAGTAAAGGTTTGCCGCTTGCCGTCATCTTCAACATCAACCAATGAAAGTCCGGCAGAATTATTTTACAAATTTGGCATAAGTGATTTAATGTTTGAAACATACCCTGCCTGAAAACCTAATAAAAATAAGCTTTGACAAAAAACTTGAATGTTCAACTTTAGTATCCGTCCTTAAATATCAACCACCTCAGGAGGTGGTTTGAGAAGCATTCTAGCGAGATGCTGAAAAGGTGTAACTGCATCTGTCTCTGTCGCATAGGTCATCTTAACTCCTCCTGTAATAACATGAGTAAACTGTCTGATTTTCTTGTGACATCCATTACCTGTCTGAAATTAGCCGTTTTTCTCTGGCTCATTAAAGCATACTTACATTTATCTACACATACGATCAAATACAAGGTGCACCAAGCTGCTGTAAAGTTTCTGATCCCTGATCGGTTCAACCACTGAATGATCTGTGTGGGTGAGGGAGCGGGTTAGAGCCTGGGAAGCCGATAAAACTTCTGTCTAGTTCATAACATTCACTCATGTGTTAGGTTATAAATAGTTGTTAGCTAATGCAAGCTGAACTGTTATTGTTGTAACTGAAGTGCTCAAGTCATTCTTCTTCTGGCTTTTTTAGCAAACAGCTTCAGGTGCCTTACCACCACCCTCTCAACCGTTGGAGCAGGCTCACCCTGATTTGCATGTAGAAAACCAAGACAGACTTATCAGATTTGTGATCTGGCCAACAGAGACACATTTGTAGTTACGTGTGAATGACAGTAAAAAGGGTCTGTATTTGACATTTAGAACATTATTACAGCAGCAAAAAAAATATTTGCCATGTAAAGATTTTGTATAGTAATGGCATCCTGAGCAGAGAATAAAGTTGCACTACCTGTGTGTTGTAAACAGACATCTCTGTTCTTTGTTTTGAAAGACGGTACGGCCACGCATGAATGTTAGAGCTTGTGGCCGTGAAAAAAACGTGGGTATTTCATGTATTGGAGAACAGTCTGCGAAAGCCATGTAAAGGCAATCCTAGCCCGCTGTTTTTTTCCATATTTCGGGTAAAGCCACTTGAAATCTAATCTGGATTGAAGAATAGCAAACTGAATTTAAAGCCCCTACACACCCGTGGCCCACTGTTGTAGGTTGTCTGATTAGACCTCTTGAAGAGAGACCATGTGTGCATACATCCAGGCAAAATACTGAGGTGCAAGACACACCAAAAAAATAAAAAAAAAAAAAAAGACTTAACTGCAGGGTACAGAGGAGGTCTGAGGAAGATCTTATAGATCGAAACATTGCCTTTATGTAAAAGACAAATAAATTATTCATTTGGAGCCTAGTCTCGCATTGCCAGACCTTCCTCCACAGCACTGCAAAGGAGGGTCTGGCTAGTCCACACAGCATTCCAGGATGGGAGAAAATCTGAATGTCTTTAAACCGATCACAATCGTCGGAGCCTCGGGAACGAACTTGTTTTGGTGGAATATGTGTACCTGTAAAAGTTGTTTTAGTCACACAACAGAAAACTCAGATTGGACAGAGAGTCTAGCTAGCAGTCTGGATTTACCCTGCAGAGATCTGAGGAGCAGTTAAACATAGTCCTCAGAAATCGACCAAAGTTTAAAATGCCAACACAAAGAAAGCAGAAGGTAACGGACATCTGGCCGAAATGAAAGACATCCGGCGGAATTTCCAGCACCTGAGCAATCCCGGAAGTGGACTGTCGTGGATATAGACAGGGTCTGGCCACACCACTTATCTATTCTGAAACAGGGAACAATTTGCTCTGGCACTGGTTTGCATTTCTTTAAGCCAATCACAACTAGCCTGGGAAGCGCTAAGCCCCAGATGCAGCAACAGTGCCCTTGCAAAATAGACGGCAGAGATAGTGGAAGGGGAGGGACATCCTTGATGTCAGGCTTTATCCCAGCACTGTACACCCATCGAGCCAGACTATATGGAGGCTAACAGTGTGCAGACCTTCTTTGTGCCCAGTTATTAGACCTCTTCTCAGGACTGTGTTGATACGCTAGAACCAGCACTACAGTGTCGGAAGATTCAGTTACTGAACTCTATCATGGTTTCGTTCTTTTTGCTCATATTCTCACAGTTGCTTTCCCTTACGCAATAACAATGACAGGGTTTACAGGTAACTGTTCTGAACGGTTACCTGCTGGAGCACGCAGGGAGCCGTTGTTAAAGAAGCCATCAGAGGAGTTGTGGCGACGGCGGCTTACAGCGGTTCTGCCGTCTCTGTGGTGGTGGGGCTCACCTTGTTTCTCAAGGTTGGCAGCAGGGGACTGGATGAGGACAGAAAGGGGAAAAGGTCAGTCAAAGTAGACTCTATACGAAGATGATGGACAAAGAATCATACGTGTCTCTTCCAAGGGTAAACTGATGACACAAAAGAACAGAAAACTACATAAACAATTGCCCTTAGACCATTTTCAGGACTTTTTGTTCCCTCTCGATATCTTTGTCCTTGTGAAGAAACTTAGACTAGCAGAAGTCCTCTCCATAGTCCAAGAAAATAATCTTGAAATTGCTTTATCCTGAGAAATGTGCTGCTATGGAAGAGCTCCTCAAGTCACTGCACTGACACAGCTGTGTGTTACATAATGCTCAATTCCATCTGAATCATATCTTTGTCATCAGCTGAGGTTCAAAGATCAAATAAGAGTGTTCTACAGCCTATGCAAGCATCATCTCAAGGAGTTTTTTTTTTTTTTTTTTTAAACTTCCACTGACAAAATACAGCACTAAAAACCTAGGAGAATAAACTAGAGCTCTTATCCTGTCAAGTGCATGCTGGCTAATAACTGAAGACCTATGACACTGAGGCAAAGTCGTGTCAGCAGGACAGTGACTGCGGACTTGTTTCTCAGTCTTGACTCTTGATTTGACAGACAGGTCATTTAGCTGGGAAACTTCCTGACTCACAGATACACTGAGCTCTGGACAGGAGAAACACATTCACAATCTCAGATGGACAGTCAGACCGCCCCACTTTTTAAAAAAGTACACAAATCAATCAAATCGTTCATTTAACATTCACCCTTCATTTGCAATTTCCACCCTCAATTTTACTTTCAAGAGGCTATAGTTTTGGATGAATATTTTGTTTTTCATACAATATGCAATCTGAGATAGAGCTTGGTTCCAGACCCCTAAATTGCAGCCCAAATATTCTGTGAATTGCCGTTTCTCCTGTTGGGAGTCAATCGGGGCCTTTGTGGGTAAGAATAAAGTGTGTGTGGTAAGCCAGACAGTCTGGGACAACTTGACCATAGGCCACCTGGTCAGTAAACAGTCTAATCAATGTTTATGATTTCTGATTCTTTGTTGAACTACAGCAAGGGCCTGCAATTCGTCCAACAAGCTTTTTTTTTTTTTTTTTTTTTTAAAGCAACTGCAGCTTTATTAATGTTTGGATGCAAAAATCACAAAACCCCCTCAATGAAATCCTCTACCTGTATGTTGACTTGTCAATTTATGTTAATTAAATTGTTTATTTTCTTCCATCATCAGTCTTTTATATGAAGGAACGCAATGTCTAGGTAACTCTGCTGAACCACGTACTGACCACACTGGCAGTCCCTGAGGGTGACTTGTCACCACCCACACACACCCACCCACGGCAATTTCCCCCAGGGTTTTGCAGCGGTGGGAATGTCGCGAAATGTCCCATTTGTGTGACGTCCTGTTGTGTTTTTAACCCCCCAAAAGTAGCACAAGTACACTTTATATTTTACAATTACCGTTTTCTGTCAGATCCTTTATAGATATCATTTCCGACCACACTTGAAGGCAGCTTCATTTCACGGAGACAGAAAAAGAGACAGAGGGACTGTGCTTTGTTGTTGCAGCAAACGGTCAGCTTTTACACAAACTCCTGGCCAGTTCAGTGCTTGGTTTCTTTTTTTTTTTTTTATCCTTGATAGTGTTTTAAAAACTTTCTTGGTTTAGCAATAGAGACAGTGAGGTTTACTGTACAGGACTCTCACACCGCCTCAAAACCGACAAGTTTGATTGCTGGTTACATGACACAGCGTGACGTCGCGTTTCTCCAGAAGTTGAGTCGGTCTCAACTTTTCACCACACCGCCTGACGGTCGACGCAGGCAGCGTGAATGGTGTTATAGCAGTTACACTGACAGTTATAATTTTAAACTGTCTATCTCAAGTACCATTTCCCCCGTGTCTAGCACACACTCAAATACATTCTGTACACACACACACAAACCTTGGCAGGCTGGGGCGTGGAGAAGTTAAGCCAGGCAGGGACAAAGTCATGCTGCGCCATTTAGGTCCAGTGTTTCCGGTCAGTGGATCGAGGCATCAAACCTCATGGCCAGGATCTAACAAAAGAAATGGCACAATAGGCATTACATCTTTTAAAAATTCAGATTCAACTATTTCAAGCCCAGAAACATGGATCAAATTCCATTTTACACCAACATGAATCTTTTGATTTTATGTCATTTCCTTCAAGTGTTTTGTCTACCAGCAGTTATTTAGAAATTCACTTAAGGTCTCCCTCAAGAGCCAAACAAGAGTCCTATTCGACATCGATTCATTCCCCAATTTCAAATTGCAACTCAAAACACATCTGTTTAAAAATGCCTATTCCACTTGATGTCAATTGCTCAGACTCTGTTATTTCTATTGTTGTATTCTTTATTTTGTGCTGCTTTTAAATGTCTTGTGTATCCCTGTACGGTGTCCTTGAGTGCAGAGAAAGGCGCCTTTAAATCAAATGTATTATTATTCTTAGCAGAAAACCACAAAGCTCAACTTGCTGCAGCTGTGCCTGTGAAGCTGATAACTGGTCAACAACCTGGATGGAAAAATATATTTTGCAGCATAATACAAGTATTATTTTACAACATGTGTATGTGCTAAATCTATAACTCGTCATGCTTAAATTTTCTAATTTTACTTCAAAACCATTATGCGTACATGGTGGAAAATCAACACCTGCTACCCACAAAATGTTGACAGATGACTTGTAAAAAGGACCACACTAATGCAATTAACTTCATGGCTATGGAGCCAAGTCAGTCAGGTGAAACTTTATCATTACCCCAGAGTCTGTGGCTCTGAAGTCCTCTGCCTCCTCTCTCGGTCCGGCTGGGCTCGGTTCCTCAGGCCTGTTGGCACTGATCACAGAGTGTGTGCAGTGACAGACGAGGAGCAGCACACCGACAACCCTCTCTCCACCTCCTCCAGGAAAGCGCAGCCCCTTTCCCCAGAGGCAGAGCGCTTCGTCCAGGGTGAAACACTGGGAGATGGGTCAAAATGTTGCAGGAATGATCTTGAATGATGACCCAGAGAACTGGCAAAGCAGGAAGTAGATTTTAAATCAGAAGCACAGAGGCCTGTGAAGGACCGATTCTCCTTCTTGAGCCGGATTCCCAAACAGATCCTTTGCAGGTCACGTCGCTAATGAATTGTAAGTGCTACGGTTTCCAGTCCAGGTAATAGTCTAGGCAGACTTAATCCTTCACCAATTCATTTGTGCCATTTGCTCTTATTGTCAGGAGTAAGACTCAATACCTGATTGGACCTTATGCTGAATGGCTAAATGAATCGATCTGACAAACATGGACAGCAGATTGTGTAGCAGTTCCACTTTGACAGCAGATGAGGGAAGACAGAAGGTGTTGTCCTGCCACACTGCGTGCCAGTATGTTTTTACGTCGACTCACCTTTTACCGAATCATTT
This sequence comes from Perca fluviatilis, assembly GCF_010015445.1. NCBI lineage: Eukaryota > Metazoa > Chordata > Actinopteri > Perciformes > Percidae > Perca > Perca fluviatilis. The sequence continues at coordinate 14,705,665 of NC_053122.1, forward strand.
TAAGTTTTTCGGAAACGCATGCAGAAAAGAAAGAGGTTCAGAGACAGTCTTTTATGGGCAATGGAGGTCACTGAGAACTACGGCTCACCTCATTAAACTGATGAAAAAGACTGTCTGAGTTTGAAGAAAGATAATGCTCAAAAGGTTCAAAGTCACATGACAATGAAGGAAGTAAAACCCAATGTTACATTGCCTTCATTTTCAGTTTTGGTTAGTGAAACAGAGATGCTGCTGCATGATGCATTATAATGCCGTTTTTATCTTTATACGTTTTAATATCACATTTGTAAGATGCCCATTTAATTATCTGTGGCTTTCTGAATAAAGCAGATATAGGGTATGGCTCTGATTTCATAGATATGCAAGCTCAAAAGCTAAACAAAAATCTTCCACAAGTCAAAAGGTCTTCGTCCTTCGACAACAATCAAGCTTGTCCAAAAAGAAATCCGTAAGACAGCTCAATCAACTTCTTTTTCTCAGTTGAAAAATAGCATGTGTGCGAAATTTGTCAAGATGGTCTTTCCTTCCTTCTTTAATGAGGTTTCAGCAGTGCAGTTTTCTTGCTGAGGGTTCACTGGTATCTGTAGAGGAACACACGGGAACTGCATTAAACAGAAACAGCCTTAATTTAGAAAAAGCATCTCAAAGCTCCAGTTAAAAAAAATAATAATAAAAAATAAAAAAAACACAAATGCTTACATTCAATGTCTAGTTTATTCAGTACACCTAGCTTAAATAATACAAATGAATACACAAGTCCTGCAAAAAATCCTACCTTTATGAAAATTAGAACATTCAGTTTTTGTTGATACTGTTTTAGAGAGGTGGTGATTCGACTGTATGCTTATTTTCGGAAGCTGTGTTGGTGGTGCTGTCGAATTTTATTGTGACGTGTTTCCAATTTTTTGTTAACCCAAATGGGGTGGACAAATCATTGATCAAAATATCCACACACAACAAAAATAAAATAAATCACTTCCAGTAAAAAGCAACATTATGTTAACAAGCACCACAAACTACAGCTCCCAAAATAACCATTAAGTTAAATCAATCACTATCTGTCACAAATAGTTAATAGTTTTAGTGCAGAGCTGTTGTATTAGACTTGATTTGCCTACTGAACTGGCAACTGAGAATACAGAGAAATTAAGCTTAAGCCAACATCTCCATTAATACCTCGATACCTGTTAATGCAAATAGCAAAGGGGTATGTCAGACATTACGAAAGATGCTCATCCTCACTGCATGCTGTTATTAAACCCCAAAATAGCTTACGATTCAAGAGACAACCAACGGCTTAAAAGAAAACTGCTTTTGACATTTCAAATACATTTTGAGAGGTATGAGAGAAAAGGCATGATTCCGTTTTCTCAGAACCATTCCATGCGGAAAAGCTGACTTTGATAAAACTGTGTCGGCTTTGGTATATGAAATATTTACAACAGTGTAAAAATAACTAACACGTTCTTCCTCGCTACTTCTCCAAAGACTGCTGCGCATCTAAACATGCCAGGTAGTGAGTGTGGATAAAAACGGAGGTTTACAATCAACGATGCAATAGAATACACCTTAAATCCTCAAACAAAATGAATCCCTGTATGCACAAACTCAGAGCTACCATGGTCTCGTTAACGTATTCCCACTGAACTATTACATAACAGCTCAACATCAATGAGTTTGCCACGGACTCAGGCTACAATGTGCAGCACAGACATTCAACGTTACTTCACTGTGAAACAATACTCGGACAAACGACCTGAATCTTTTTGTTAAATACCCAGTTTAACATTATTATACACTGTGGGAAACCCACATGTCCACAACCACTGCAGCAGACCGAATCAACACACAGTGACATTACATGCACGTTTCACCAAGCTAACAAGCTGAGTAATGTTATGGATTAAAGTGCTTAGAAATAAATTAAGACGCAACGCGACCGCGGTGTTAGCTAAATAGTCAATGCTAATCACTAACTAATAACGTTATCAGATCTGTCCTAACTCTGCTGCTAGCTAACTCTGCTTAGTTAAGTAAGGTTAACGTTAGCGTAGCATTCGTTAGCTAATAGCTGGCGTTACCCAACCTGTTAAGTGACGATAGCCAATGAAACCTGCTAGGTAGTTGAAATGAATTAATATGACGAGGGGACTAAGCAAAGTGAACATGTTTTAAATATGCTCACTGGGACTGGAACAGCCTATTTAAGCAGTCGTCACATACATACAATAGAGGTAAACAGACCTGGCTTCGTTGGAACAACACAGTTTCAAAATGGCTACCTTAGCAGCGGCAGCACACATTCATCAGCTTGCTAAGAGCTAGCGAGCTAACTTGCAGTGTTTCAAGACGATACCGTGTACCTTCTCCTAAGAGACATAGCCTCTGATAAATAACGATTCAAATATATATAAAGTCTGAATACATTAACAATATTGCACTTTTTCGCAACGACTCACTTCTTTACTAATGCGCTATTGATGTTTGTTTGGGTTTTCGGATGGCTTACCACAGGCGCTGCACTGAGGGATTCAGCCTCAATGATGCTACGTTCAAGATCTGTCGCGATTATGCAACTTAACGAGGGCCCACAGTGTTTTTAAAGTTGAACAGGCTTAACAGTCAGCTTTTATAGATCATGTTCTATTTAAATAAAACAACATGTCCATGTCTGAAATTATGACATGTTATTTTTTGGATATTTACAAAAAATATTCCTAGAACACGGTGTTGGTAGCACGTTTAGTTGGATTTTTCCATCTTGAATACAACTTAATACCTTCCCCGCCACTCACAGCCAAACCAGTCGATATCAGAACCCAGTCTTCAGTTTGAGCCATACCATATCTATGGAGCCATACAGTCTATGGGAGACAGACATTTAATCGAGCACCGATAGAAAGGCAGCCTGCAAACGACCTTTAGTTTAGCTAGTTAACGTTAACTTTGTAACCACTAACTCCGTGTAATTGTGCCTGCAGTGGCCGTGGCGAACCATTGCATGACAAACATTTACAGGGTAACGTTTAGGCAACTGCAACTTCTGTGTTTTATTGGTTGTTACAGTAAAATGGCAATGTATTGCATCAGTTTGAGATAATGTTATGCTAGCTGTTAGATAAAACTCCAGTGTGCTTGTGCTATGGGGAGTCTTTTATTACTTATAAATAACGTGTCTTTTTCAGATTGAAAATGATTAGATTTGCTTCTGGAAGACGCATACTTTCCGGGGTAAGACATAGAAAATTTGACTGTTTATCACTGCAACGTGTTTACTAATAAATACAGTAGTAGGCTACTCTATGTGCAAGAATTATTTAACAATAAGAAATCATGATGTTTATGCACTTCTATGATTATTATGTTATCAGGTTCCAGTATGGAGATGTCTTCAGCAGATACCCAGAGCACCAAACTACACAACAGAAGCTCAGCTGCGGTTTCACTCTCAATCCTCCTCAGTGTTAATGCCATTCAGACGAACTCCCATCAACAGGTTGTTGAGCATCAGGCCCGTGAGCTGGCCTGCCTCACGTCTCTGCCACGGTGATTCACGAGGCACCTCAGAGAAAAGCAACAGTAAAGAGGGTTTCAGTTTGAGGGCCCTCACCCAGGCTCCCAAACCAGCTCTTTACCTCGGTTTCTCTGGGCTCATGCCTTTCCTGTCTGCACCTCTCCTGATGGCTGCCACACAGTCCTTTTACCCTGAACTGGCATATGCTCAAGTGGTCTACGGAGCTTCTATAGTCTCCTTCCTTGGAGGTGCCCGCTGGGGGTTCGCAATCCCTGCCGGTAGTCCTGCTCAGCCTGATTGGATGAACTTGGGCAACAGTGTGGTGCCTTCACTTCTGGCCTGGCTGGCACTGCTCTGCAGGGACAGTATTGCAGAGGGAGCCCTGGTAGTTCTTATGGGACTGGGTCTCTCTCTTCACTATGACCTGACCCTGCTGCCTGGCTACCCCGACTGGTTCAAAGCCATGCGAACTCTCCTCACTCTGGTTGCCACCTTCTCACTGGTGGCTACCCTGACAATTAAAAAATTCTGCGCTGAGAAGAATATCAAACAGATTCATAACTGATTTAAGAGGACAGTTTGTACTTTGAGCCACAAGGACTCAATAAAAATGTAAAATTAAATGCAGATGTGCACAGTCTTAGTTTGTTCCCACTGTACACCAACACATCTTTTGGGACAGATGTGACACGTATCAATGTGGCATATCATCATATTAGAAACAACAAAAGACTTTGAAATTCAACATTTATCATTTATCAGAAAACATTTGTAGAATCACATTCTTTGCTGTGACAAGTACAGACAAAAAGTACCCTTATTGAAATGTGTTTGAATATGGCGATTTTACATGTGCAAATTGGAGACAATGGATAAACATTGGGATTATATGCATACCTTTCCTTTCCATTGTTGTGTAACTCCAGACTGATACAAGTCAGTATAGTACAGTTCTATGTTATTAATGTTAACTTTTACAAGGCATCCTCACCGATCTCTCTCCCTGCCTCTTATATGACTCTATTCTGAGGAGTCTACAGTATATGATAGAGACCTTAACATTTATTAAAATATGTAAAAATGTTAGTTTTCACACATCACAACCTATAAGGTCATACATTAATCACAATGAGTTTTACTGGAGATAAACATTCAATATAAATGTTCAGTGTAAATCCATGAGTGCTGAGTTTAGTGGCAGAGCTGGAGGTAAGTGATTCCATATTGTCTTGTTTGCACAGTGCAGAACATCTTTTTTGTAAACGTATACAGTCAACTCAGAGTTTTTTTGTATGTATGTGTAAAATCAGTGTGATGTTTACAGTGGAGGGTCCTCTGGAGCCATGTTTTAAGTTATTACATTTCAAATATCTTAAATGAAGAGAGAGGTAATGCAGGTTCATTTTAAACCCAGCACGCGCATATGTTTAAGTCTGAAAAGCGACCAATAAAATGTTATTACTGTTTAACATTAATATTCTGCCGTTTGCAAAGGAATAACAGTACATGATAGGAAATACTGTTACTGTGCAACTGCTTCGCAAATGTGATGAGCTCCAACATCATCCAACAGTGGTGTGCTGTTCAAGTTTATAATTATTTACAGGAATCACTTTACATGGAACTTTGGTTCCATTATTAAATAGGCTCAAGTGGTTTGATACATCTTCCAAGTAGCAATGCACTCATCTCAAACATTTCTTTAAGGGAAAATAAAGAGAAAGCAAAAAAGAACTGTTAGCAGTGTTCCCCAAAGGAAAAAAACTGGTCCATCCAAAATATAGTTCCTCCGCTGTGAAATTATCCTTATCTCAAGGATAGCTTTGTCTTCAAATACATGAGAGGAAAATAAGTCTTTTTTCACTTATACTCTTGTAAAAGTATTCCGTGAATTGAAAATAGAGACACAGATGAGCAGTTTTGGCAGTTTTCCAGTTTTAGATCTGCTGTCATGTGTTCAATAAATGTCAAATGTTGTGGACAAATACAAAAGAAAAACATGTCTAATCCATGTATAAATAACATATATGATCACGTGAAAGCCTACTTGAGACAGAAACATACGTTTGTGTTTCTTAAGGTGCAGCTGTTCTTCACTTTATGCAGTTTTGGGATGATTCACGTGCTGATATGGACACTCACAATTGGAAAATTATACTGGCTATCAGAGCACAGCCAGCCCGCCGTCACAGCGGCTGGTGATCATGTTTCCAACTTCAGTCCAGGTATCCAGGTGAGGGTCATAGATTTCCACAGAGTCCACTGTCACCGGGGCAGAGAAGTCTCTGCTGGCGGCCCTGCCACCGACGGCGTACAGCAGCCCGTTAACTGCTGACACTGACACGCCTGCACGAGCAGTAGACATCGAAGCCACTTCAACCCATTTCTCCTGTAGAAAGACAAGTATGGCGGCGAGGAGCATGTCAGGACACGGATATTAAGGAAAACTGACTGAAAATTAGTCCCACTTTACCTCTTCTGGGCAGTACTTCTCCACCGTCTCCAGTGCACCCAGTGCCTCGTTCCAGCCGCCCACCGCGTAAATGCAGTTATTGAGACAGGCGACGCCCACATAGGCTCGACGTGTGACCATGACGGGCAGGGCGCTCCATCGGCGGGAGATAGGGTCATACACCTCGGCTGAACGCAGCTCCATTCCTTCGTCACTTATTCCTCCAATCACGTAAATAAACCCTGGAAAGAGACAACAGCATTTAGTCCAGAGCTACTTCACTAAGTGTCTAAGCCATCAGAGAAGAAATACACTGTAACAAGCGAGAAGGGGAGTTCAGTGCGTGTGAATGTGTTTGTGAATACTGACAAAAAGCACCTAAGTTGCACTGGACTTTACACATTTATTTTTTTTTAAAAAGCGGAGGAACCCACCTTGTAGCTCACAGCAGCCAAAGTAGTATCGAGGAACTGCCATGCTGCCGATGACCTCCCACTTGTTCTCCTCTGGGTCATACCGCTCCATGGTTTTCCCAATCTCAGAGCCAATCCAACCACCTACAGAAGTATAGTACAATCATCAGCTTATGCTTTTTGTCCGTTTCCCAAAATATTCTGGTTATCGATTGAATTGCACTGACTACGTAGCTATTATCATTTCACAAAATTATTTAGCTTTTTGTTCTCCCATTTTCCATGTTTTCTATTTTCTATATTGATGAGATTCTATCACCCAACATACAACTGTTTTCACAGGCTCAGAACCACTATAGCTAGTAAGTTGATCTTCGTGTGAAAACGAGTGGAGTGCCCCTATAATCAGAATCAGAAAAGGGTTTATTACCAAGTAAGTACAAGACTTCCACTTACATGGAATTTGCCATGGTGGTGGGTGCATACATAAACAAACAAACATATTGGACATTAATTTGAAATAAACAATAAATACAGAAAACTAAAACTATTAAAACTAAACTACCAGTATGTGCTGTATGTATTTTGGTTATACATGGTGCTACTGGGGCATTTACCAAGTGCATACAGAGCTCCGTGGCAGGGACAGACGCCAACTCCACAGCGCGGAAAGTTCAGAGATGCCACAGCGGCCCACTGCTTGGTCACTGGGTCGTATCGCTCAGTGCAGTCAAAAATCATTGAGTCTTTCTCCCCTGGTGAAAAAAACAGAATTCCTTGTTAGACTGAAGATTGCTGAGGTTCTTTTATTTTTGGGCTTGAACACAAACACAAGACGGCCTCAGGTCTCTCACCTCCTACCACATAGATCATTCCTTCAAGTACCGCGACCCCCAACCCGCTGCGGGCCTGGTGCAGTGATGACACGGTGGTCCAGTACTGGTTAAAGGTGTCAAAGCGCTCCACACAGCTCAATGCCCGACTGTCACTCCAGCGGCCGCCCTGCAGCCGAGTGTAGCCTCCTGCCAGGAGGAAACAAGTAAAAGTCCAAGATGAAATGGCATTTCTGACACTTCTTATTGGGATTCATCAGGTTACTATGTTGAAAAAAGTGATTTGAAACAGAACCTATGGCATAGAGGTATTTCCTGGCTTTTCTTCTGGGTCTCATCTTGGCTGGTTGCAGCTGACTGTACATCTTATTTTCTTTTGGAGACTTTGTGACTTCAGTGTATTCCTTCAGCAGAGTCTGCAGTGCCACCCGCAGGCTGAAATCTGTAATACCTTTAATGAACATCAAAATGGGCAAAATTTCAAGATGTTGTTTACGATCCGTCACCTAATCAATTTTACAGCAATATCGGAATATGAGTATGTCAAATTTAAAAGGGGCGTGCAAAATGTTATGTTTCCCCTCACCCTCTATATACTTGAACAGTCTCTGTGGGGATAGCAGAGGGAAGCGGACTGGTTCCAACACTTCCACTACGTGTTTTTTCCTCTTTGCCACATCTTGGAGTACCCAGTCCATGGCTGCAGTGAATACCTGGTACTCATCCTCAATTCTCAGCTCTTCGCTTCTTAGCAGCCTCACCAGCTGATCCTTGGACAGGCCCCTGAACTCATCGGTGACACACACCTAAAAGGGGGGCAGATGATAGAGGCAATCTGTAAGCATCAAACTTCAAAATTCAGTGTGAGCTGAAGCACTTTCATCAAAAAGAAATGGTAAAACAACGATCATGATAAAAAACTGGGCTTGTTTTGAATAAAGACAGAATAACAGATTTCATGTACATCTAGCTTTATTTTACCGAGGAAACAAACAACAACAAAGTTTGACAGCAACACCGGAGACAGTGTCTCTTATTGTTTCATACCTCCAGAAAGTGAACTTGGATGTAGTTCTCAGTAACCTCCAGCATGTCCATGCAGGCAATCTGCTCCAGGAACTGAAAGATGCCCACACAGTTGGACGGGTCCATGTGGCCCTTGAGAAACTCTCCACAGATAGACACCACCTCGTTCAGCTGCAGCATGTCTGCTGCCACCATCAGCTCCTGGACGTTCTCCACTGTAACACTGATCACGCCTGACAGGAAAGGGCAAATATTTCCACTCAGAAAACGGTACGAAATTACAAAAATCGAATGAAACATAATGACGGCAAAACCAGGACTGATGCGGACCTGTGTATATGAAGTCCAGCAAAACCTCAAAGACTTCAGTCTCCACTCCAAGGATCTGCACCTCCTCTTTATCCGCCTCCCTCATTCCCCCGGAGAACAGAGCGGAGAAGTAAGGGCTGCTAGCAGCAAGCACCAGTCGGTGGACCCTGAAGACCCTGCTGCCAACCTTCAGCCCCACATCACAGAAATCGGTGCGGAGCCGCATCTTGTTCATCTGGGCCAGGATGAGTCTGGCGTAGCGGTCTGAGGCCAGCAGAGCCTGCTCAGACGCCTGCGTCGCCATGGCAGCTGCAGCATCACCACCACAACCAGCGGATGTTGACATGTAGGTGGAGGACATAACCGCTGGGGCCGGTCTGTGTTAACATGGAGGCCAGTATCCCAAAAGCCTCCACTCTAGTGAGTCTCAGCGTAAAACAGACCTGAAAGACACACGAGCTGATTACATCAAGCTCAAAAACACACTTGACTGTTGTGTAACAACACAAAATTGTGTCAATGTCGGCACTAGGCGATACATGTAAAAAAAAAAAAAAATCTAGAGCACGATGGTGGTATATATATATATAAACGCTACTACAGCCGTAAGCCTACATGCTAACCAACAGACAGCTCGCCAGGGTGGATTCAACAATCATCGGTAAAATCAATTGGAATGACACTGAAACTTTACAGCTCGACTGACCCCTGCTCAGAATGTTAACTCACAGAGAATTACGGACTTGTATAGAAAAAAAACCCAAATTCAGCTTGTTTTTGGCCGCGACTTACCCATAAGTTTACTGATGAGGATGCAGGCAGGCAACTTCCGTCACCCTGCAGACTGTCAACAACATCTTTCTGGATCCACTGCACAGGTCTGGCAGTTGAATCTCCAGTCACAACTAACAGATCCCCGAGAATGTTACATTTTACACATCGTTTTTTTGTAGCCTATCGCAAGTGACCCTCGTTGTCCCTCTTGGGAGACAGGACTTTAATTACACCAAGGTATGTTTTTTTTAGTTTTTTTTTTTATTTTTTATTATTTGATACAGTTTTCTTATTTTTGGTCAGTTTACACAAGAATTGTCGCCAGCTGTGTCATTGTACACACCACCAGATGGCAGTCTCGCCTTTGAACGAGCAGCTAATCAAATGAAAAGTCCTTGACAACAAGCCACAGAAACCTACCATGTGAATTATCATAGTATTCTTAGCATGTCAGCCCCCAGCAGAATGGTAATTTTAGATGTAGCCATCCTCCACTGTGTTGGCTCCAACCTCTTCCACTGGAGACTTGACCAGGCCTACAAGTGAGCATACTCTGAGACCTCGCAATGGGACGTCCAGTTTGTTTTAATCAGTAGCTTGGCATCCAATTGGGTTTAAATACTATATTGGAAAGAAACCTGTTATTACATACAGAACTGCTAGCTACTAGCACTGCTCGGGCCCATTGGACCTGTCTGGTGCACTGAGTTGAGGTGAATAACACCTGTGACAGTTACAGGAAAAACTCCTTTAACTGTCACTTGACTTGTATTTCCTGGTATTTCAATGTGTCACCCAGAATCTAACAGACAGTGGTGTACTAGAAAATATGTGGCCAATTAAAACTCAAAGGTAGATAGATATGTGCCAACCTGGACACCCTTTGTACTACATGCTTGGTTGGGTTTCCCTCCTGTTGCCCTGTAGGCTAATGTAAAATTTCCAGTCTGTCCTGTTTGCTTAAAGGGTATCTACCATTACCATTATCTCAGCTGAACAATTGGATATTTTATAATTATTGGATACAGCTTAAATAGACTCTTAGTAAGCCAATATATCGCAAAGCTCGCCCTCTCAACTAAATGAGCTTTGAAAAAAACAAGTTATGGTCACTTTAACTCTTTGAAGCCAAATATCAAAAATCTAGACTTAAATGTTACGTGTCTGGCCCTGAGAGACTACAGTGAGTTTGTGAACGTGAGCCAAAGATTTGGTGAAAACTGTCTATCTTTGAGCCAATTAATGTATAGTTTTTAATCATTTAATTGACTTTTAGCGTTGATCTTTCAATGAGTAAACTTGAACCCGACAATATTTAACCTGTAATGTGATTTCTTTTTCAAATCATCCCATTTAAATGCTGATCAGAGAACCTAACAATATGAAAATTTGAAGAAGAATCTATCCTTCATCCTCAAATAAGATTTGTTTTTTTTCACTGGTGGTACGAGGACTTTCACTTTTGAAATTGGACAACAGCTTTCTTTCATTCAATGTATGATACATGGTATAGTGACATACATGTTCTCTACAAGTCCAGCATGATAATATGCTCATCAGAAGTCGGTTGTTGGTAGCTAACGACTTCATTACCAGAGGCATAAAACAAGCCTCTGATAAATCCTTTAAATTAAGCATAATGAGAGAATGTCTATATCCCTAGTGTTTAGGCTTTCTGTGTTTCAATTGTAATATGAATGTTTCTTTTTCTTTGCCTTTTGTTCTTTATGCTGCTGCCTGGGCAGGTGTCTCCTGTAAAACAGGTTTTAATAAGTAGGTGAGGTGCTAAAATGAATTTGAAATGTAGTGACACAGACTTCTTTTGATGAAAGTGGTTCTGTTACAGTGTGATTAAGCCTTTTTTTGTTGGGCATGGCTCTGGTAGTGTCTCATTTATTTTCTCCTATAGGCAATGTTTTTGCTTGTCATGAACATGATGATTAGTTTCACTGTTCACCATGTCTCTCCATTGTGGTGATGGGAAGCAGACTGTTTGCCTTGCTCCCAGAATCTTCCGTGTAGTGGGAGAAAAAGTAAAGTGTGAGGGTCATCCTATGGAAAGCAGTCACCATAATTACCATTCTGTTTTAAGTGCAGGGTATGTCTGACTTTTTCATCAGAGCTCTGTCCTCTGGCTAGACGTTGCTTTCACCAGGAAAGAAAAACATCATTAAACTGACAGCTTAAGGGTTCTTATGGGAGTAGGTAGAGTTCAACATTCACTGAGTACTTATGATTGGCTTTAAATTGAACCAGATAATGCAAAACAAGTAATTTCATCTCTCTGTGGTAGGAGTTTTTATTATTAGTTCCATAATATTGCCCATAACTTATACTGTAAAAAACCCTGTTGTATGCTGAGGGTATTTCAATTTGTAAATAATACAATTTCATGTCCTCTACATGTTTGTTCTGATTTTGCCAGACAAAGCTTCTTTCCTCGCCTGACAGGACTTGTGAACTGCGTAACCCTTGGCTGAGTTCACCACCTACAATGTACATATTGTATTATGCTTTCAGACCTAGCTGGTTTCTGATTTGATCTCTGAAGCCTCTCTGTCATCTGCAGTCTCTCAGTCCTGTGGACATTAGTTTGCTGGCCATGTGCCTGCTGGTTCTTTTTTAATCTATTTGAGAGCTGAACTCCCGCAATGACATTGTCCTGAGAGCTTGAGGGACGCTGATGCCCTTCGTTTATTACAGCTCAAATCATTAGTGAGGATTTTCCTTGGAAGTAGAAGTACAATGTAATATGTATGTCATGCAAACTGTTGAGCATGTATCCAAAAGGAAAGTTATTATTTTAGAGTTGAGTCAGTGTCCTGCTCTACCTGTTTCAAGGCGGGGGGATCGTCTTCCTTTCCTTCTTAAGATACTATCTGCAAATCTGATTTGGCTGTGGATCAGGATTGGAATTTCTCCTGAATGGTTTGTCAGCAAGCAGCATTATGTTATCCCCTTATAAGAGCTGGCTCAGTGTCACCTCACATTACAGTGTGATCACTTTATCATTTATTCAACTTAAAATACAAATTAAAGCTGTAATTCATAGAATCATTGGACATAGGGCTTTAGTGTTATGGTTTTAGTGCTATACTAAATACTTTGTTGAATATTTACAATATTCACTGTAGCATTCAAGATGTTGTTTAGCCACTGCACATTGGGGCTTACTGTAAGTGATCAGACACGTTGTTATTTGGGCTTCTCTTTAAAAGGAAAGTGAAGATTTTAAAGAAAAACGTGCCTAAAGAGGAATAAAAGCTTATTTAACAACTTTCACGACATACTTTTCATTCTGAAACTTGTTTGGTGTGCATCAATTAACATAATACCTCCAGGCATGGAAACAATTTTCCAACTTAATTTTCTAGCTTTTCCGTGACCTCAACACCTGGGGTGATCAACCTGTAACCATAAATTCTTAAATAAATAGATACAAACTGAATATACAGACAAACTAACTTTTATTTGGTATTAGACAGGCTTAAAAGAAAATGTGGCGCTGGTATGTTTAATGGTTCAGTCCATAGACTACATGCTGCTTGGCAGGCAACAGGATCTCTTGCCTTCAGCCTATAAGCCAGCGTCTATGTGAGGTAGTAAAAAAGAGAGGAGAAAAAAAAAAGAACTCTTATCGATTCTGCCTCCAACATAGCAACTGGCCGCTGATTGGCCGATACCCTACACGTTCCGGCCTCCTATTGGCTCTTTGGGTAGCGTGAAAACGGTGGAATCGGACGGAGACAGAGGGGAGGAAAGACGCGATTGGCTGCTGCCAAAAGCGAAAACCTCTTTTTCTGAGAGCCTGCGAGACAGTTGATGGTGTGTGTATTTTAGGCGTGACTCCAAAGGTAATTCGTCCTGCTGCCCCTCCAGCCAGGACTTATTTAAATTGAGGACTATAAAGCAAAATTACTATGAATTTAAACGAGCGAGTTTATGCGACTGAGTTGAAATAGAAAGGGAGGAAAGTAGAGACGTGCTGTGTCTGTATGAGTAAGAAACATGCGGGGGGCTGGGCTGGGCTTTTACATAGATTAAACCATAGAAAATCTTTTATTAAGATTCAGGGAGCTAAGGAAAATAGGACTGGGCAGTGCAAGCCCAGCAAATGTGAAAGCAAATGGCTTTGGGGTAAAGCCAGGTGGGACTGTTTTTCAGGTCACTAGCTTGACCTTTCTAGCCTTCCTTTTTTTTATACCATCCTGTACAGGAGTTAGAAAAATGCGCTCTTTCCTGTCCCTCCTCTTTCCCTTTCTGTCTACCCCACACACTTTTTCTACCCACTCTGTCCCTGCCTTTCAGACTCTCACGTAGACTGAGTGTGACTCAGCACTGGTACAGTAGTGTCCTATCTATCTATCTATCTATCTATCTATCTATCTATCTATCTATCTATCTATCTATCTATCTATCTATATGTGGTCCATCCTAGCTGAATAGCATGCTTGTCTGTCCACCAGCTCTCTGTGCTGACACAGGTAAGAGGGAGTAATCCGTGGCCTGGAACTGAGGCTCTCCCCCAGTACATCCCTGCCCTCTGCACCTCATTAATCCCTACCTAACACAGACCTTATGTTATGGTTGAAACAGGCCACCTGTTGCTCTGGTCATGGAGGGCAATGGTGGTGTCATGGTCACCCGGGGTCATCATCATCACCATTAGCAGTGGCTTTATCCTAGGGTTTACACAAGTGTTTCTTTGTAGATGGTGCTAAAGTTAATAAAAAAAACAAAATTATAATTTACACACATTTGTGTATTTCTGAGCTAATACTGGTCTCGACTGTGTGATTAAGTTCTAGGGTACAAAACTCAAGCTGCTCTCAAGCTAGCTGGTACTAAATGTTTACAGTTAAGCTGCATTCCTTTCACGGGAGCTTCAGAAAAATTGTGTTTAACAATACAGCACGTTCTAAGTGAAGTAGGTTTGATGGATTGTTTTCTAGTGACTCAACAGCGGCCAGGCTGAGTAGGGAAAGGGCCTGCACATATCCTGCTATTGTCTTATCGCTTCCTTTCTCTTCCATCTGTCCACAGTCTGTCCTCCAGTGCCCTCGCTGTCTCCTTTCTCTTCTGACCCAAGGATAAGCTCATCGGACAGCAATGGCTTCACTAGAGACAGACGGTGAATTTCATATAACTAGTTATCTCACTTTAAGTGATTCAATGCTTTGTATTTAATCATTTTTCTACCCATGTCAGAAATAAAAATGGTACCTTAAATAATAAACTGATACTGTGCATTGCTCGCACAGTATCAGCAATAGACCATGAAAGAAAGCCAATGGATTAAGGTAAATTGACAAAACCCTCATCAGTTTATTGTCTTTCAGCAAGAAAAAGGTCAGGATCTCACATAGCTTCACCCGAGTAGTTTCCTCAATCCCCCAGTGGAGTTATATTTTTTTTTATAAGAGGCTTAATCACCCTCCTTCCATAAACCAACCTCAGAAATACATTTTACAGTTTCTCTGTACAGAGTATCTATTGTCCTCAAACTTGAAAAATGTGCCAAGTTCAACATGGATTCCTTTCCTCTTAAGCTATGTAGCCTACATGTCATGAAAAACATTCATAGCTTGAGCAATGCCACAGTTCAAGTAATGGAGGCAGGATACTTCCGGACCTCTGGCAGTTCACACAAACATCGGAGGCCACATCATACCGACACCACCAAAGAGAGTGCATTTTTGTGGCAAATGTCAACCTCTCATAACAGCATTACCTTCACCACCATCATCATGATCATCGTCATACATTGCAACAATAGAAATACTGTTGGATTGCACTTTCTTCAAGCTTTCATCTTGTGGCGTGTTTATAGAAAAAATATATATAGAATACAAAAAGCTTATACTTCTTTGAGTAACAGAATATAACATACAGTACTTCAGATTATGTTTTTGATCAGCACATCAGCAGGTGTACATAAATTGCCCTCCCCTTGCCCAAATGCAATTACCAGACTTAAAAGGGATGTATTTTTGCTCACTATCAAGTGCTTTGGTCAATGGGTATAACATTTGAGTATGCTCTCTTACAATGGTATTTTACAGGATGTTAATGCTACATACTTATCCATTGTATATTAATTTATGTTAAGAAAGGGGCAAATTGTCAAGCTGCACCACGACTTTTCACATATTCACACGTGGCATTTACCCAAAAATGGTTTGGTCCACCAAACCAGTATGACGGCAAACATTTTTCTCCTACACAAAGTAGTATTAACATATTTCTTATTCCTGAGCACACAATAGGACATTTTGCACACAAAGAGTTTGTAGAATCACATGAGTTATATTTCGTAGAGAAATTGTCACGCAAAGAATTATTTAATTTAAGCAAACAAAAATCTATTTTGTGCTCCATGCACTTGTTACAGTGTTTCCTAATATCCACATAGGAGCACCTCTGTTTTTATAAATTTCCCCTCTAAATGCTCTCTGTGATCGGACACTAGTTCAGTGTTTCTCAACATCTCTGCTCTGCTCTGTGTGCTCTCAGATTTGTCTGGGTGCTCAACTTGACAGAGTGTTACAGCATGCCACAATGGCAGCCGATCAGAAAAGTCGGAGTAGGTCATTTCTGATTGGCTGTTGTGTCTCCAATCTGATTGTTAGTATAATCAGTTACCAGGGGAGTAGGGAAGCACTAGAAGAATGATCTGCAGCCCCACAATAGTAGTTCATACAGTTTTGGTGACATACCTATAACCTTTATTAGTTAGTCTATACTTTATTAGCTTGCAGCCAAGCGATCTTGTTAGGTTGTGAGCTGACGTCTGCCATATGCAGTAGCTAGTCGGCTACCTTGGTGATTGCCAGCTACACGTCCAAGGTCTTATAAATGTAGAAACCTGAATTGACTCTAATATTTACATATCTAGCTGACTAATTATAATAAACAACCTTATGGCATTCTCATAAAATGAGATGTAGTACCTTCTGCCTATATAAACCATGTAATTCAATTTACACATTAACGAGGCAAATGTGGAAAACACAGTAAAAGAGGTTGTGTGCTAATGTGGATATTAGCAAACCAGGTTAA
Organism: Perca fluviatilis; assembly: GCF_010015445.1. Taxonomy (NCBI): domain Eukaryota; kingdom Metazoa; phylum Chordata; class Actinopteri; order Perciformes; family Percidae; genus Perca; species Perca fluviatilis. Next base: position 14,722,045 of record NC_053122.1, read on the forward strand.
TACATTTATTGAGGACAAAATTATTATTGTCACTCAAATTAAAATTCTCTTTGCATGATAAAGTTCTCTAAATATAATGTATGTGCTTAGAAAAAATATTTTTCTGTGCTCAAAATTTGCCATCACATGCGCAAGAATGAGGCACAAATATTACTATACTATTGGTCGGAACTGAATCAACTGTAACTACGGAAATGGACATCTCTAGCAACATCAACTCTGGTTTTAAAAGCTGAAGTCAAACAAAGGTGCAGCACCCGATGTCAGTGAGCAATTTTCTGGTTTTCAACATCCCTACTAAATAAAAAGTGTCCATTAAACAAGCGGCAATAAATGAAGTACAAAAAAAAAAAAGTAAAGTATTAAAAGCTTAAACAGTCTCTTTGAAAACAAAAGTTCAAGCTGACATTCAAGTTCCAGTCCCACTTCAATCTGTGAAATCCCATTCACAAAAACCGATGGAATCACTGTAGTGCAAAACTTTACACAATGCACCTCGATGCAGTCATTCTCGCAGGATGCAGTAAACATGTCCTTTTGTCTTTTTACCGTTGGATTACATTTCTGGAGCGGCAGGCGGGAGCCCCACCGTGTGTTTTGGAGTCTGTAAGAGTTTGTGTTCCTCTGCGTGTTGAGAAGGCGCGGCTGCATCTTTGGCGTGTACTGGATGCGACAGCCGAACATCCAGGGCGTCATTGTGTTGCGCTAAGGAGTGCAGGCGATAGTGCAGGACAAGGTCTTTCAGTGTGCAGTGGGCGTCGTAGGGCTCAGCAAAGCCGTATCCTTGCGGTGTGCTGTAGATCATACAATGCTTCACTTCTTCATTCACACTGTAATGAATGAAAGAGAAAAAAAAAAATAAATCAATGGGTGTCACACAATTACACCATTGCGTAATATTCCTCTCAAACCATTCTCCAGATAACTGCTTTTCCCGAAATGATATACTCACACAACAGAGCAGGCGTAGCATCCCTGTTTGCTGCTCTCACGGATCAGGAACGTTCCAGGAGCTTTACCTTGAAGCATCTCCTCGGCCTGCGTCCGGCTCAGTTCGCCAACAAACCAATTTGTCTCATCCTGATGCGGCAAATTCTTCTCGTCTCCCTTCAACACATATGTGCTGAAAAAAAACAAAGAGTCGTACTGTAACGCTTCCGTAACTGTTCGTTGTTGTTACTATTCTCTCTCTCTCTCATTTATAAGTTGCACTCTTGAACATTGTTTCCAGAAAGAACTTGTTGGAACTTACTCATCAAGGCTGTCGCTCAGTATCCCCAGCCAGTCATTGATGCGTTTCTGCCTGACGCCTTTGTGATTAAGCCAGCTGCAAGGAGAGGTGTAAAGAAAAGGTTGGATTTTAATATAGAATAATTATACTTCACAGAGCAGCTACAAAATAATTCTTTTTCCACAGATACCACAAACAATATACTTACTTGAGGTACAGGTCTCTGATGTTGCGTAGCTGGATGAGGTCAGGCCGCAAGCTGTTGATCTTCCTGTCGGTCTCTCTGTAGTCCTCCACCTGCGTTCTCAAGTCTTCCTCCAGATGGATTTTGCTGTCGTAGATCTCCCCGAGACGACACTTCAGCTTCTCATAATTTATTAGAAAGCTAACGAGAGGGAAATAAAAGGTCGCAGGTCTGAATACGGATCAATAAACGTGGTTCTACATGCAACCAATTTAAAACTACGTTTAGGGGCGTTTTTTTTTTGGACAGTGTAATGAAGTACCTCTCCAGATCTTTGTCAGCTCCCTCGGACTGATTGTTCATCTCAATCTCCTCTCCATAACGCTCCTGTTCACGACACTGCTCCTCGAAGATCAGCATTGTCTCGTTAAAGGCCTCAATGGCCGTTCGCTTCATCTGGATCTCCTGCATCACAAAGAATACGTCCACTAAATAAATAAAAAATACTCAGGAGACTGATGGACAAAAATTCTACTGATGAGACAGACATGAGAGACCATCAGAGTTAGTTTAATGCGTTTGTTTTACCTGCGAGGTCTTTGTGAAGGCTTCATAAAGATGATCAAACTCCTTTGACTTCTCTTGATACTGACAGTGAACCTCCTTGAGCTTTCTTCCAGCGACATCGACACTGTCCTCTTTCACCTGATGTAAAAAATAAATTAAAAAAAACAAAAAAGACACTTAAATATGTACAATTCCTAATCCTCCGTAACAGAAAAAACAAATATCCTTTATCAAAATTTTTCTGCAATGTCAAAATATTGACCGACATTTTTTTCCCCCCAAAAACAGAATAATTCTGCTCGCTAACCTGCTGGAAACGGGACACGGGATGGGTGAGCATTAGGTCCAGCGTGGCGTTGTATTCCACCAACGGATGGTGCTGATAGTGCCAAATGAGCTCCACTACTGAAGTGAATGTGAGGGGGTCCGAGAAGCCGTACTTGCCATCCCGGTGGTAAATCTTGATCAGCTTGTTGTGTCCGTCTTTCCTGAGAAAGTGAAACGGCAAAGCACAAAAATGTGATCATTGATGTAAAATCAAATGTAAACCGCTGTTGATGATATTTGTGGTAGTGCTGTTAGGATCAGATTTCTCTTTCCCTTCTGCCCACCTCAACGTCAGCGTAAAGTCTCCTTGCAACTTTGTGGATGCATCGCGCACCACAAAGGAGCCATCAGGTGCGTCTCGGAGCTTCTCGTTCACCTCATCCCTGAGGGAAAATCAGTTAACAGTTAGCGAATCTAACATACCAATATGTTAAACAGTCCAAACAACACAAACTCCGTGTTTGTAAGAATGATGGCATGTTTAAAGTGAAGATACATTACCTTGTTATGTCTCCCCAATACCATTCAGCGTCCTGTAGCGTATATGTAGGTGGCGCGGGGCAGTTGTTGTTCATGGTGGAGTGCACTGGCTTTGTTGACCTGGGAGGGAGAGCTGCAAGCAAAAGAGAAAGACAGATAAGAAAATGAAATGCAAAGGAGTGGGATTCTTAGAAAGAGATCTATCAGGCATTGTAAAGCATTGATCTGTTGTGAGATCAAGTGATGTACTGTAAACATGAGTCCCTCAATCTAATGACCTACTGCAATCAAGGATGTGTGCGTTTATATGTGTTTAGGAAATGCAGTGTTCTTAATCTCACACACACACACACACACACACACACACACACACACACACACACACACACACACACACACACACACACACACACACACACACACACACACACACACACACACACACACACACACACACACACACACACACACACGAGCCTGTCAAGATCTGAGGACAAGCCCAGGCATGTTTCCAAGAGATATCACTTGCTACATAATTACCAAGTGTGTGTAAAAAGGAAATGTGGCAGTTAGTCCTCATTTCTGAGCACTATTAGTAAATTAAAAAGGAAATATGATTTCTTTTATTGTTCCAGAAATTCGCAGAATTACGCGTCTAGTTGCCTACAAACTCTTGCAAAGTAGATTAAAGTGCAACTTCTAAAGTTTGCAGCAGCCTCTGGCACTGTCCTGAAGTGCATGGAAGGCATCAAATAAACCATAAATTATATTTAGAGCCTCTTGGACCACCCCTCCCATTTTTATAATGATTGCACACTTAGATCCTCCTAAGTTTTCCGTCAACCTTAAAGGCATAAGATCTGCGAGTCTGGCTGAAAGACTAAGCGTTTTCCTAAAAATGAAAAAGGAGGGCAGACCGCATCAAGAGGAGGTGAAGGGCGATATATTTCACTGCAGGACAAAAGTGCCTTTCATGAGGCAGTTAGGGAGAATACAAGAGCACTCACAGAAAGGAGAAAATGTGGGTTTCTCCCACCATCCGCTCTCCTCTTTTTCTGACCTTAAAATAAACAAAAGGCAGGTGCAGCAGCACAGTGGCAGGCACAAAATCCAAAGCCGCGGCTCCTGAACTCAGCAAAATTAAATCTGCACACCTTCCTCTTTCTGTCTCCTGCCAAGAAACTCCACTGGCTTTTGAAAAACACACACATACCAGTACAGACAAGAGCCACGTAATTCAAGTGTGGAATAATACATGAATAAAAATCAACTCGGTCACGCATGTATAGCTTGGCTTTTGCCCTGTGTCCAATCCAGAAAATAAAGAGTAAATTAAGTCTTAATAACCAAACACAGGGATTTGTCACTGAAACAGCCATACAGCACGCAGACCTTATAGGGACAACACAGGGCATCTGCATTGTTCTTATGGTGTGTCACTACTATTCACTTTAAGGTTATATGAACTGTAATTTTAAATAATCATCTTCAAATTATTAATGCACGTGGGCTAACATTATGGTGTAATTTTTATTAGCCTAACTAAAGTCAAATCAAATGAGCTAGGTGGTTATTTAGAATAAGACATAGCCTAATAATACCGGAAAGTGTCAATACACTGTTAAGACGTTGTGTAATAACGCGCAGGTCAAATGACAAAATGTAAATACAAAAATATGAAGTGTTCGTGAGTTGCCGGAGTTAAGTCATGAGACGAGCTGTCTAGTCTGCTTGCCTCTAGCCTACTTTCAGAGCTAGCACACAAATTAAGCACGGCTGGCTGCAGAGGAGAACAAAGCGGTCGTTTCATGCGGCTCTCATTAACGCACCCTGTGCAACTATATTCCATTTTAAAATGCACTATTTACACTGTCACACGCCTTCGGTAAACCTTTTGGCTCACGAGGAGATGCAAAACCGCCATGCATTTGTGTCCAAGTTTGTCATATGCGCTGGGACAAAAGAAACGCCACTGCGCCTGGTCCGCCGAAAGGTATTACGTAATTGGCAAGTGAATTGCGCTATGCATGCCTGGGCAATGCCACTGGGGAAGCTCAGCACTGAGGACCGACCTGGCCATTATAACGTTTTTACTAACACCTGCGCAGCATTTGTCAGATGTCAGCTTTATTACCGACATTACACAAGATGATGCGAGCAAAAGGAGAAAGTAAAAAAAAAAAAAAACAACGAATAAAAGGTTTCTGACTCCCTGCAGATCAGACAATGGTTGCCTTTAACCCTGACTTACCTGGTGGTGCTTGATCCATTTCGATGTAGAATAAACCTTCGGGAGGATAAACCATTCCTGTTTCAAAATAGTAGTCCAGGTTGCTGCTGTTGTCTTTGCGAGTAGGCTAATCAAAAAAAAATGCACGCACATTTAGACCGATTTCAATGCAATTGCAGACGCCACGTCCTACATAGATTTGGACGAAAAGAAAACTCCTTCGATTCCGAGTCCATAAAACATCCCAAAGTCCAACTGTGTATTCTCAACATATCCTGTCTAACTGGGGTTATTTCAGACAGATAGATTGTCAGCCTTCGCCTTCTTGCTGTGCAGCGGCGGTCTACTTTACTTCATCTCGGAAGTGGAGCGACTTTAAAAGGCTGTTCGTAACATCATCTTGGCATGGTCCAACCTGCTGCCACAGTAGAGGAGTTATTTTTCTCGCAGGATTCATTGTCACGTAAAACACACCCACGCAAGTTTATATTTCTTATTCCAAAAAATAACCCTTTATAAGTATACTCTGCACAATAACATTGTATTAGGTAAATTCCACTCACAGATATTTAATGCATGTCAAATTAGTAACCCCCTAAATTGTAATGGTACATCCCAGACTTTTTCATTCAGTTCTCCTCAAGCTGCACTGTAACTGCTGAAAAATTCCTTGCAGGGCATGAATGGAAAAGTAAAACCTAGTCTATTACCTTGAATAATTTAATGACAATATGCTCTAACTTATAAAGATGTTTTAATAGTCTAAACAACTAGGAATTAAAACATTTTCTGCCACTTACGCTTTGCCCTAATTTGCTGGCGAGTGAATAGGTTGCACTAGAATGACATCATGCAATAGGTTTCATGATAATTAAAGTGTCTTCAGCTGTTTGGCATCCATAGCACCAGGCTTCAATCCCTTTGTCTGACAGAGTAGCCTGCCTATTTGGCAAGTGTGTATTATATTCTTGTTGAGCTTGTCAAACACATTCAGCAGGAAAAAGGAACATAATTATCATTGCTCTGACATCATCCAGTTGAAGACACAATAGGTAATGATAGGAGTGTTAACACCTGTACATATCAGTGACAAACAAAAATGTAAGGGTGGGAAATAATGTATTCATTTATTTTATGATAATACATTTCTATCTTCTTTTGCTAAAAAGTAGCAGGATTGCTATCTCCTTTTGCGTTCGTGTCAGGATAAATACATGCATTGTTCGTTCATGACACAGCCATAAATTTAAACAGCCAAGGCTTCTTCCACCAGCTGATGTTAGTGGCTGCAGGGAGAGTGAAACAAGGCCTGCATGGTCAGAGGTCTGTCTCTGTTGGTGTCCAGGCGTTTATGGCCAGTCCCCTTTTGACCTGAGGACCTGAGGTAATTGCCTCCAGCATTCCTTTTTCCCATCAGTTAGACGATTCTTTCCTCTGTCCAGTCGGTGCCCATGAAACTTCCTAAACTAACTGCCATGATGGAGCATATTATGGCAAGAGAGCGCACATGCATGCTGCACTCACAGACACAGCTGAAAATGTGGCCAGGTATTTCACAATAATACAGAGTTTATCACCATAAAATAACTGTATAATTTGTATGTTGTATCCAAATGCTGTTTAACTTGCCAAATGGTACTAGTGGGAGGTTGGCAGGTTTATTTTAGGCATTAGATCCACCATTTGACAGGTATGTAATTGTGTGGGTGTTTGCACACATTGAGTGAATGTGCTCACATGTGTCTATGTGTATTTGTGGTTGCAATGTATGAGTGTTTGCTTTTGTGCTTTCCATGCCTCCCTACTTTAAGAAGCCTTGAGGCCTGTCACGGCATGTCACTTGGCTGCTGCCCAACACCCCCTGACCCCCTACCCCTCTGGTGTTAGAAGAGCACAGAATTTGCCCCTTTAACTTCTGGGTCTGACCTCCGTGACACATTTCACTACCACGATCCTCTTGAAACACATTGGGGCCCACAGACACGTCAGTGGGGGACAGTGAGGCATAGGCATGGCGAGCTCCAGCTTCATGGCTTTGTGTTTGGAATATGTTGCCTCTATGATTAGTATTAGATAACGCTGAACTATTTGGGGTGTGCAGTGTCTTTGTATGTGCGCCCCATTTATGTTGTGTGGGTGAGGGCGGACTTGCAGGATAAACCTTTAGGCTTTGCACCCCAGATCCAGGCAGTCCTGATGGGATCAGTGAAGGCTAATCGTAAGATTAACGGGATAGGCTGATACTGCTAGCCTGCCAGCTGCCTGCTAGCTGATGTGACTCATCTTGATATCCACTACCGCAATATGCCACTGGACTGTGGGAGTGCTGGGAAACGCTGCATGAGTTTTAAATTAATAGACAGATGTACCTCTGTGCTAAATGTAGATAACATTTCAAATCTAATTCTGTTAGATTTACATTTTTGACACTGATCTGAAAAGCAACTTAGAATGACTACAGAGGGACTATTATAGGCCGAAAATATTAAGGAGAGTGGGTATTAGAAATTATAGTTTGGTCATTTCTCTGGTTGTCAGAAAGAGAAAGAGAAATATATAAGAGTTAAGGAGAATGGCATTAGGATGGATTTTTGTGTCCTTGAGGTTAATAGGTCAGTGTGGTACAGTGTGTTGTACATAAACATTGTGGTGAAATTATGGAAAGAGCTTTAATCTCCATATTTAAGACTGTTAAATGTGTACATAATAGGCCTCCTGCTGTCATTCACTCAGCCACACTAAGTCACACCCTGGCTTTTAAGACTAATGCTTGTTTAGACTTTGTTCACTAACTGTGTCATGGAATTAACTGTTTTCATATTTCCTGTGCAGTGCAAAGTAGGACACATTTCATCAGGATTTGTTTTGTTGGAAAAAAGAAAAAAGACTCAAAGACACAAAGAGAAGCCATGTCAGGAATAAGTTCAGTTCACCAATGTCGGTATCTGTGTCATGGTCTCGCATTGTAGCCCTGGGTGAATTGCACATCTTTCAAATCGTCTGTACTGTAGTGTGCTGCTATTCACGGCCATTGAAGGGATGCATAATGGTCTTGGCAGGGCGTTCAACATTCACCATGGAGAGACTGTGGGGTTTCCCTGATCGGCGGCCAGAACCAGCACACAAAGCACGCAGTAGTACTGCCAGAGGCAACTCAACTGTGGGCAGAGTGTAGGGCGGCTATGGTCTGGCCCCCAGGACCCTGCCATTGTGGAAATGTAAGTGGGGACAGTGTCTGAACGGCTTGAGTTTGAACAGAAAACTTTGGATGACCAAAACTATGAGCTTCAAATAGCTGGGCCCTGGGAAACATAGCTTGTTCTTTTAAGGAGGTCAAAGAAAAGCCAAAAAGAGGAAAAAAAACAGAAAACCAATGTTTGGTGGATGTCAAATTGGAGGCTACTGTTACTATAGACATCAGCAAAACTGACATACCATTTTTCCAAACGCTCCAGTGTCTGTCTACCTCTCTGTCTGTCAAGTCCAACCCTCTCCTTCTCTGTCTCTGTTCTCTGGATTAGCACCCGGTGGTCATACCCAACACTCATCATCTGTCACTTCATTATGCTAGAGCCTAATCTTACTAACAGAGGTGACAACTGAGGTACTCGTGGCATGCCACCACATAATGTTTACCAGCTGAGTGTCTGAGTTACGCCGAGGATGATGATCCTGTGGTATCAGCGGCCTCTGTCTCTCCAGAGGCCTTCCCCACCTCTCTGCTTAAGTGGCATGCCACATAAAGGCCTAGCCATGAAGAGTGTTAGTGGAATATATCCATAAGATGCTCCCAGTTTTTCAGACCTTGTATAATTAGGTATGGATCAAAGTAGGTTATAGGATTATTTTCATATTCAAATAATCTGTTGGTCATTTGTTTTTTGATAAATCGTTTTGTGTTAAAGCTTTAGTGCGTACATTTTTGATATTAATAACGTTGGTTACATTCAAGCCATTGCCAAATGAGTTACTACAAAGCTAATTAAGATTATCAGTTCCTCACAACTCTCTCTTTATTTCTGTGTGGCTGTGTTCGGAAGATTGTGGTGTCCGGCGACTTTCCCGCGCAGAAACTCGAGTGAAGATAATTACCTCTTCTGAAGAGTCCATTACGTTTTTTTTAATCCTCTGTGTCTTCCTTGGCTACTAGCAACTGCGTGGGGGAGGGGGTGGAGGGGGCTTGGAGGGGGTGAGGGCAGGGCGGGTGCGTTGTCATGGAAGGCTTGTATCATGTGGACGCGGACAGTTTTGTTGTCATTACTTAGAATTCCTCATGGGGGCGGCAGAAACTACGCACTATAGCTTTAAATGTCAGAAATAATGAGAAATGACCATCGCAGTTTCCAAGATCCCAAAGTGGCAAATATTCAAATTGTAATAACATAAAGTAGTCTTTTTGCTTGATAAATAAAAAATTATTAAAATATATCTTTTTCAGGACTAGTATTGTATTGTTTCTGATTCAGGCACGCCATCTGCAAATTGACATCAGCAGGACGTCTGCAATGCATCTTTAACTGTGACTCAACTATGAGTCTTTACAGAAAGCATGTCATGTGTGTCAGTGAGCAAAGGATTCATGGCTGGAAGCTCAGTGAACACACACACACACACACACACACACACACACACACACACACACACACACACACACACACAATCCCAGGCTTTCATGCAAAGCAAAATTGAGAAGACGTGGACTCTTTCAAGCTCCTCAGCAGTTGCCCCCTTTATATAAAAGGACACTACTCTCCTCTGCTACACAGCCAGTCATCGCACTATAACTCTATTAGGCACAGCTCCAGGACACACTAAACAACCTATAGGCCACACTGGCATCAGTGTCAGTGGGGATTGCAGCCATTGTTGTCCATGCTACAGGATTTATTCCCCTCCTCCCATATTGTGACCTTCACCTCTGACCCCGGCTGCCATCTCATATGCTCTGGGACTGAAAGTTTGTGAGGCTTTATGCCTTCCAGGTCTTAAATGTTCCTTTACAATGACCCAAGACTGCTAAGTGGCTTCTCTTCACAGCACCAGTGTTGGGATGATTCAGGTTAGTGTCAGCAAGGAGAGAGAGAGAGAGAGAGAGAGAGAGAGAGAGAGAGAGAGAGAGAGAGGGGAGGGGGTCACAGTACAGAGTTGTGGTTGGACTGATTGACCCTTAGAAAAGGTCAGTTGGAAGGCATGAGAGGGGAGAAGCTGCCTAAATGGCTCTTTTCTCTCCTTTTTCTCCACTTGGCCAGGGCAGAGACTCTGTATGGTTATTTATGAGTGTGTGGGAGAGCGAGAGGGGCTGCAGTGAAACCCACTAGCCCTCTTTGTTGTGAGGGCTGGGCTGGGCTGAGGTGCCTGTCATTGGTTCGGTTCTGTCATATATACATGCACATGCACTCTCACGCAAGCGCTCACACACCATTAAGAACCCCTCCCAGAGCTGCAAGGACAGAGGAGAGGACTCTGTTGCGAGGCAGATTTGGAAAATGAGGTGTGCTTCACACAATAGCTGTCATCAGTTTGATAGGTGCCTCTTAGGCATTTTAACCCCATAAAACTTCCCAAAAATCTTATATTGTGAGATAAGTCCAGTTGTCATCTAGGATTCTGGTATTTTTTTGCTGTGTTGCAGTTTAATCCTGGGGTTTTAGCCAACCATAGACCTATATCTAATCTCCCCTTTCTCTCTAAGATCTTTGAGAAGGTAGTCGCTAATCAGTTGTGTGACTTTCTCCATCGCAATAGTTCATTTGAGAATTTTGAGTCAGGATTTAGAGTGCATCATAGCACAGAGACAGCACTGGGGAAAATTACAAATGACCTTCTAATTGCTTCAGACAAAGGACTTGTCTCTGTATTTATGAGACCTTAGTGCTGCATTCAACACTATTTACCATCACATCCTATTACAGAGACTGGAACATTTAATTGGCATTAAAGGAACCGCACTAAGCTGGTTTAAGTCCTATTTATCAGATCAATCTCAGTTTATTAATGTTAACAATGAATCCTCCATGCACGGTGAAGTTAGTCATGGTGTTCCACAAGGCTCTTTGCTTGGATCAATTATATTCATCTTATAAATGCTTCTTCTAGGCAATATTATTAGGAAACACTCCATAAACTTTCACTGTTATGCAAATGATACCCAATTATATCCATCGATCAAGCCAGATGTAACCAATCAGCTAGTTAACCTTCAAGCATGCATTAAGGACATAAACCTGGATGACCTACAATTTCCTGATGTTAAACTCCGTGGCTCCAAATAAGTCCCTTAAGACTCTCCAGTTGATCCCGAATGCTGCAGCACGTATACTGACAAGAACTAGGAAAAGGGATCACATTTCTCCTTTATTATGTATTATATTCTCTGCATTGGCATCCTGTAAAATCCAGAATTAAATTTAAAATCCTTCTCCTCACCTACAAAGCTCTTAATGGTCAGGCACCATCACATCTTATAGAGCTCATAATACCCTATTACCCCACAAGAACACTGCGCTCCCAGAATACAGAGCTACTTGTGGTTCCTAGAGTCTCTAAAAGTAGAATGGGAGCCAGAGCATTCAGCTACTTAGCTTCTCTCCTGTGGAACCATCTCCCAGTTTTGGTTCGGGAGGCAGACACCGTCTCCACATTTTAAGAGTAAGCTTAAGACTTTCCTCTTTGATAAAGCTTATGGTTAGAGCTGGCTCAGGTTTAACTTGGACCAGCTCTTAGTTATGCTGCTATAGGGTTAGATTGCCGGGGGACTTCCTATGAGCCACTGAGCTCCTCTCTCCTCCTCTCCCTCTCTCTCCATCTGTATGCATTCATATGCCATTAATGCATGTTACTAACTTAGCTTCTTCCCTGGAGTCCTTGTGCTTTCTCGCCTGGCAGATTTCCTTGGATTGTGGTCTTTCTCTCTCTCTCTTTCACTCTCTCTCTCCCCAACCGGTCGAGGCAAATGGCCGCCCACCAAGAGCAAGGTTCTGTTCTACGTTTCTGCCTGTTAAAAGGAAGTTCCCTGCTGCTGTCGCACCAAATGCATGCTCTTGGGGGTATTACTGGGAATTGTTGGTAGACCTACTTTATCTGTAAAGTGAGATAAATTCTGTTGTGATTTGAGACTATAAAAAAAATGTAATTGAATTAAATTGAATTAAATTATATGATAATTTAATTTCACGTGACTGTCCTAATTAAAGGTATAATATATAACACTTCCGCATTAAAATGTCTAACAATGGCAACAATGTTCAAACTGTAAAAATCTGTAATTTTATTCAAAGTAATATTCGCCTGTCAATTTTTATATAACCTTCAATATAACCTTTGACCTTTACCCCTTCTTTACCGAGTGACCTTTACCCCCTTTAATTACTCTAACTTCCAGGGAAACACAGGAAACACCAGATGATACGTCAGGGAGTAATTGTAAATCATACAGTGTCACAACAGTAATGCTGCATTTCTTCATTAATTACATGCCATTTTGCAACACATCCAGTAGAGACCTTAATTATTGATATGATATTATATCGATCCAGCTTCCAATATTGTGCTACTCTGATAGTGGATATTACATTTTATATAAAAGCATCATTTAACATATCCAAAATATTATTATACTATATATTATGTTCTTGTTGCTGATATAGAAAGTAAAAATATGACTGTACTTGAGTTTGACAGTATTATCCTGCTCTATTCATGCTCAAGCCTATTCAAGCCATTTCTTACAGTAAATAAATGATGTGTGAGATTGGCATGAGTCATATATTCCTCATGTTTGATATTCTAGAGAATAAATTAGCTGTGCCTTCCCAGAATTGCATAAAGTTACTGTTCACACCATTGCAGCGTTCTGCCAGTGTAACACACACCACTTTTGTTTCCTGACAAAGTTAAATTAAGCTTGAATTTCACGCTGAAGTCAAATGGTCATGATGTCATGGTTTGAGGACAGAATGACTCGGTTTGTCTGTTGACTGAGAAGGCCTATTCTTGCATGTTTGGGTGGGAGCATAGCATATAATTGCAGAGCGGGATAGCATGAGGGGATGGGGGAGGGAGAGAGTTAGCACGCAACATGAGTTTTGGCCCACAGTTGCTGGTGTGGGTGCCAAACTTGTCCAGAGGGCTGCTGTGTATATCTGTGCACAAGGCTAGTTTCTGCTCTGCCTAGAGGCTTGCACTGTTCCAAGACACATCTTTTATTTGCACACGCTGAATAGCTTAGGGGAGCCCAAGGCAGTTTGGACTGGGGACGGATCTGGCTTTTTGGACCTTTTAGGGGATGTTGGGTGGTTGCCTGCCTGTGTTAGTGTATGTGCACACATAGGAGACTCCGGATCTTTTCTGGATGTGCAAAATCTTCTGAGTGTCCCTTATTCAGCGAGAACCATTGCATTGTTAAGTTGTCAAGTTAGTTGTTAGGGAGCAACCAAACCGCTGTACACGTGTTGCAGCCATTTGAGGATTTCACAGATCCAAAAATCTGACAGTTAAAGAAGAGAATGGAAAGCTTTGTCGGCCTTTTCATATCCTCTCAGTGGGAGGTAGAAAGGCAAGACCTCCAGACCTGGGCTTGCAGTGGTGGGTGTTAATTGGGCCCTCGCTCAACTGCCAACCAGATGGACAGCCAAGCCCTGTGTATTTAGGGAGATCATATGGGATAACCTTGCAAAGACAGATTGACATTTTGCTAACAAAACAAACCACCCCACACGCAAGTAGCCCCCTTCCTAATTTGCACACACACACACACACACACACACACACACACACACACACACACACACACACACACACACACACACACACAAATACTTTGAGTGGTATTTGCTTACATAGGTCTTAAGGAAGTTATTTCAGCATGTGTAAAGCATTCTTTCAGGAGCCATAACAATAAGAGGATTGGACAAAGAATCTAGGATTACACAAGTCCTGCACAAACAATGGCAGCATCGGTGACCTATGTAAATGAAACAACCTTAAGCCATGAGGGGAGCAAGTTAACTAATTTTCTGCGTCATGCATTGGGATTTACCTTGGTGCTTTAAAGCATGTTCTCCCAGAAGGTTAAGAACGTCATCATCTGTTTAACTTAACTTTGCGTCGTCCTCATTTTCTGTTGTAATAGCATTAGACTACTTTTGAAAAGATCAATTATTACATTATATATCAGCAGCAAACCCAAGTCGGCCTTAAAGCGTTTTACACTTTATGAATTTATGTTGTTGAAATAATGCTACTGTGTTGATGAATCAAACCATATCAGATTCCAGTATGTGACCCTTTTTTTTCTTTTCTGGGCTCTAGTCAAAATAGTTCACTTAGTTTAAGAAAGTGTCATGGGAACAAAACATTCTATGACAATAAAGAACAAAATTATTATGATTTGAAATGATCAAGCGTCTGTTCCCCCGAAATCTGGAATTCAACAATCTGAAAACATAATTTAAGGCACATAAACTCTCTCCCACACGCACCACTAATTTATTAATACAGCACGTACCAATGCTTTGTGTTCCAAAATACGGATTACATTTGTTGTCATAACATAATGCCAATTACTGTCATCTTTCCCCTTCACTTGCCTTTTCACCACACAGTCAATCTCAGTCCAAGAGATTCTCCGAGACACAACTGTACTGCAAAACTGCTGACTTCACATGCTGAAGTTGTCATGGTGACCCAAGAAAATTATGCCAGAGGCTGCTTTGTTTTTTTTCCCTACAAATTAAAAGTCAAATTTTAAATAGCTTTATTGTCTTGACCATAGTAAGTATATTGTTGCTAAAAACAAGTCATACTAGTTCTACAATGTCACTAAAATAATTCTGAATGTAAGAAGAAAAAGACAAATGGTTTAAACATTACTACACCGTACATACAGTACACTAAATAAATCACTACGCAACATAGTATACAACCTAGTAATGAAAGAGAAACCAACTATCCCAGACATATCATTTTAAAAAAGGGAAAAGAATAATGTATATCACAAGATGAGATATAATTTAACAATTGGATGTAATTGTAATGGTACAAACCGAAGAAGAAATCAAAGGAGAGGTATCTCTATTTTATTGGAGTCTGGCACAATTTAATGAAGAAAGTAATTAGAGGAAGTCGGGTAAGAAAGTCCAATTTTCTCACCCTTTCTAACAGCCTGCTTTGTGTTTTTATATGTCCCACCACAATGGTCTGTGGTACACATGTGGGACACCAGGATGCTGTGGTGACATCTTTGTGTGTGTCCGTGTAGACTCATTGATGTGAGCGCAACATTTTTCCCCATAGGGTGGATGATTTGAATAGATCCTGAACATAGTTATTAAAGAGGTACTCTTGTGATATAGTATTACACTTTCATAAAGTTGGGGGAGTCATAAGAGACTAGTCTCGTATTGCCAGACCTACCTCCACAGCGCTGTGTCAGCGCTGGAGAATGGTCTAGCTGCACAAATTGTGGTATAGGGGAAAAACACTCTGGGTTCTTTGTATTTCTTTAAACAAATCATCAATTGTCTTGTACGGTGCTAAGCCCCGGATGCAGCGATGGTGAACTTGCGAGAGAGATAGTGGAGATAATGACAGGGGACATCTGGTGTGTGAGAAACACGCCGGATGTCAGGCTTTAAAAAGTACAGTAAAAAGTATGCGGAAAAATCAACATTATGATGCCGATTTGTAAAAAAGTCTGAATTCATACTTTGTCAGGCCTGTCTGCAAGACAACTTTAAAAATGCTTGTTTTCTGAATGAAGTTGGGATGTATCAGGGCTGTGCTAACATTGTAGATGCTCCATCAACACAACAGACACATATTTTAGAACTTACCAGTCCAACTTCCCCGTTTATTTTTCCCCAAGAAGGCTCCTTTTTCGTCCGGTCTCTGTACAAATAATGAGGTACTAGCTCTGTGTGCCCACAAACAGTTACAATTATTTATTCCTCCATTTCTGATTCAACGTCAGGACATCAGGAACGTGTCACACAAGTTTTTTTGCTCAAGTTGAAATTTTTCATCTCACGCGAATGCCACGAGTTATGCATGTTAGTGTCATTGGCGTCGCCGCCACAAATTGACGTATATTCGCTTCTTTGCATTGACTTTGTATTTAATCGCGTCGCCGAATTTGCGCGAAACATGGGCGGTGTGAACGCGCCATAACAGAGTAACCATAAGGTTTACCATTTTAGTTTAGTGTGTTAGCTAATTGGTACTGAACAAAATGTCATTAGTTCTGCAGGTGTGTTGACTTAAAAACATCTGCCAATGAATGTGTTTATTAGCTCGAATTAGGGATGGGCATTTCAAGCAACAATACTATTCGATATTCACGGGGAAATATTTGACACCGCACACACGGACTTTGCATGTTTCTTCATTTTTTTAATTTAATGACTATTGGAAGATTGGAAAATCATGAACTATCCCTAGCTCGAATGCACCTTAGACTTGTTGCCCCACTCTTCCTGAAAAGCCCCCTGAAGTCTGCGATCTTCTCGGCATCCTGCTAGCGAGTGTGTAGGCGTCGGACGGCGAGCTGGGTGGCCTCTGTGTCTGCCTGAGTTGCCTTTCGCCGAGACTTGGCTGGATCCTGGATTGTGGATTCAACCGGTTGACTCTTTTTCTGTGCGCTGATTTGACGGACACATTCTGCTTTATGATGAACTATATACAAGTTTAAGGAGCTTGATGACATTTTACTGGAATTGTAACCTTGTACCATTTTATGTGACAAATAAAAAAAATTAAAACAAGATTGATTGATTGATTGATTGATTGATTGGTGTCAAGACAAAGATGAGCTTAGTAAATGGATCAAACTTCGATCCTGTTTGGTCATCTAACAAGGATAGATAATGCTTTTTAAAGGTCAAAGACCTCTTAAGCTAGTATGACCACCTTTCTTTGACAATTGCGCCTGTCAGAGAGGGTTAGCTTTTATCAATAGGAAATGTCAGCAGGTAAACAGGTCACTAATAACCTGTATCTGGGCTTTAACTGCTTAGACGTAGTAGTGTAATAGGATGTTCTGGGAGATGGAGAGACAGGCGGATAAACAAACAGACTGGCAGTGAGGCAAACACACAGTTGTGACAAAAGAATCCTCAACATCACATGGTCGTGAAGATAGTTTATGTTGCATGTCTAACCCCACTCAGTTTGATTACACTCATCATGTTCAAATTTATGTTACCCACAGAGATTCTTGCTTGTGCTATTTTGGTAAAAGGCCATTGCTTGGGCTTGTCTCTGACGATCCAGCTCTGTCTTGCACTCTCTCCATCTCTTACACACACACACACACACACACACACACACACACACCTCTCTCCCTTTCTCTGTCTTTCCCTCCCTACCGCTCTAGCCACATTGCCAAACTCAGTTTTCCATGGCCTCTCATTCCCGAGTGTTCTGCGAACTAAGTAAATGAACGACACAATCCGGAAATAGTGTTCCAGCCGGAGATGGTGGGAAGGAAAATCCCTTGACTAGTACTGGCAGGAGGGTGGGAGTGAGAGGGAAATAGCACTGCAGCCATTCACACTTCAGACAAAGCTTGTTCCTTTCATAAGACTCTCTTAAACTCAGAGTTTTTACTCTTTAATTTTACTGCTAAACTAAACTGTTTAGTAAGGAAAGACACATGGCTTTCCTAAGGCAGACACTGCTTGTGTGGGCTAACATAACAGTGTTACGAGAGACCATGTTGGTAGCTTCACAACATGGTAGTAGAGGTTAACTTATCTTTAGTCCACGAGATCAAAGATCAATATTAAAAAAGGGCAGATGTCGCTTAGGAGGCTGGTATGGAGTGGAGCACAAGGCGCTGGGGAAATGTCAGGATTGGCCTGGAGTTTGGCGGGGGTTGAAGACAAGGAGGTGTGCCAGCAGGTTAAAAGAAGGGTCAACTCTATAACCAGGGTGTTATCTGGATTCCTTGCCACAGCTGCCAATCACAATCATACCGCAGCGAGACCAATGACCTGCCGCTTGCAGCTTTAAACAGGGATTGGATGGCGGTTCAGCCACTGCACTCATACATCCTTAGGAAATGTTACAGCTCTTTTGAAAACCTTGTGCAATGGCCTCTTGGTCAGGGTGGTAAAATGTTCCTCCTGCATTTGTCGGAGGATGTGGTTAAATCTCAGCCGAGAAGCCTGGGGCTGCATTTGTGAAGCAACAGTGTAACACTGGTCATTTTAGATCAGTATAATTAAACTCCAGTATGATTTAAAAAAAAGAAGGTAAATGTGCTTTAGTAGAATAAGCAAATAATGTCACAGATCTTTAGTTGTGTTTAACTTGGTGCCTGTTAAATGGCCAACAAATGCCTCGCTGACATTTTATAAGGGGAGGATAGCCTGCGTGAGTACATCTCACTATAACAGTCAGTAACATGAGATGGGGAACCACACAACCGCTAAATCAGTAAAATGGGAGCCCAGAGTCACTGTAATTTGGGAGAGAGCTGGTTAACCACTCCTCATAATGGATGGTGTTTCTGTTTAGCCTAAGGCGTTGGAGCTGAGGTCATGTGCAAACAAGGCAGATCCAAGGCCTCGGCTTTTACACAGTGAAAAATGTTTCGCTCCATGTATTTGATCAGGTTCATGAAATCATAGAGACTTGAAATTTGCACATTTGTCGTACACATATTAAACAAGGATTTCATAAAATATGTTTTTAACTGGCTACATGATGCTCTACAATTAAAGTCTAATAAGAAATATAATGACAGAGCTTTCTCCATTGCAGCCCCCTCCCTCTGGAACTCCCTACCCATACACATCCGTGACTGTACTGACCTGGACACATTCAAAACACTAATCAAAACACAGCTCTTCAGATTAGCTTTCCACATACAATAGTCTTACATTTCTCAACTGATAGTTACTGGTTTTATTGTTTTTAATTGCTTTTAATATGCTTGTTTTATGTGTTGGTTTTATTGCTTATCTGTTTTTAATGCGCTATATGTGCTGGTTTTACTGTAAAGTGTCTTTGAGTACCATGTAAAGCGCTATATAAATACAATTTATTATTATAATTATTATAATATTTTACCTATGTTAACAACTAAAACATTTGCACCACACCCTTAATTTACTTAATGTGAAACAGACGTTTTTGGGGTAAGAAATAATAATTTATAATCTAATAAATGTTTACCCTAAGGCAGATGTTCCTGAACTTTTCAGACCTCATACCATTATGTACCAAGACCAAATTTCCCAAGTACAACTTTCCACTGCAGATACCAACAATGTAACAATGAAAGAGCCAGTTCACCGATGATAATAATAATAATAATAATAATAATAATAATAATAATAATAATAATAACAATAACACACATACCATTTCAGTGAGACAAATGAGCCTGTCTGGATTGGCATGATATTGAAATGGCAGGCGTGAGAGCAGTCAGCGTACGCCGCAGATCTGGCTCTGCATCCATTCGGTTGTGGTACTTGGTCTTTGTGGCAGTCAGAGCAGAAAAGCCTTTCTCACAAAGATGAGGTGGTGACAAACGGCATCAAAAACTGTTCAGGCTTCAACGAGAGAGCACTGGGTACTCATCCTTTCGTTGGAAGTTAAAGTTAAGAAGCAATGTTTTTTTCAGTTCCAACACCAGAGTGCTGTCCGATGATAATTCAAGCGTCTTCTCCTGTTCAGCACCTGTCAGATCATCTGGCATTTCTGTGGCGTCATCAGAAAAGGGGTCTCTGATCCACTCGGGCCTGGCCTCGACTGGGAAGTACTCTGTGAACTGGTCTGCAATGGATAAGAGGTGCTGAGCTATTGCATCTTAAAGTGAAGTGTCAGATGAACCCAGCTCCAGACAGGTCTCCAAAGTTGGACAAGCAGAGGGATCTCGAGTCTTGAGCTTGATAGAGAGCAACTGCAGCTTTTTCTCCATTGCAGTGATTTTGTCATGCACGTAAAATGTAAAAAAAACCAGTCAGACTGACTCCCAGTAGTCCCATGATGAGCTCTTTCAGAGGTGAAAATATGTTTGCTAGATAGGCTAATATTGCCAGCCACTGTGTGTCATAAAACAGGTTAGCCTGAGTTAGTCTATATCCTGGTTCTACTTCCGGGAGTGCTCTGTTGCCGCAGGATTTCACTCATTTAGGCCGGATATCCGTTGCCTTGAGCTTTCTTTGTGTTGGCATTTTAAACTCTGGTCGATTTATGAGGAATATGGTTAACCTTTTCTCAGATCTCTGCAGGGTAAATCAAGACAGCTAGCTAGACTATCTGTCCAATCTGAGTTTTCTGTTGCACGACTAAAACAACTTGTAAACGTACACATTCCACCGTAACAAGTTCCTGCCCGAGGCTATTTTGCAGTTGCACCGCAGCTTTTCCCAGAGCCTAGCACCGCCCAAGACGATTGTGACTGGTTTAAAGAAGTGCCAATAAATCAGAGCACGTTTTTCTCTCATCCCGGGAATGCTGTGTGGACTAGCCAGACCCTCCTCTGCAGCGCCGCGGTGGAGAAAGGTCTGGCAAAGCGAGATTAATGTTGATTAATAAAAGAAATGTAAAGGTAAATAATGTGTTTTTGTACATTAAAGCATGTGAACATGTTCCTAACCCTAACCCTTCTGATAAAAATCCAAGCATGTTTTGTGAGCAAATGAGACGGCTTCATGTTGTCGTTGCTTTGAACTTCACTGCAAACAACACACTGGTCTTTGCTGTTCCTCTGGCCCTGTGACAGTAAATCCCAGATTGAGGTAGTTAGCATGGTAACGTCTTTTCATTTTTTTGCTAGAAGTGGCACTAGAAGTGGCTTCCGCTCAGCGACTCAACTGCCAACTCTGACTGCTCTTCAGCAATGTATAAAAACAATAAAAAATGTATCTGTTATGTCAAAGGTCACGTCACACCCACCCTACGTGGCTATGCACAGGTACTTTTTCGAGTAACAACTACTTTTTAAATCATTATAATGTGATGTGTATATGTAATAACTGTTTACTGTCTGTAATAAAATTAAATTAAATCACAATTTTTTGGTTTTAACTCTAATCTATAAGATGTAGGGTTTTCCTTAATAAACACAGACTAATACAAAAGTAATCCCTCTCAATCATCACTTATGATATGACCCACTAGAGGTGTGTGGGGGTGTCTCTATCTGCAGACACCCTGCCCTCTGCCTGTATTTTCTCTTTTCTTCTTATTGTTGTGAGTGCAGGACGTTTATGGGTGCAGCAAAGAACCTTTGGGGCACCACGTGGGTGTGTTAGCCAATAACAGCGTTATTATTCCCCCGTCTAATACCGCCGCGCAAGTTTAACCCCCCTAAATGTTTTGTTTGTTGACCAGTAAGCTATGTGCAACATAGCATTAATGGGTCCTACTATATCTAGCTATATCCTACAATCACTATAAAAGCTGTGAGCCCCTGTATTTAAGACGGATGCCACTCATTGTAATTCATATAGCCTACATATAACATAACCATCTGTCTTTTGAATATTAAGATTTTGTATCAATAGTTTACCTGTTGCCCTTAGTTGACTTAAATCCACATCATATTCCTTATTGCAGATGCATTCTTTAGCATGTATACACACACACACACACACACACACCCTTGGCCACACATTGTTAAAGAGCTGAAAAAACACTCCTTAAAGACACTCTACACACAGACTTATTGATCAGTCAAATGACATTTAATCAATCAGCAGCTATTTTGATACTGGAGTAATCGTTATAGTCATTTATCAAGCAAAAATGCCAAACACTAGCTGGTTCCAACTTCGGTGAGGCTTATCTGCTTTTTTCTGTTTCATATAATTCTAAATGAATGTATTTGTGTTTTAAACTGTGGGTCTGACAAAACAAGCTACATGAAGACGTCACTTTGGGCTCAGGGGAATTTTGATGGGCATTTTTAACTATTATAATGAAACCAATAATAGGTTATTCAAACATTTGTATATGTCGTGGTCATTTCAGCTCTACTACATCCTTGCATCTATTGTTCCCATATTTTATATTTTGTGAATGTCCCTTTAAAGGATTACATCATCGTCTTTGCTCCTTTCTTTCTCTTACCACATTTCTCAGTGTTCAGCCTTTTCTGCCCAGAGACAATTGGTTAATTCACCGGTGTATAACACCGCCACCTCCTGATCCACAATACCATTGCTGTCTGCAAGTCCGTCACACCTTTCAGTGGCATGTTTAGTTTATCATGATATTTGACATCAGCTATCGCACCCTTTGATCAGATCACAGTGCTCAGAAACAACCAAGCATTACCGCATTGACTCCAGTTTTCATTATCACATTAATGCTGTTTGGTGTAATTTTAATTTGTGGTTAGAAAATGCAAGTGCTTTATGTTCATCATTAATCCACTATGAGCTGACTGGGTACTTTCAGTGTGTGCTGTGTGTTGATAGTGCTGTCGTGCCATCTAGTGGCAGAAAACAAGAAAGAAGCTCTTACTGTTTAGTGCATTCTCAAAATGTTCAAATCAGTGTGAAACGTCAGCTTGTTGTTGCCTGGTATATATTTTGGATTATTTTTTTATGAAAGTTACAGGTGCAGTAGGTAAGACTTATAAAACTAACTTTCTGTCATATTTGCTGAAACTGTTCGAGTAGAACTATATGAAGCAGGTAATAAAAAAAAAAAGAAGCTGGCTCCTCTGGCACCACCTACAGCCTGTAGTGCCACAGCTCCCTGTTCAGATTCACCAAACAGGGCCGGGGGGGTGTGTGTGCTCATGCACACGCATTCATTCTCCCTTGTGGGGGGAGGGGCTTAGGAGACCGTTTTGGGCTTTAGCGGAAAGGGGGGGAGGGACTGACAAGTTGTCGATGTTGAAATTGTTTGGCTAAGTCCTGGAACTTAACAATCCTACCTACAGCACCTTTAAGAGACAGTCATAACACCACTGCACAGCTTCCATGAACACTTGGGGCTCTATTTTGCACTCAGCATGTTGCGTGCTTGTCCATAATGTAACGTGTGCACAACGCGCATACACCTTGCTTCCCTCATCTACACGGACGCAGCAGTTCCCATTTTTGCAAACCATACATAATTACAAGGAAATCTATTACTGCGTTTGGAGGCCCACGCTCCATGGCTGCAGCAATCCTTTCCATACTGTGGAGATGCGCCTGAGAGGCCGCAGCAACATCGCCACCCGGTCAAGATGGACATTTATTACTTTGCCGCATCCCGGACAGCTCGCGCTGGCGTGCGGCAGGCAAATCCGCCGTCATAATAGCAATCCACCATGGAACAAGCGCGCCTGCTCTTAAAGGGAATGTGAGATGACGCTCTGATTGGTTTATTGCACATTATGCCCAAACCACACCTAGCTACTTCAGACCAACCCATTTAAGATTTCAGATTGTTAAAATAGGGCCCTTGATGTCTCTTTGTTATTGGCTCCGTAAAAACAGGTGCTGGAGGGGAAGATTTTTCAGCAGGGAGATTGTTTGATTTGTTTGGCAAAACAAATCTCTTTTATAAGCATAAGTAGCCTATGTTAAGCACTTGGTAAAAATAGAGGAGGCAGATTCAGTTTCCTCTTTGCCCACCTGAATTTATTGGAGAAGGTAAAAGAACTTACTGTTCTCAGTAAAGTTTACATGCAGAAAAGTGAAGGATTTTTCAGTAGCACTGATTGACAAGGCCATGTTGAAAAGGGAAATGCAGGCAGAAATCAGTGCTACCGAAAAATCCTTTCACTTACCATTTTATTGAGTAGTAAGAGCCCCTGTTTCAATTACATCATTTAACATACAAGTTGTACCAATTTCCTGATTTGGTAGAACTACAAATTAAAATACAAAGTACATTACATTCACAAAAGTTATAAATTGGCCTTGTCAATCAGTGATACTGAAAAACCCTTTCACTTTTCTGCATGTAAACTTTACTGAGAACATTTCATTGGAGCAGGTTCAGTTCACAACATGCTCAAGAGTTCTTTAACCTTCTCCAATAAATTCAGGTGGACAAAGAGGAAACTGAATCTGCCTCCTTCATTTTTGTTGTTGGGCTTTTCCGCCTTTATTTTGATAAGACAGCTAGGTGAGAAAGGGGGGAGAGAGGGTGAAGACATGCAGGAAATTGTCACAGTTTGGATTTGAACGCTGGACCTCTGCGTCGAGGCATAAACCCCTCAGTAATATGTGCGCCCGCTCCACCCACTGAGCTAAGCCGGCCACAATTAAAATCAAACTTTAAAGGTGCCCTGCCACACGTATTTCATTACTTTGTGGTAATGTCTGAAGTTCTACCATGGACTCTGTAACATTTTTTGTGGAAAAAATGCCTTGGTTACCTTGTTTCAAGCCATTCTAGCGTGGTATAGAAAGCCTACAGGAAGACTCAGCCCAATTTCAATTTCAGCCAGTTCTCATTAATATTTAACAAGCTAACAGCTAGCCAATGAGAGCCTGGCTGTCAGAATCTTTTACGCAGCCCAACTGGGTGAGCTAATGAATAGTAAGGCAATATGATGTCAGACTGACCAGCTTTTGTAATTGGCCTGATTTCTCTGCTTGCTTCTTTTCAGTGGCTAGAGCTGACAGAGGAGGTAGCAGTTCATTTTTACATTCACAACATAACACAAACACATGTGGACCTAACATATTTCAAAAAATGCAAGTAAAAACGGTTTTGTATGGCAGTGCACCTTTAAAAGGGACATATCATGTTCATTTTTAGGTCCATACTTAAGTGTTATGGGTTTTCTACTAGAACATGTTTACATGTTTTAATGTACAAAAACACATTATTTACCTTTATATTTATTTTATTAAACAACAATTAGTCTTCACAATGTATTCACAAAGCAGCCACCAATATCACTGGATCCTTGCTGTTTGAGAAGTGCTTTGACTACAACATCTGACTTCCTTCAGCCAATCCTCCTGCTGGGATGCACACACAGAGTTCAGTAAGGCTTTGTCATTGCAGTAACAGAAAATGCTTTATGACTTTAAATCTGGTCTTCAGCGCACACGTCCAAAGGTAGCAACACACAAAATATCTCTTTTGCTAGAGCACCTAAAACTCTCATGTCATTATGTAAAACAATGTAATAGTTTAATAATAAAACAATAATGTAAAGATTTTGTTTTGTTTTATGATAATGTAGCAAGGTGAAAGTGCAGTGCCATGCTCATCAGTGCTAAAAGAAAAGTTATAATATTTCAGTGTTCAGGTTACCTGTAAGCTGATTCTGTGTAGAGAGTTTCTTTGAGAGTGTGTTGCTCGAGTTTCTGCTGGAATATTTGATCATGAGTATCCAGTTATTGTTCTTCGCCTTCCCTCCCTCCTGGTACTGACGACAACCACAACAAATATCTGCCACAGCAGGCTTTAGACAAAACAGTCTTTAAAAGAAACAATCTTATGAATATATAATTTATTGTAAACTGAGTTTTACAGTTTTTTGCTGCCTATTATTTCAGGCAGAAGATCAAAGAAACTTAAGGAGGCTATAGATTCCAAAAAAGCCAGGTGGTAACGTTTAAATGCTTTAAATCAGCAACTTAATTCCCAGCACAGCCAGACGTGCCATACGAAGGTCTTTTCAAAGTCTTTTAAATGGAACAACCTGTCACACAGAATAATTAAGAACTGCTTGTTTATATATTCATCAAGCTAATAGTATGGTTGACTTTGCTGGATTTGAGGAGGCCAGGTGAGTAATAGAGACAAATTAAAGTAATAGAGCACATGGAAATATCCTTTTAGTCACATAGAGGAGTGACACAGTTAACAAGATTACACTGATATGATATATATTGCTTGGAATTTACTGCTCTGTGCCACTTTTTTTTTTTTATTTATTGTAATTACATTTCTCTTTATAAAAATGAAAAGTCAGAAATCATCAAAAGTTGCCTCTTGCCTTTGTTACATGCAAGTGGATTCAGAGTTGGTGAGTAATTAACTGTCATCTGTCAAGACTGACCGAGCCTCCTGTCCTCTGGAAAAGCTCCGGCAGGCAGGAGACAGAGCGGCAGCAAGGTTACATCAGCTCACCATGTCTGACAGCACCGACTTGACCTACAGTGATGCTGTCACTCTGTTAGCCCCTGAGGAGTCATGTTGCTTTGACACACACAGGATAACAATCACACATGGATGACACAAACAGTCTCTGCTGCAAAGATACCAAAAAAGGGGCAAGAATTATGTGTTAGGTTGCAAAATATTCTCACTCAAAAGTTATAACCGGTTGTGACAAGCAACTCAATGAGATACAATGATATGGATGTCTGCTAGTGCAAGTCTGTCAGCAAAAAGTCAAAAACAATAGCAAGAGAACACACATTGAATAGATTTTTGTTGCGAGCATTTTGTTGACATTCTAATGTAAATTAATGAATACATTCAATATTTAACTCACTCGAGCATTTTCTTAAATTAACACCCTGTATTTGTACAGTATGCATGTGTGTATGCATATGTATTGTCATGTGTATGAACTTTCAGTAACTTCCTCCAGTAGGTGGTGGTATTGAGCCACACAGAGTGAAAAAGGATTTATGGTGAATAGGAATCCTGTCACTGTATCCTGCAGGTGGGCCTCTGTGAAGGCCATCCTTTAATGCAGTTAGCTTTTTTTTTCTTTCTGTACAGAATTCAATCTATATGAATATATGTGGAAGAGCAGAATATCTTGCCTTTTACTGTTTTATTGTGATGTACTCAGAGTTTTCATGTACCTTGCCCTGTGTATTTGACGTACAGTACCAAATAGTAACAGTAATCTGTCTGTATCCCTCTTCTCACAGCTCTTCGTCCATGTGTCTTGCTCTGTCCACTCTCCTCTGCTAATCCCAGTCGTTGTGACCTCTGACCCCTCGATGGCATAAGCAGCTGGTTAAGGAAAGCATACGGGAGCAGCCCGTGTTGTGTTGCGCCAGCTTAGGTAAGCTCATTACCACTTACTCCAGGATGCCTGACAACAGCTACGAATAAACCGCAGTAGTGGGATTCCAAACCAAAGAATGCCACTACAGTAGATGAGGATATTTCACTTGGTTTTCTCAAGGGCAGTGAAACTTACACTTGCTGTGCATTAAACCAACAAAAGTATAAAGTGGCTACAGGGTTTGTGTGTCTGCGTCCGATTACACTCTCTGACATTTCACCCACCTCACTGACATACAATAATCTCTTGACATGGGAGAATAGAGACAGCAGAGGGAGAGAAAACACAGCATGCATGTGTAAGGTCAACTTTGCATCAGTGTTGTTTATTTTTGTATGTTCGTCTTTTAAAATTACATGACCTCCACAGCAGAAACACACACACACACACACACACACACACACACACACACACACACACACACACACACACACACACACACACACACACACACACACACACACACACACACACACACACACACAGTCCTCTAACTGCCTTCCCCATCTGTCCTTTCCCTATCAGTGAGGGTGAGTCATTCTACTCCAATACGCAGAATTTTGACTAAAGCATCTCCGTTTTTCAACCAAAGTGTAACACAGCATAATAGTGTTAGGAATAATCTCTCTCCGTCTCTCCAGGCTAAAATGTGAGGCTCCTCCTCCCTGTGAGCATGTCATGGTTACAGCTGACAGTGTGTACTCTGTGGTGGTAGACCCACTGTCGGCCTCCAATGTGACACATCTTTAACAATAGAAACAATCTTGAAACTTGTAGTTGCGTGCAGTCGATATATTCCTCTTTTGTTTCCATAGTGCTGTAGATAGAAGGTTTTTTCCAACTGCTTCTTAAAAAAAAGGCCCATCTCTCTTCATTTTTTCCTCTGAACTAAAATCCCTCCTCCTAAAAATGGATAAATGATCTTCTCTTGGCATCCTCTTATTCTTAGGTCTAACTGTAGCCTTTGACATTGCAGTCCACAATTTTCTAATCCATCAGGTAAAACACAAGTGTCTCTCTTTGGACTGGTTTTCCCTCAAATTTATGCAATACGAAACGTTGCAGTTCCACTGGGAATTCTTGCTCATCCTCAGCCTCCACATCCTGCAGGCGACCCTTAAGCTCAATTGTCAGTCCAATCCTCTTCTCCATTTATTTGCCATTTGGCCATGTCATTCAAAAATACGTCTCTTTCCATTATTATGTTGTTGACCTTTAATTTAATCTCTCTGAAAGCTTGGTTTTAAATCTCAAGTATTTCTCTCTAAACATTAAAGGTGCAATATGTAATATTGTGTGTAATACTGGCAGCTAGCGGTTAAAATAGTTACTGCACTACCAATTCAAAATACTGGAGAGTCGTTTCCCCCGCCCCCTCCTGCCTAGACTCGAAGTTCACGGGGGTTGCCAGGCTGAGACCGCAGCATTCACAACAACGTTGCTAGACTCTTGTCTCACATAGTCAGACATTACTCCACAGCACAGCGGAGTAGCTAACGGTAGATGCTGGTTATATTGACAGTCATAAAAGCCCGTGCTCACGCGGAGCTCTGTAACCAACTGACAGACACACTTTTTCGGCTTAAAATTACAGTATGAACCGCTAAAAACACAACAACCTCACTGTCCTCTCCACACGCCAGTCAGGCACACTTCCTCGGCTTAGAATTACAATACGAAACGCTAAAAATACCACTAGCTACCTTACCGACGGAACACACTTCATTGGCTTAGAATTATGGCAAAAATCGCTAAACACACTGCAAACTCACAGTCCTCTCTTTCCGATTTACAGCCCCCCTCTCGTGGCTTAAAATAACTCACCGTTGTCGGCTCCAGCCGCTGACGAGGCTACACGCTGTAAACAGCCATGGGCTGCTTGCCTGGTCCTAACGTTAACAGGTAGCAGGGTTAGCATGGCGGCGTTAGCCAGGACCAGTCGGGATCACTTTACTGGCTGTGTCTCAATTGTTTTTGCGAGTAACCAACTCGGGTACTCTAGCTATATAATTCAATGTGAGAACACAAATGTTGAAATGACAAAAAATGTCCCTAGTAGCTGTGATAAATTAGCCTGAAGCTAATGCTTACCGGTTCAGGAGAAAATAAGCCAACTCTGCGTCCTTTTGGGCTCTAAGCTGTCTCCATCTTTCAAATAAATCTCCAATATTTACCAGGGGGTTGTTATGTCTCTGGTCACGCAACTGTTAGAAACATGCTGTTTTCTTTTTTTTAGGTCGGGTAGAATCTATCTCCATTGATCCTGTTTGTTTGTGTGCTGCTTTCATGGCTGTACTAACGTTACAGCTGTAGCGCGCTGGGTTTACGTTTTTACAGGTATATCTGGCAACCTGGCCTGGCTGTCAAACTGGGCCGTTGATAACAACACACAGATCAAAACATAAACATAAATTCCGTCACGGAATGTAAATTTCAAAAAGAAAAAATACTGAAATTAGCATTGTTGTCAGAAAAGATAGTATTTCAGTTTAACATGTTTCCTTAATATCTGATGAGGCATTGGTTTCATTTTTGGATTTATTACAGTACAAATATTACATATTGGACCTTTAAATATTCATTCCCAAATAAGCAACAGTCAAAGTAAAAAAAACAACAACCCATCATTATTATTAATTTATTAAGAGTATAACACTCAAAATCCCAGCTAACCTGCTTCTTCAAGACTGTGTGGGTGTGGTTTGATTACATTTGATTGACAGTGGCCTGGCAACATTAGCAACAACCCCACAACTGTCATCGCAGGTTGATTTTATTGTTTCTAAATTGTGATTGGTCCAGGGATGCACATGACACCACCTTTTTCCAGCTGAGCCCTGCCCACTTCAAACCAGTGAGAAAGACACAAATACAGAAATGTATTTTGTGAAATATCCAAAACTGCTCTAACTTTGGCAGAAAATATTATGTAACCGATGACCCACTTATAAAAACATGGCATTACCAGAGGCCACCTTCAAAACTTGGAGTCCTTTTTTTTTTTTTTTTTTTTTACTTTACTCAGAGTAATGTATCTATATCCATGCTGCCATATCCAAATAAGTAAATTATTTTATATTTTGGTATCACTCAGACTTCTGTCTTCGACCTTAGAACGTAACAGCAAGATCTCTATCAACACCCCTATCATTTCCTCCCTTCACTGGTCCCCTTTTAGTTGTAGAATATTTGTATATAAAACATTGAATGGTCTCCCAGCATAGAGTAGATTACATATTGCTGAACTCCTTACCCCAAAAGAAACCCTGAGGCCCTTTTATCAGAGCTTTTATCTGTCGCTCACTCAAGGACAAAACCATGTGGTTCAGTAAGCTGACCAAAAAAATGATGGAATAATTTTTCCTCTTCTGTTATCTTTTTTTCTCCTCCAGTGTATTCATGATTTCAACAAAAGGATTCAAGGAGACTTGAGGCCTTTTTTTGACAGTGCCTGACCTCTTATTTGTATCCTGTGTTTGTCTGTGTGTGAGTGATTCAGTCGTGCCACTTTTTGGATTTGTGAATTTATCTTTGGTTCTTATTGTGTGAATTTATCTTTGGTTCTTATTGTCCTAAAGCTCAAGACCTAAAAAAAGAAATACAGCAACTAAATCACATGTCAATGATTGTACAAAATGTCCAATAACAAAGACAAATATAGGGAATTCTACTAAGCACAAAGTGAACATTTTCTTTCTGATTTAATTGCAAGACATAACTTTCTCAAATAGTGCATTATATTATGTGAGACCTTGTGTAATATGTATGCAGATGGCTGTAGAGTGTCTGCTTGGGGCAAACCAAGAGGTGCTGAAGGCATCAGGGGACAGCGACCACGTGACCATGGTTGCAGGGATTGGTTTAGTGCAGATGTGACATCAGGGAGCCTCCCCACTCCCTCCCTCTTCCCTTCTCTCTCTCTCAGTCTTTCCCTGCCTCTCTCTATCTCTCTGTACCGCTCTGCTTTTTTTCTCTCTCCTTTGCCTTTCCTCAGCATCCCCCCTCTCAGAGATGGCGTGTGTCGGTGCTGCTCGGGCTGCCGGGGCCTAACGTGCACACAGAGAGAAGACCCCCCCGCCCCTCCCCTCCCATCCTCCGATTTGCTGCATATTCCTCGGGTGTCTCTTCTCACTGTGTCCTCCACCACTGCTTCTGCCTCTCAGCTCTCCCCCCACCCCACCACTCCCCGTGCGGGTGTCTGGGAGTTGGGCCCTTGGGGGTGGAGGGAATCAACATCGTGCTTCGCTGGGGAGCTGTGCAGAATTAGCTATGCCCTGCCCAGGAATCCTATGACCGGCTGGATTTCTACATTTCTGTCCGCGTGTGCGCCGGCGGACAACATAGGATGAAAATCTGCAGTCATGATGCAAGGTAAATGATCTGTGCTGTGCACTCCTTCTCCTTCTATATTTCCCATGTTTCCCCCTCCCTCTTCGTCCTCCTCCTGCCCTCTTGTGTCCCGCTGGGCCATTAAAGCTGGCGAATCCAGTGGTGTGATCTGTCGCACGGTCAGTCACAGAGGACCTTTGAGCTAAAATGAGCTACATTCATGACCAGTGTGATAATCTCGGCGTGTGTGTGTGTGTGTGTGTGTGTGTGTTTGTGTGTGCGCGTGCGTGTGACGTTGTTTGTGACAGATTGAGATAAAACGTATGTGAAATGAAAGTGAAGGTGTGTGAGGTCCTGTTGTTTGTGTTTACACACGTGTGTGTGTGTGTGTGTGTGTGTGTGTGTCTCTGTTTGCTTGTGCACATTATAGCAATTTAGTTACACAATGTCACAGTCTGTGTCATAAAAATACATATTTCAGGAGTCCAGGAAGCTGCACTCATTTATACCTCTTCTGCTGTTGCTTTCATTGCATAATATATCATGGCAATAGGACAAGGGAGGCTTAAACCATCTATTATTTGGTGCCTGTGTTGCATAAAGTGAAGTAAAGGATGACATACCAAAAGTTAACAGTGGTGGAATGAGGTAAAGTACATTGTAAACTGTGACGGAGGAGCTGAATCATAGATCTAACCCTCCATGACAGATGCTGGGCCTTTACCATCCATTAATGCCAACGTGGTAATGGAAGTTAGCTATTATTAGCAAGAGGCCGGCAGTCAGCCTACCATGATACTCAGTTCATGAGCTACACAACAACACAGATGTCACATGCTTATCATAGCCTTCCTTAACCACACGTGCATTGCTGATTACACAGTATAGGCTGTCAGGTGTAGTTAGTGACATTCAGTACATGCTATTTGGACTTAAACATGGCTGCAGTACATGTGCTGCAATAACAGCCCTTTTGTGTGTGCAGCATGTGGGTTTATCATCTCTATAACAACATAATGAAATGCAGTATCTCCAGAACATGGCTTATAATGTTAGACGACTTAGACAGTGTGAAATGAGCATCTTCGTCTTCGATTATTTGTACAAATGACCCCTTTTTGAACTGTACAGTTATACGACTGTAGCTTGACATTGACTCCAAGGTCTATACTGGTGGTTTTGCATCTTTCAGCCCTGTAACTTCAAATCATACATACTTTACACTAATGGTGACCATGTAGCAGAGCATACAGTGTTACATTGATTGCCTTATTTCCAGGCAGCCTTTTGATGCAGTTAATGCCAGGACTGTATGAAAATAAACTTGCCAAAACTTTAAACCTTCTAGAGATAGGCAATCCATTGCAAGGGAACAGACAAAAAGATGCACAATGCATCATCCAACCTCATTGTAAAGCCAATTAGGTGGGCTGAGAAGCTAGACATCATACAGTATAATTTTATTTATGAATTGGAATAAGAGGTGGTAATGTGTCATTTGTTTGCCAGCTGCAAAAGATGAGGTTTAGTTTGTAGATGCTAATAGAAAACTAACACAATGTTCTTCTACAGTTTCAAACTATCAAATTAAAAATACGATAAAAGTCAAGTCAGAAATACAGAAAACTGTACTTACAGGTATCTTTAAAAATGGAGTTGAAGTGACTGGAGGGCATTCAACGTGTATCAGCACTGGGCAAATCTGTCCTGTACATTGTTTAGAACTGGCCCAACCTTGGTTGTATTTTTCTTTCTTTTTCAATTCAAACCACCTCTCTATCACTGGCAACTGAGGCATGGTGTTGTTTAGCAGGCAATGTTGCTGTGGCAGAGATAGGTGTGTAAAGAATTTTCACACCTATGCACAACTGACAGCCAGCATGGATATCTGACAGCTTGTCTGTTTTAGGAATTTACAAAAACTGTGGGACGCATTCTTCTGAAGCAGTGACAGAAGGGACTGTTTCGAGACGTCTTCTCGCTGGTTTGTTCAGATCCACCTGCAACATTTCTGCTGGAGGTGTCAGTCACATCTGGTCGCCTTCATCTGCACATGCAGATGGCTCAGTTGTAAACTCCCTCCACTGATGTAGGCCACCAGATGCAGCTGAATGCTCTGGAAGAAATCAAACATCAGTTACCAGATTTCTTCTGGAGCTTTCTGCTAATGAAGGCCACAAGATGCGGCTTAGGGAAATCTAGGAAGTGCACCTTGAGTTAAGAATTTTCTCTCAAAGTAAGAAAGTGGAGTCAGGCGCCAACTTTTTTACCAGCTAGTTATTTGGATTTAAAAAGTTACTGTTCCACGACTAGATCTTACATCTCAGATGTTCAAGTTTCCCAGAAACAGTTGAACATTCAGTTTATTTATCTTATTAATACTACAGTGAAATGGATGGGGACAAATGGCTGCCTAGAAATTTGGGAATCTGTCTAAACACCTGTTTTACCTAAATGTTTTGGAAATGAGGATATGCATTTGAAACCCTATTTTGAAAGTGGAATGGTGGTGCTATAGTAAAGAACGACGGTGCATCACGTTATGCTTTACTGAAAAATAGTCCGCAGTAATGCAAAGTATATGCCATTTGTAGCACGGTAACACGTGAAATCACCACAATGGTCAATGCAAAGGGTTTAACAGAAATGTGTCCAATTATCTTCTTTCTGATAATTAGCACAAGAAGAAGACCCAAACTATATTTACAGCTAATGTAATAATTACACTGTTTAATGAGTGTTGTAGGGCTCTCCTTGGGCAAACTCTGTAAATGGGTTACAAAAGCAGCAGTCTGTTCCCTCAAGATGTATCATATTGTTCAGCAAGTTTGTCGCATATTAATGTCAGGATTGTCTATTTTTACTTCTTATCACACAAGACACGTGCCGGTTAGGACTGGACAGAAGGCTCGCTGTTCAGAGCTGTCTCCACTGATAAAGAGCAACGATGCAGGGATAATCTGTGCTATTGAGCAGCCCAGCTAGCTACTAATACATCACAGGCCCTGACATGTCCTACAGTACCTAGGAGAGCTTCATCCCAAGTGAATGGTACTGAGCACCAGTACAGTTGTCTTCACATTTATAGTTCGCATTAGTCTTATTATCAGGATTTCAATTTGAGTGTGATGGTTCATCAAATCAGTGACTCAATAATTTGATTTCAAAGTCAGTTTGATTTAATTTCCCTCTCAACAATTAAAAACACAACAATCAGTACAGAACTCTATATATGGAACAAGTAAAATAAATGAGCCATCAACAATGCAAAAGTATGTTCCTTTTTTTAAACAGCACACAAATTACAAAAAGAGATAATGAGCAAAGAACACAAATGGCGCATAATGGCTTATGGGTCACAATAAAGTCATTCCTGGACTCACAACATCATATCCTCTTCTCTGTGTAATATAACAAGGTCATTGGATAGACAGGAAGGCACTCCAAATATAACAAAAAATAATAACAAGGAGGGAAATATTAAAAAGCCTTTATTGTAGTGGCTAAATCGTTAAATGCCTCATTCATTCAATACCAAATTTCAATACATAAGGAGTAAATCTCATCGGCGTTAGTGAGCCAATAAGCATACAGCATGCTTCTACCAAGATCTAATCATGCCGGTGATTGGCTGTCTTATGTTATGCGTTGTAGAGGTATGCAGCTGAAAAATATAGAAAAAGATTTTTGCCGTAATGTTGTAATTTCTTTATGTTAAAGTGGATTTTTATAAAATTGGTTACGAAAAAAGTATCAATTAGTGTAAAAAGTTAACGAAGTCCCAGTATTGGTTTTGACCAGGGTAGGTCTTCATCTGACCTTTTTACGTCATTGTTGGACTCATATATAATATAATGTATAATACTCACTCTGGTCCCAACCATCTTGTTTGTTCCTGTAAAATAATGCTTAAAAAAAAAAAGGGTATTGATGTGTTGGAGCAAAGCATGTTTTGATGTAAGATCACATGCATGGATGCGTTCCTAAGGTCACATTATGTGTTAAATAGAAACATATGCATAAAAAAATGTAACACTGTAATCCCCCCTCCATGTCTTTCTTATATGTTTGTCTGTCATTGAAAATCTATAATAAAATCTAAATGAAAAGGGAAAAAAGAGCACAAACTGAGCTGCCTCTGAATATCACAAAATGTTCATCCACCCAACTGTCCGTCACACGTGTCCCTGTTGCTCTTATATGAATGAGAGAATCCACTGTGCTCTCTTGTCTTCTAAAACACTGTTATGCAAACCTGTCACTTGTCTATTTTGGGGAAAAAAACATGTTCTACACCACAGCCAATACATACAAAGAGAACATTCTACTTTAGTGATTTCTTTTGCCATTAGGAGATTTAGCTGTTGGTCATTCTCTCGTGTTTTACAAGTGGTAAACTGTCTTTCTTTTATCAGAGGTATCATACAGGTACATGTGGAATACAGTTAAATTTATGTTACATCTTTAACCTGAGGGAAGCAGGAGGATTGTCAATGTTAATTGTTCCGTCTTCGAAACAGTGAATGAATACATACCAACAATGCTACTCTAGGCATAAATGTAGGCAAATGTAACTGTAGTTGGCTTGCTACACTACAACCATAAATCACTGAACTGTTTGTTTGTAGCATTCGTTTACTTCCTAACTATGGCTCACGCGACATAGCGGTTACCAGCTGAGAGTCTTAAAGTGACAGCAAGGTAAATAAGGAACTCATTAAAGGTCCCATGATGCTTTTATATAGGCCTCAGTGGTCCCCTAATACTGTATCTGAAGTCTCTTTCCTGAAATTCAGCCTTTGTGCAGAATTACAGCCATTAGAGCCAGTCCCACAATGAGCTTTCCTTAGGATGTGCCATTTCTGTGTCCATAGCTTTGGGGGGGGGGGCAAGGTGGAGGGTGGGGGTGTGGCCTTGACCAATTGCTACTTTGCTCGTTTGAAAGCCATGATGTCTCTCTCTCATGGGTGGGCCAAATTCTCTGGGCGGGCAAAGCAGAGAAAAGGGAGGTAACCTTGCTCCTTATGACCTCATAAGGAGCAAGATTCCAGATCGGCCCATCTGAGCTTTCATTTTCTCAAAGGCAGAGCAGGACACCCAGGGTTCGGTTTACACCTATTGCCATTTCTTTTCTTTTCTTTTTTTTGGAGGGGGCTTTTCCCTTTATCTGAAAGTGGAAGAGAGATGGGGGATGACACGCAGCAAAGGGCAGCAGGTCGGATTCAAACCCTGCGCCACTACAGGACTCAGCTAACATGGGGCGAACGCTCTTACTGGGTGAGCTAGAGGACACCCCACCTATTGCCATTTCTAGCCACTGCTAGGCAGGCTGGGGGATCTCATATTAATGTTAAAAAACCTCATGGGACCTTTAAGACTTCTTCTTTTAACAGCTTATTTATAACAAAACATTAATTAGCCTAACTCATTAAGCTTCATTTAGTCTAAAAAAAGTTCACCAACAACAACTCAAGTTTGCTGGGATTTGGCTTGTCTCTGTTGTTGTTGTTAGTGCATGTGCAGAGCGGGACACACCAACACTGAGTAGCTATTTGGCTCAACTTGACAGAGAAGTGTACTGTTTCTGTGTCTGTTTTCTGTGTCTGTTTTCAATCATCAAAATCAAACGCTAATAACGTTTTTCTTTCCAACTTTGGTGGTTCTTTGACTTTTTGTCTATTGCCACAAGATGGTCAACGTTTTTATCCAGTGAAATGCTTGGTGTTTTTCATTTCTTTGTCATTCTGACACAATGAGGTGTGTTCCTGATGTCCATTTTCTTAGACATCCACTTCAGCAGTTGCTATTTGAATTAAAAAGCTTTCTGATTTTAACAAAGTTAAAAAACAATTACTGTGTCAGCACCGAAAAAAACGACAGCCCTAGGGATGGGAAACCATAAGATTTTATTGATACCAATGCCATTATCGATTGTGCTTTTCGATACAATTCATTATTGATTCCTTTATAGATTCCTGGTCAATTTTCTGTGTGGAAAGAAAATAGGCCTACACATGTTTTCAGCATCAACACAACTGTTAATTGATAGAAGATTTGTAACATTTGTTTTCATTTAGGTTTTCTTAGTCAAAGAAACCTGTGGCGCTAATGTTATTATGACATAGGATATACCCTCGGTAACGGACGTGCTACTTGGTTGGGAAGCAGTGGCACTCAAGTGTCAAATACATGGCATTCCTGGATTTTAAGCCCATGTTGTCCCTTACTTGAAATGATCATTTTGCAGACATTAGCAGCACTGTTGTCATCTTTCTTCGTGAAATGAAGCCATGCTTTAGACCGTTTCTTCTGCTCCGCAATGACTCCTACAACTTTCCACCAGTGTAGACGCACAAGTTTGACGTCATTATTTTGCAATGCGCGACTGTCAGAAAAACATGACGGTGTTCTGGCAGTTTGCCCTACCTACTCAGGATGAACTACCAGTAGCTCATCCTGTCAGACTAATCTGATGACTAAGCCTTCCACTCCTAATGACTTACCTTAGCAAAAAGCATTGTTCAGCAGCTACTCGGGTCAGATATGTGTGAGAAGCAGACGTATAACCCACATCAATGGGATTAAAAGTAGAGTAGCTCATTCTTTCAAGTAGGACATATCTATCAGAATGGACTACTAGCTCCTATGAATGTGGTTAAAAGTAGAGTATCTCATTCTGTCAGGTAGGAAATATGCATCGATAAAAGGAATCGATAAGCTTGGAGGCATACGATTCCAATGGATCAGACTTATGGGAAATGGCTCCCTGTTTGACGTGTTTCTGCACTTGTGTTTTAAGTATTGTTTTTTTAATAACTGTACATTGTAGTTTTTTCAGTGTTTGTGGATTCACCTTGCATACTGTAAGTCAGTGACACTGCAAACCAGGATTAAAAACACAGATGAAGCGTTACACTACAATTCCAACCTTGCAATATTTATGCAGAAACCTTTAGGTTTTGCACACATTCAATTCTGTCCTTTTTGTTTGTTGTCACAGTCGTCCTGATTCGAGCGCTACATGGTGCCAACCGTCAGTGCTGCAGGGGTCTTGGCACCCAGTTTGGCTGACAGTTACTAGTAGATCTCTCCCCACTCTCCCTTGAATCTCACTAATGAAGTGGACACATTGATCAACCTTTGCTCGTGTTTTCTTTCCATTCTATATAGTCAGAGAGGGGACACTTAAGGGGATTGCGTCTGCGCTGCTGCATTTTATGTGGAGGCTTTCTTCAGATGGCAGCATGTTTGTGTCCCGAATCAATACATTAATTTATATCAACTTATTATGGTTACTGTATTTCCTGTGTATCCACTATAGGACAGGTTCGTCCTCAAGTTACTGTACATTAGTCTGTTACTCTTTTGTGTTATTTGCTTTTAAGTGCATTTTAATGACAAGACCGTTAACTTGACAGTTAACTATTAGGTTTTATATTAGCATTAACCTAATTCATCACCTCATGATGTTGGTCTCCCTCCCTCTCTCTGCACTAGGACTGAAAAAACGAACCAGGAAAGCCCTGGGCTTACGAAAGAGAGACAAGGATACAGATGCAACGTGAGTTCGCTCAGACTTGTAATTAACATGCCGAATTTTACAACCACCCACTGAAAGCAGTTTGAAAATGAATCCGTTTGAAAATGTGAATGAATAGGGCTGGGTACAAACCTAAATAGTCTAATGGAATTGACCAAATTGGGTCATTAGCATCGGGTATCAAAAACTGTCAAATATTGAATGTCTGATGAGAAACTATTTTATTTAATGCAAGACTCTTGTACTACTGTTGTTGTTTTGATAGAGGTATTGTAGAAAAAGTAAGCTTGAATCAGTACCAAACCTCATATTTTGTATTGGCACTAGTTTTATGATATATATTTTTTCTTCAAGCAGGACTTCACCTAACAAAGAAGGAGCTGGAAGCAGAAAGAAAGGAAATGTATGTACATTTGACATTTGTGTGACGAAAAAAAATGTGTGACGTTTCCTCTATGTTCTCTCTCTTGAGAGTAAAGACACAGTGCTGTTTAATAAAGGAACTTATCCAAATACAGTGTGTTACAACAGTTATTACTGCCTTTAAAAGATAACTCCTGTTTATTACAACTTGGTTTATGTAGTTTTGGTCATCATTTTCTACTTCGTTATGATGAACTTTGTACTCACCACAGTAACTGCTGAAATCTGAAAACATGGCGACGCCACGACAGCAACAAGCTGACGATCTGACATGTTGTAAAAAAGCCAACGTTTGATCTAAACCTCCCTAATTTGAAGGTGAAAAACAAAAGTCAGCCCATCTGAAATGTCGGTAGTAATCCCTGACTGCACAGGAAAACTGTGTGCAAAAAACTACGTCAACTATGATAGGTCAAAGTTAAATCAGAAAGTCAGAATATAAATTCTAATGGATGTTTACAACTGTTTGGATACTAATTTCACTGTTTGCCTTTGTTTTTTTCTCCCAAATAAGTAAGCATAACACAGGCTTTTAAACAAAACTATCTCTTTATCTGACTGCTTATATTTCTTGCCCTGTCTTACTTATTCTCAGCAATTTTGTCACAGTTCACTTGGTGTGTGTAAACATTATTTTTACCGACAGGAATAATGACCAAAACTACAACATTAAAACCCAAATTGTAATAAACCAGTCTCTCTATTAAGAACATTTGTTTATCATTTATTTATTTATACAAATTAATTATTTGCAGTGACATTTTAATACCTGTTTAATTGTTCTCCTTTAATTGTTCTGTTTTTTCTCCATTTTGTTACTAGAAAAAGGCCAATGGAGCCCCAAATGGTTTCTATGGGGAGATTGACTGGGACAGATATGTAAGTATGCGAAGCCTACTCCTCCTTTTCGATGTTTCTGACCAAGCAGGGACTTTGCAGCTACAATACGTGTACTGTGCTGTGGCTATCAGTGTCACATAACGCTAGGTTTAAAATGACAAATAGAGTGATGGCTGCATATTTCTGTGAGTGTGCAGGAGCTTCAGCCAGGAAGCTGCCCGTCTCAGGCAAGACATCTGTAAAATCTGATCCCCATTTATACGCAGAGCCATTCACAGGGACGAGTTTAGTGATGCCTTTGTACCAGTGTGTGACCGACTGGAAATGACTGTCACCTTTCTCCTCTCTCTTTTCCAGGCCTCTCCTGACGTGGATGAGGAGGGCTTCAGCCTCCGGCCCGGTGACGAGGGCGATGATATCCTTGCAGTGAAGAGAGGAAGCAGTCTTGGGACTCTTCTCCCGCAAAACTATTGAGCTGTTTGGCTGAGTGGCTCATTGGATGAGTGCTTCTCCGCATTAACTAAGCCAAATCAATAGTCCCCCCCCCCCTCTCTTGCCACATCACATGTGTATGTCCCTTAAACTGAGAAAAAAGAAAAGAGCAGGAAGGCAGCCGGACAGACACTTTGCATTCAGACTAGTCTATACGCACAACGTCCACTTCAGGGATTGTTCAGGTGCTGACGGAAATTCCGCCGGATGTCTTTCATCTCGGCCGGATGTCCGTTGCCTTCTGCTTTCTTTGTGTTGGCATTTTAAACTCTGGTGGATTTATGAGGACTATGGTTAACTGCTCCTCAGATCTCTGCAGGGTAAATCCAGACAGCTAGCTAGACTATCTGTCCAATCTGAGTTGTCTGTTGCACGACTAAAACAACCTTTGATCGTACACATGTTCCACCAAAACAAGTTCCTTTCTGAGGCTATTTTGCAGAGGCGCCGTTGCGCCGTGCGGCGCTTAGCATCGCCCAAGTCGATTGTGATTGGTTTAAAGAAACGCCAATAATTCAGAGCACGTTTTTCTCCCATCCCGGAATGCTGTGTGGACTAGCCAGACCCTCTCCGTAGCGCTGTGGAGGAAGGTCTGGCAATGCAAGAGTACATTCAGATTGACTTTTCAGTTGTCACAGTTCTCATTAACAGCTGACCCTCAGTTCACTGGTATTTTTAAGTTTTTGCTCCCGCAGGTGTCAGCAGCTATAAGTTTGAAATGGATTCATAGAGAGCTGGTACTATGGAGACTTCCCCCGAGCAGGAGGATTTAGCAGAGATGGAGCAGGAGTGTAAGTTACAGCAGCTGTAATATAGTTAACTGGGACACAGCAGACAGAGACACAGAGTGGACACCTCACTCTTCTTTAGAGAGACGTTTTAAAAGAATACGTTATCTTTAAATGCTGTAAAAGATTTAGCCTCCATCTTTCACATTATTCCACTTTGTCCTTGACACATGTTCACCAGCTTCCCAAGCAAAGCAGTTTTTCTCCTCCAGCGACTCCGAGGACGACGAGGACAGCAAGAAGAAGTTCAAAATTAGGATCAAGCCGCTGGTGGCGGACAGTGCCAAGTGTGTCCCTCCATCTATGGATGAGCTAAAAGCCTCCGTGGGAGGCCTGGCACTCTCTCCATCTCTGGTGAGCGCTGCTGATCAGGACTCTTGTTCTGCCACATAGTACTCAAGGGAACACACTCTGCAATTTATAATATAGTAACAGCTGTTGAATTTTGTCTTACACCGCTCTCTGTGTTTGTCTTCTCTTCTCATTAATCTGCTGTCATCTTTTAGAAGAGAAGTCCGGTAAGCCTGTCATTCATCTTCACATCTGTATCACCACCGACATCGCATGGCATGAATTCACTTGGAAATGCTTGAGAAAGTTTTCCTCCCTGTGATAGTTCACTTAGAAATGCCCTTTATGGCTTCACCCTTTTTTCTGCATGCATTTTCTGTCTCACCCTCGGCGTTGGTGTCCTGCCTAGGCCGTAAAGGCCATTTTTGTTGACTTTTTATTTCTGTTTAGCTTCAGCTTTACTTCAATCTGTCTGGCAAAGTGTTTTTGTTACATAATGCACAGTTAACATAACACACACACAAAGCTCCAGGCCTATTGATTTGGTCTCGGTGAAGCTTACATGCCGTGCGACCTGCTACATAGAACACCGTGCGTGTTGGTCGTAGGTGATGCTGGGATTGTCATCATAATCTCGAGGGTGTTATGGCTCATGTTGCATTATTAAGGCTTTGCGGTGCAAGTAAAGAGGTGCGATGTGTGCAGTTTTAGTTGGTGTCCATTTGACTGATTTGTCACTCACTCTCTGACCCAGGTCTGTTCTCTCTTCCTTTTTGCTGGTCTCAGAGACGCAGCCCGGTGAGTTTCTTACACCATCTGCTGGCTGTTTCAAAGCCGACAGCCTGAAGCACAGCTTTCTAATCCCTAATGCTGCCTGATCCGTTGCAAAGAAAATGCAGTGCAGAAAGTAAAAGTGTACACAGCAAAATAAAAATAATACATAGTTTTAAGTCTCAATATTATTATTTATTTTCCTAAAACAAGTGAAAAATATGATACTGTTGTAACAGAAGTCTATGCATTTCTATATGTTTACATTGATATATCTTCTTGATTTGACTGAACTGATTGGCTTTATTAAATTCAAAACATGTATTTGTACATATATTTGTGCCTCAGAATTAATTGAAGAAGCTAAAACTTTTCTATGAAGTTCAACTTAATCTTACTGCTTTGTTACTTGTCTTAGAAAAAAATGGAACAGTGATTTATGTTTTTTGTGGTGTGATATATTGTCTAAATGCTCATTTTATCTTTTGTTTGGATTCTATCTTTTACAGGGACAGATAAAAAGGAATTTGTCCTGTAAGTACACCTATTGCTAACAGATTTTGCTAACAAAAAAAATGCTCACACCCTCACAACGACAATGCAAACATGCTGATGGTTAGCAGGCAAAATGTGTATCGTGTTCCCCATCTTAGTTTAGCTTGTTAGCAT
Source organism: Perca fluviatilis (assembly GCF_010015445.1). Taxonomy (NCBI): domain Eukaryota; kingdom Metazoa; phylum Chordata; class Actinopteri; order Perciformes; family Percidae; genus Perca; species Perca fluviatilis. The sequence goes on from NC_053122.1 coordinate 14,765,147, forward strand.
GCTAACGTTAGCACTAAACACAAAGTACCGCTGAGGCTGATGGGAATGTAAGTTTTGCATGTGTTGGCCATAAACAAAAGTATTGGACACACTTCATGGCTCTTGATGAAAAGTTAAGGGATGATCAAAGTGATTGAAATTCACCCTGAGGGGAACACAACTGTATCAAATTTTGTGGCAATGCACCCAATAGTTGTTTTTAGTAGTAGACCAACTGAAAGACCGATTTTGCCATTCATAGAGCGACGTCACTAGCTATACATATACAGTTTTTTGTGATACTATAAATCAATATAATTGCAATAGAACAACAGTTTTTGTTATGTTTCTAATAGGTGAAGAGATTGCCAGACCCAGACGCTCCACCCCCACACCAAGTCCTGCCCCTGAGATGCCAAGGTCTGTCATTATTTTAGCAAATATTGACCACTGAATACAACAACAGAATATATTCAGTTCAGTCAGTGGTCAATACCCCTGTTTTTCAGTCTGTAAGCTATTGGTGCTACTCCAGGTTGAAAAACGCAGTGGTTCTCAACCTTTTTCAGTCATGACCCCCCCCCCAGAATAATGAGGTTGGTGGTCGCGACCCCCCCTGCTGTTCCTCCCCCCCCTGATTTTTGTGAATGCTCTGATTAATAAATATAAACAAATAATGCTTTGCTTTAATGACCGTTTAACTAGTCTTGTCCAATGTGCTCCACGCTCTGCAGATTTTTATTTTGTTTTTAAGATTATTTTTTGGGCATTTTCAGCCTTTATTTTGATAGGACAGCAGAAGACATGAAAGGGGAGAGAGAGGGGGAATGACATGCAGCATAGGGCCGCAGGTCGGAGTCGAACCTGGGCCTGCTGTGTCGAGGAGTAAACCTCTATAAATGGGCGCCTGCTCTACCAACTGAGCTATCTGGGCGCCCGGCTCTGTGGATTTTTGATGCATTTGTGACTTTTTCTCTCCCCCTGACCCGCCTTCAGACCCCTTTCTGTGTTCCAGGACTTCCTGATTTATACATGAAGCTCCAAATATAACACTTATACCAAACTCACACAGTAAAAACCACTCCTCAGTCTAGAATATGTTATTTCATTTTTTTTTTCTCCCCAACCGTCTGGCGACCCCCAGAAATGATCTTGCGACCCCCAGGTTGAGAACCACTGGAATAACCTAGGAGCAGGAAAAGTTCTTGATCGTATGTCTCCTCTTGCAGTGACAGGCTGTCGCAGAATGTTCCTGCCTTTTTTGGGCTGCCTTCAGAGACCAAATATGCCAGATATGATGGTCTGTTTCCTATCGATATTAACATCACATGAATTGATACTAAACACGTCATGTAGCAGGTGCAGTTTACAGAGGTGACGTTTATTGTTTTTTCGTCATTATCCAATCACAGTGGTCCCTACTGAAGTATGGGGAGAATCAAGACCGTGCTCAGAATCACAGCTGAGCAGAAGTTTCCCGACAGGAGGTGAGCAGGCATGAATGAACCTCAGTAACATCAGTACACATTTGAAATGTTGTCCTTTGTAGTGCTAAACAGGCCTGACCCCCGCCCTTGTTGCAGCCCCTCCTCCGCTTCCTCCAAAAAACATTCCATCAAGAAGTCATTACGGCTATTCTTCGGACTCTGCTGGTAAATGTAGCTTTAAAAAACAGCATTCTGTATCAATCACACAGTTAAATCCCAATGAGAGCTTTCATCTAAATGCTACCTCAAATTCTTTGCAGCTGATCTACCCAATGGAAGGGCAGCTCGCAGGTCTGCCCCCATCTACCTGAACGTCCTGTCCCCCGCCTCTTACCGAGGCTCCCCGGCCCCTGACCTAGACGACGTGTTCGGCCCCACGGACGGCACCCACACCAGTGAGGAAACGATGTCTCCCAGATGGGTTACTTTCACCAGCGACAGACCCCCGCCGCCCGATGAGCCTGCACCACCTCCCCCACCGGACTCTCCTCCTCCAGACACGCCCTCGTCCACCCCCTCCACCCCCTGTCTCTCTCCAGGTCCGCCGCCAAACGAGCCCCCGCCTTCGCCTCCGTCGCTTTCTCCCGGGTCTCCGCCTCCTCCTTTCACGCCACCAGAATCACCATCCTCCATCGTGCTCGGACCTCCTCCTCCGGATGAGCCAGCCCCTCCCCTGCCTCCCGACTTCTCCCCCTCTAATTCGCCTCCAATATGCTTCGACCACGAGGCGATCGATGAGGAGGTGCTGCAGTTTGCAGAGTACTCTTCGTCTCCTGTCCCCATCAGCCCTGTGCCCCCTCTGCCAGCGGAGTGGAGGTCTCCTCGGCCAGGAGTCACATCTCCCCTGGTCCTGGGGGGCATGGGGGGAAAGAGGACTCCAGAGGGAGCATACCTGAGAGATGATATCCCAGACTTTGTGGGTTCACCCAGAGAGCTGACGCCGAGCTTCAGGGGCACGCCACCTCCTCTCCCTCCAACCACCTACAGGTCTATTATGTCTTCCCCAGGGCCCTCCTCCGGCAGCAGTGAGTACTCTTTCTGTGTGTTTACAGGGGTCAATTATGCTGCCGACACAAAAAGTATGATTGGAGATGTGTATTTAAACTTTGGAGTGTCCTTTAGCTTGGTTTGTTTGAATAAGTTAGAATGATGCTGCCATTGGTGCCTCCAAAATAATCCCACAGAGATGCTTGAAACGCAGGTCCTCTTAGCGATCTGTTTACGTTTTGTTAGGTGTTGGGATGTAAACTGAACCAGCTGCAGAACACTCATCCCCATCTCATGAAGAGCTTTTTATGTTTGCTGTTTGCTTTTCAGTAAATATAAACATTATTTATGTCTTGATGATGATTTTCTTTGTCAGATACACAGGAAATAAGTATTATTTTGACTAGCTGACTCATTTACTATCTAGGAACCTTTATTCAAAGCAATTTTAGAAAAGCAACTGCTACAGTGACAACATGAGTTAAATTCCAATATAATATAGCCTGCTACTTTGACTTTATTCTGAAAAGTGTAACATTATATTTATACAGTTACCAGAAAAAATGACTTCATCAAGTGATGTACCACTTAATTAACTAAGATTGTAATAAAAATGCTAACTACTAATATTGTAATTGTTTGAATACCTTCATTATTAGACTGAGTCATTACATCATGAGTAAACAATTATAATTTACTAAGGTAAGAGTTGTTGGTTAATGTAACTATTCAAAGTACTTTATCACATTACAAATATCTTCAATTTTTAAGGGACTCTTTCATTATTTCTTTGTTAGTTGGAGCTACACAACCTAATAAAATGACTTGCTGCCCTAAAAGAAATATACATAATCTCGCAAAGTGATGTAGTTCAAGCTATTTTGTAAGCATGGATCAAAGCTTTATTTCATATAAAAATCACATGACTACAAACACACTGATTGCGATGCTAACAAAAGTTGTACATTTATTTCAAATGCAATTTTAGGAATGGCTTGTGTATGGTTATTTTAGCTACAACCTGACGGAGTCCTTCCAAAGGTATGGACATGTGCACATATGCACAAACCATAGAAAGCTACTGCACCGTTTCCTTTAAAGATGAGGGTGCAGTAAATCTACCGTGTAATGTAACGTCCTGCCTGCAGACACTATTGTCTGAATAGAAATCCAAATTAACCCAACCAATTTTGGTTAGAGAAAAAGTGGAATGGTTTTACTTATCTGCCAGTCAAACTTAAAAAAAAGAAAGAAAAGATAAACATATTAGTGTCATGTGCTACTGCTTCTTACTGACATCTAGTGGTATGATTGTAAGGTAATAGCCTATTATGTTCTTAATCCTTAGCAAGGTAATTCTGTACCATACATACTTCTTTAATGCCCCACCAGTAACTTTATCGTAGGGACAGATGCAAAATGATCTTCCTAATTTAAGATACACAGGACATTATGTTGTTGTTCCAAGGTGACCAATGACAAATAAAGCTCCAGTTATGTTTAAAAACTTGTGTATGTTTAAAAAAAAAAAGTATTTACCTACAATTGGTGATTATAGATAGCAGACATCCCATGTCAGACCTTTATTAATTTACAGGACCCTCAGACCCACAACACCTCCGAAAGGCTCAGCAGTGATTTTGTGGCATCCCAGAACCAGACAGACAGCTGCTCTCATTTATTTAGTTTTGCTCCTGAAGTGTAGAAGTAAGCTGTGAATCTTTTTAATAAATTGTAGAAGTGAAATATGGCAGCTCTTTAAAGCTTTAGTGCTTTCCTTTTTTTTTTTTTTATTAATGAACGTCCGTTACATTCAAGTCATTGCCAAATGAGTTGCTACAAAGCTAACTAGGACTTTTAGCTCCACACTGAATTTCTCAGTATGGCTATGTTCAGAAAATGGTGTCGTCTGGCGACTTCCGTGCGCAGAAAATTGAGTGAAGATAATTACCTCTTCTTAAGAGTCCATCATGTTTTTTTAATCCTCTGTGTCTTCCTTGGATACAAGCAACTGCGTGGAGGAGGGGTGGGGGTAGTGCGCAATCATGGAAGGCTTGTATCATGTGGACACGCTGACAGTTTTGTTGTCATTACTTAGAATTCCTCATGGGGGAAACAGAAACACACGTTACTGTCTAAAGTATGTTCCGGTAAGGACATACAGTACTCTCTCTGCGAAAGTGACATGAGTGGAAATGTTGGAGCTGATGTTGAATGATAATCTCTCTCACTGTGATCTGAAGGCAGTGCTAACCACAGACACTGGTATGTGCCGCAGGCCCCTCGTCCCCAGCCCGTCCCACCACGCCTCAGTCTCGAGGCAGTCCAGTCCCCCCGCCTCCTCCTCCTCGACCGTCCTCGCGACCAAAGCTGCCCCCAGGGAAACCAATCACAGACCTGGTACATGTGAAGTGTCCTTTCATTTCTCAGTCTCTGTTTGCATTTCTCTCCCTTGATGAAATAAAATAGTGTTTAAACTGATTATTAATACAATTGTTGTTGTGTGCTGTCTCCAGACTCGGCCCTTCAGTCCTCCGGTTTCAGGCAGCCCCCCACCTTTCGCCCCCCTGGCCCGGGCAGAGAGCTCTTCCTCCATCTCCTCCATTATCTTACAGAGTGCAGCGTCCACTCCAACCTTAGGAAGGGACCTTAACATGTCCGCCACAGGTACACTACTAGCAAGTCCTCTTGCTCTTCCTGTTTTTCTTTAGCCTCACATCTCAGTCTGTGTCCATGTTGTCTGTCGCTCATCGTCATGTCCTTGTCTCACAGTCTTGTCCTCCTCATGTTTCTGCTCACTCAGAGGCCTCACAGCCTCTGGTATGGTTTGACCACGGCAGGTTTTATTTAGCTTTTGAAGGTGAGTCAAGCCAGAATGCTACTGTGGTCCCAGCAGTGCATGGGCTGAATGCACCTGCCCTCCTTTTACCTGCAGTCTTTTCCACGGTCATGTTCACTGAGCCAGAATATCGCTGCCCATCCCATCCCATGCCCTGCTCACTTACATAGAATCTGGTTTCTAAATGGATTGTTGAGTTTTGCTTTTTTTGGTTTATACTCCCCTATCCTTTGTGTATAACCCATAGAGGAACGTTTGAGCATATAGGCAAGGAGCAAAGAGAATAGACATAGTCTTAATGTATTTAGGTGTACTTTGTATGTGTGTGTGTGTGTCTGTGTGTTTTCAACAGGATGCTCCAGAGGACCCAGTCCGCTCACCATGGGACCCCAGGACACTCTGCCAGTGGCAGCTGCCTTCACAGAAACCATCAATGCCTACTTCAAAGGCGCAGACCCCAGCAAGTAGGCCCACATTTTTTCTGTTTTAGATAGTGGGACCATCACTGATCAGTATGCATTGATGAAATGTAGAAATGATGGAACATTTTGTTATCAGTAGCTAGATGAAGAGTCTCTTTTTATATACTGATAAACACATTCTTGGCAGCTACAAACCGACTTTGCACTTCAGTTTTGATGCTAAAGGGATTCTGGCAGTGTGCTTTTTTGTTCAGCATGATCTCTGAGATCTGCCTCTTCACTCCCTCTGTCCCAGATGTGTTGTGAAGATCACAGGGGAGATGGTGCTGTCCTTCCCTGCCGGCATAACCAGGCATTTTGCCAGCCACCCAACTCAACCCATCCTCACCTTTTGCATCAGCAACTACAGCCGACTGGAGCAGGTCCTCCCCAATCCACAGCTGTTGTGCTGGTAAGATGAACATTACAGGCAAACAAACACACTATTTATTATCAGAAGTATCTAATTATGGTGCTCACATGGTTGATGGAGTAACTTGATGTTGAGATTGTCTGAATCAAATATGTACCTCTCATCCTTCAGTGATTCCACAACAGACAGTGTAGACACCAAGGAGTTCTGGGTGAATATGCCAAACTTGATGAGTCATCTGAAAAAAGTGGCTGAACAGAAGCCTCAGGCAACATACTACAACGTGGACATGATCAAATATCAGGTATTGAATATCCATTGGTCTATGTATTTAGTTGATCTAACTATAGTATCTATCCATCCATATATCTCACGTCTTGTGTTTCCATGTGTCTCAGGTGTCAGCAGAGGGGATCCAGTCCACTCCTCTGAACCTGGCGGTGAGCTGGCGAGGTGACACCACCAACACAGACCTTAGAATAGACTACAAATACAACACAGAGGCCATGGCCGCCCCCGTGCCACTACACAACATCCAGTTCCTGGTTCCTGTGGATGGAGGCATGGCCAAACTCCAGGCCATGATCCCCCCTGCCACCTGGTAAGGACTCCTTGCATTTTGGACCGGCTCAAGGGGCTCATATGGAGGGGCTTAATCCAACCTAGAACAATTTCCCACCCTTCCCCCAAAATGATGGGATGTTTAGATGCTATGTTGTAAGTTTGAAATGTAAGTTTTTCATAAAAAAAAAAATGCCAGACAGAAAACTAGTTCTAAACACTCTTTAATCTTCAAGTTGTTCTGTAATAACGTGGACATGGACTTCTTCACCTGCCTTGTTTAGTTCGGTTTAATCGAACACTGGAGCGTTTATCCTCTTGGTGCGGTTCGTTTGGGCAGGTGTGAACACACTAATCGCACTGAGGAGGGGGTCTCTGTCCGGTCACAGACAAACCCGTTTATGATAAACTTGGTTTGTTTGTGGTGAGAACGTGAGTTGACCCAGCTACCAGGTGTACTCTGCAAGTTTGAGCTAAACGGCTCCTGTAGTCAGGTCTGCTTTGCAATCTGCACTGCGGCAGGGCATGCAAACTGTAGCAGCTTGCTGTCACTCGCATCTCTGTGGTCAAACCAGCAGCTGAGCCAGTGGAGCAGAGTAACGGTGCGAAGCAATATCTGGAAAATGATTTTAATGAAATGAGCCGATTTGACCATGGAGAGGCGAGAGACGGCTAGCTTGACTGTAGTCAGACATATGCAGTAGTCCAGAACACAGGACCTTCTTTCTGTATTTACTTTTGTGCTCCCGTCCCAGACACATCTGACCAATAAGGGGAGCGAACGTTCTTGTGTGGTTTGTAGTAATGCATTTTGATTCACTTGGGTTTTCCTCTGTGTGAAAAGAAACCGAACCAAAGGAAAAACGCTCCAACTTTACAAACTCATCAACCGATTTGGACCAGAGCAAACCAACTATAGTGTGTATAGTGTGAAAAATGCCCTTAGGCCTAATTTATCAGACAGACAGCAACAACAACAACCTCTGTAATGTGGAATTACTTTCTCATAAAGGAATCCAGAGCAGCAGACGATACAGTGGAAAATCCCCAGTCTCTCTCATAGATCTGAAAATGGAGGTAAGTGTTCATTTTATGTTCATTCATTTTCTTACATAATCTTCTTGCTAAACAGAGAATCAGTCTCATTATATTCTCCCTTATGTCACTGCACTGAACTGAAATCTCAGTTACAGGCAAAAAGTGTATTGGTTTTAGCATTGTTTTTGGATTGATTCATACAGTATATTCTTTATTCTTCTATCAAAATGTTATCATTTCACTACACAAAGTAACAGAAACAGAAACACACAAACCTATCAATACTGTATCTGCGTCCTACAGGAGTAGGGGCTCTTCTGGGCCGGTTCCAGATGACAGAAGGTCCCTGTAAACCCTCACAGCTGGCAGTCCAGTTCAGCAGTGAGGGATGCACTCTGTCGGGGTGCGACATCCAGCTGGTTGGGACTGGCTACCGGTTATCGCTGATCAAGAAGAGATTTGCTGCAGGTCAGTTTGAGTATCAGTAATGTGTGTGACCTCTTTGGTGTAGTCATCTAAATGCACACTGACACTCCACGCTCAACTTCTCTGCTTCTCTGATGTTTCATTTTACTTCACAGGGAAATATTTGGCGGATAATTAGTGGACCTGTTTGTGAACGGAACCAAAAGAATCAATGGCTTTTGACTGTGAAGACTATGGATCCATCCCATGTTTAGTGCATTTGAAACTTTATCTTTAGCAACCATTAGAATTAATGGTTGAGATTTAACAGAATAACACAACACACAGAGATGATTTTTGAGTTCGTAATATAATTTTCAGTAGACTGACTGCTGCTGAGTTTATGCAAGTAAATACAAATCATTAGTTTTGTGAACTTGGAACACATATGGGCCTACATGGAGTAAAACATAGGGAAGCTCTGATTCTTTGTTCTTGTTTTCATACTTGTGGATTCATAGAGTGATCCAGCCTTATTCATTGCAGTTTCTTTTGTCTAACTGGTCGTCATTGCAAATGCACTGTAAAAGATAATGTGAATTGATTATATAATATTACAACAATCTTAAGCAAGGTGGAAAAGACTGGAAAATGTAAAAAAAAAAGAAAAAAAAAAGAAGTGTATTATAGAGTTGCTTTGCAGTTGTATTTTAATAAGTTATAGGTTCCATGGTAATATCTGATTTACACTGCCACCTCAAATCAGAGTTTTTTCCACCACGTGTTATTGATCTTTATTGTTGTCTAAGCAGAATTTATGTTTCTGTGTAGACAGCCTTTGAAATGTCACAGCCCATTCTATCAGTCTTGTGATTGAAGGTGACTGGTCAGTTCCCAGTTCAAATGACCTGCAGCGCTGGAATAACATCAGCACTCTTAAAGGTCCCATGACATGGTGCTCTTTGGATGCTTTTATATAGACCTTAGTGGTCCCCTAATACTGTATCTGAATTCTCTTTCCCGAAATTCAGCCTTGGTGCAGAATTACAGCCACTAGAGCCAGTCCCACAATAAGCTTTCCTTAGTATGTGCCATTTCTGTCTGTAGCTATTATGACCTCCATAAGGAGCAAGATTACAGATCGGCCCATCTGAGCTTTCATTTTCTCAAAGGCAGAGCAGGATACCCAGGGCTCGGTTTACACCTATCGCCATTTCTAGCCCCTGGGGGACCATAGGCAGGCTGGGGGAACTATTAATGTTAAAAAAACCTTATAAAGTGAAAATTTCATGCCATGGGACCTTTAATCTGAAGGTGCTTTTTATATGGAATTATATTTGTGCCTCAATCCGGATCGCATGATGGGGAATATTGAGCACATGAATTATATTTTGTAGAGAAATTATCATCATACAACAAATACTTAAATTGAGCAGAGAAATAATTTTACTTATTTGCCATATCTTAAATTTAAATTAAAGTTTGGAATTTAAGTTTAAAATGGCTATAATCAATATTTTTATATTTACATGGGATGACATGATTACTTTTAGGTGAATGAGGCTGCTCGTAATGACAAACCCACAGAGAATTATCACCCGACTGTACAGTACTGTTTTGGTTGACTCTGACTGCTCTCTTAGCATTGTTTTTGGTCGCGCAGCAGGCAGCTGTTTCAGCAAAATGGCTAACCCCACTGTCAAAGTTAGCAACCAGCTGGGGAACATTCTGGAACATTTAGCAGCTTAAAAAGCTGATTTTTCTTTAGAGGTTGATATAGACTAAAAACAGAATTAAAAGAAGGGTAAGTATTGGTCAGGTGGCCAAAAAACATGACTCCAAATGAATGCTAATGTTACTGCATATCTGCTGGATGTGTTAATCCATGTTAAAAGGCAAGTGTTTGTTAACAAATTCACCATATCAACTTAAAAGGTATAATATGTCAGTATTCACAGCTGGTTTCCGCTGCCCACAAGTGGCTAAATTTCCAGTTTACATTTACTTTTTTTTAAAGGGATTACATTAATGATTGGAATGCCTTGGTTGTGTAGCTGACAATTATCAAATTAGCCAACTAGCTGAGTTAGCTACTGCATATCTGGCAGACGTTATATACCAAGGCAGCTAGTCTGCGAGCTAATCAAATACAGACTAACTTTCAAACACAATTTCAAAAGGTGTCATAAAATCGGGTATGTTACCAGAAATGTATATAGCATACTTTATGTGTGGCTGTGGTGTTCCTGCTTTCCATTCTACTACCTACCTAGGTTATGTGGTTTATAGCAGAAAAACATGGAATTATTTTTGAGCAATGATCATTTCTCTACAAAATGTCATTCATGTGTTTGCAAAAAAAATCTTATTTTGTCCCATATGGCGATCAGGATCGAAGCAAATATATGTAATGCTATACTTTTACACACGCAGCCTTTACCACTACTTCGATGACATATTGCCGTTAACGGGTCATGTGAACATAGAGTTGGAAATCCGTTACAGCCATTTGTCCTGCTGAAGAACAAAAGCATTACATTACCACTATGAGCAAGTGCAATGCTGAGATACATCAACTTTCCTACATCACAGGACTTTAGTGGTGTTTGTGGTGGTGTGTGAATGGTCAAATTTTGTAACAAAAAGTCGATACTTGTGTGAATAACAGCTGCTACTTTCACTGGAAGAGTTTGGTTCCTTATTCTGTTAATGTTACAGAAATTATGTTTGAAAGGGCCTTAAGATGTAAGATGCATACAGAGCCAGACAAAAGTGCCAAACGGTGGTAAGAAGGAGCTTTAAGTTTCAGGAGAAATAAAGAGGGACCTGGGCTGACGATTGTAGGAGTTGCCTTTGATGCTGCTTAAAAACTTGACCAATTCCTTTGACCATGATCTTTGATAGAGGTCTTGACGAGGACTATTGGGGACATAACAGAGTAATGAAAAGAAATGTCTATCAAGAAGACAGCACTATTTATGTCCTTGTTTTATTTTCTTGCTTTTCCACCATGTTGAATAAATGTTTTATCATTTTCTAATAGCAATATTAAAGTGTAAAAAGTGTACATAAAAAGCTATGTTTCAATATTTCTCTGGGCATATGGATGTGTCTGTGATTGTCTCTTGGTTTATTGATGTCAGCACTCATGATGAATTAGGTTCTATGTAACAACACTCCCACTCTTCATCTATTGTTTTACATGTGGGTTTCTCGTACCATAAACGTGTTACTGTTGATGAATAACTCCAAACGGTGATGCATGAAATCTGCATTTGTCCATTCCAGTCTTATCAATGCAACGCCAGTTATCCATTTCAATAAGGTCATGATTCGTGTGTTACTGTATATTTGTGCTATGAGAGAAGACTTTTTTTCCTTCACTTAAACATCCACTCTCTGTTTTGCTGTTGTTGCACCTTCAGAAACTCATTGTCAATCAATTTGGCATGTATTCATTGCTATTCCCATTACATGCATCTGATATAGGTGTTTAACATTCTCCTGTGTTTGAATTGCACACAAAACACACCTTAAATGTCATTAATAAAACAATTCATGGGCTCATGTCACATATCAATATGTGTTTGAACATTACATTTTATTGAATGTTTTTATGTGTTGACTCACAGTTTGGGCCTAGGTGTAATATTTCATTTAGTTGTTCGAAATTGGAAAAAACATATGGTTCTTTCAGTTTATTAAGAACAACAGTTCTCAGTGTTTCTGTTACTTATGCTTCTGTTTTTCTTTGCCTTTTTTGAGTATACACTTAGTCCACCAATATGGAAGAGTTTCTGTAAGTTTATTTTTTCTACAATGTTTTGGCTGTATTCCTTTCACTGCATTAGACACAGAATATGCAAACATGTCATGTAAATTTCCCATCCAAAGATTTTGAAAGTAAATATATGAAAAAAAATATAATGTAATACCTGTTTTACTTGGTAATAAAGAAGAGGAAATATGACACATTTATCTCCCTCTCATTTGTTCAAAGACAGAAAAGTATACATTATGGGGATATTGGCTAGATTATACAATTATGTTCTGTTTCTGTAAAAGTGAATCTCAACCTGATTTCTGCTGTTAAACTAAAACTATTTTATTACTGTCATTTATGATTTATTCCTAAATTCCACAAAGCATCAACTGGGTCACGCGGGTTCATCAGAGAGGAGAGGGTATGAGGACATAATATTATTTGGCTAATAAAGAAAACTATTTCACCACAAGGCCCATTTAGTGATTTTACACTTACATGTCTAACACGGGTTAAAAGCTCAGGTTCAAAATAACTCATTCTTGACCTTGGAAATCCATGACAACCAGGCAAACGCTATGCTGATGAATATCATGTGGGTGATCAAAAGCTCCAGAACAGCTACTAAATAGTGGTGAGTGGTGAGATTGTTTCTCAACTGCTCTTACCAAGGTCAAGATTGATCTGAACTTAGGTCCACCTAGTAGCTTTTTTCCAGAAGCTTTTCAACCACATCTCACAGTATTCATCTGCAGATGGAGTTATGAATAACGTATGAGTGAAATAGTCCTTGAAAAATAATGTCACTACTACAAACAAACACAAATGTTTATCTTGGGGGCAGTTCCTTATATATATGTCAATGGGCAGTTCACATAGACAGTTCAACAGCAGGAAGCATTCATACATGGAAACCCTTCCTATTCTGACTGATGGTTCATGGTTGCCATGACAACACCAAGCTCTACGGAGCTAGCTAGCTAGCTAGTTACTTTGTTCTGCTCGGTTCAAGAGGTCCTGAGATCGGTAAAAACGTGTTCAATTTCGCTCCGTAATATTTCTTTGTAGCCCAATTGACACGGCATAATCTGTAAAACTATACTGTTGTCCTTAATTAGCCAAAGGGAAACCCTATAACGTTACCCAGGAAAGCTAGCATAGCAATGTTTACATAGTTTAGCTAAACACTTTCCGATTGAGTTTTCATTTCGACAATATGTGTTTGATACGCGTCCTCAAGTAACGTTAGCACTGTATATGTTTAACTAGATATTAATTGAGCTAACGTCAATATATTTAGGTTGTCGTCCTGTAAAGACAAAGCCGTCATCATGTCTGACCTGCTTAAAGACAAATCCCAAAGAAGAGAGAAGAGGGCAGGCAAGCTGCCCTCAGAGGGAAACCATGGAGTCAGAGGCAAAGAAACAACTGGCAAGACTAAAGAGTGAGTAACGTTAGATTAAGCAGATAATATGGGCCGATATCCACCTTTCATCATTCTTGTATTGTTGTCAGTCATCTTTATTAATCATAACGAATGGCAGAATTCAGAAAGTATTCCCAACACGTGTCATATATTTGGTTGAGAAGTTATACTCAGCTCTTCCTAAATTATTTGGAGGTCAGTCAACCACAGTGTGTACATACCATAACTACAATCTCTGATTCCAGCTCTATAAGTACTGTGTCGTACATGGATGAACTAGCACACCATGATGACAACCCTCGGATGGCCGTAACAACGGAGAACACCTACCAGATGGGTAAGATAACATTCACCTGTATGGCAGACATGCTCCACCACAGCATCGTCACTACAGATGTACTGTAAAGTATAATACAACAATGATCGATCTTTGATTCTTTAAGAGGTTTAGTTCATCCATATATGTGTGCAATGATTGCATTTTATTTATTTTGATTTGATTAATTTAGTACTTAAGCCTCACTACAACCTTACACCAAGGCACTGATTTAATGAATGACTTGTTTTCGCCTTGTCTAACTACAAAATATTACAGTATTTTCACATAGTCCCTCTCTCCCTTGTACATGCTAGGGACAGAGGGGTGGAAGCTGAACAAGATCAGTAACATTTCAAAGCAGCAGACATTTCGATGCAGTATTAATTGCAATTTCGATTGATTTGCTTTCCAAGTCCAATCAATGCATCACAATATTTTTTACTAGCCAAAGCAATTGCATAAGAAGTCAAACGTATTTGCCATGGTATTGTTGTCTTTGGTTTTTGTATCACAGGACCGTACAAACGCATCCCTATTCCTGCTGTCACAGACATACTGAAGGATGTACTTACCAGCTACCTCCAAGAGGAGGAATATGAAGGAGAGTGGTCTCAAAAAATGACAAAAACAATATCTGAGGTAAGTAAAACTGAAAAGCTCATTCATGCAACACTTTTTGAATACCTTGAACTTCAGTTTCTTTCTTTGGATTGCCCCTCCCAGGTGATAAGAGCCCGTGTGAAGGACCTCATGATTCCCCGATATAAGATTGTCGTCCTGGTCCACATCGGCCAGCTCACCGGGCAGAGCATGCAAATCAGCAGCCGCTGTCTGTGGGATGCAGCTAATGACACCTTCGCCTCCTACTCCTTCAAGAACAGCTCTCTATTTGGGGTGGCAACTGTCTACGCTGTTTACTTTGAGTGAATCATGCAGACATTGAATAGACTCTGATAAGAACACAAGGGTTGCCTTAGTTATGCATTTCTCACAGTTACGAAGAAAATTGCTGCTGTTGAAGAGTTCTGTATGTTGTATATTTTCCCATGTATAAAATGATAAAACAAGAATTTGCAAGTAAAATTCATGTTGTTTTTTTAATTTTTGGAAGCATGGAAAATGAAATCACATTATCCTAACAATGTTCTGAAGATTTTATTTTAAGCTGATGTAAGACAGATTGATGATGATCAACCCAAGGATGTTCCCCTTTTAGCAGAGCATAGAGAGGTCACTCCGTCGACAGCCTAGTTGACAGCACACTTGTATTAGTGCCTGGTTTTGGTCCCGCCAAGGACGGTCCATCGCTGGCTCATCTGTCGTCTTTAGGTTTGGCTCCCTGCCACCTGCGGAGAGATATCAGCCTATCAGTAATTTATTATACAGTTGTGAAATGAACCCCAAAGCTACAAAGAAGGATTCCAGTGACTGTGTACTCACCGCCTGGCAAAGTCTTCTCTTCTCCCATCAGTCTTCTCCACCTGGATCCTCCGCAGGTGTACACCACTGCCCGCACAAACGCCCGGCCACACAGCCTCAGCGTATTTGTATTATCCTGTGTCTGTACCTGTGTTACACACAACATGCACAGCAGCATCGCAAGCAAGATTAGGGACCTCATGGCGTTTATTCTCAGAAAACCTGATCCTGATCAACCCTTTTATATAGAGTCTCCAGTGATGTCACACAGTTTCCCAAGTCTTCCTCAGGTCATACCTGTGTACATTGTTTGTACAATCTTTGGTAACCATCATATGCTTTTAACAACGGATGTCAGTCTGGTCATTTGGGATATGTGTGGGAATCCAGGCCATTGTGATGATCACTGATTGTCAACATTTCCTGTAAATGTTAAAGAGAAAGAATGACTCATTTATGTCCAAAATGCAGGGTTTTTATTGACATGGATTTAGCAAATTGTTGCCTAATGGATCGCTTGAGATAGCCATCCTACAACAAACTGAGGTGATGGCTCTCTACATAGCAACATAGTGGAGTGTGTGCCCACTATCATGAACATAAATCAGTGATTCCGAGAAGAGACAGTTGCATTAACCGGTACACTTGTCAAATTGAACTGTGTCATGAAATAGGGTTGACCTTGAAATAGTCATTGCCAGCCCATGTATCAATGGGGCTAAGCATAATCAAAATTCAAAAATCAACATATAGTTTTTTTAATGAATGTATCTTTCTCTCACATACTTTTCACATATTTTCACGATTTTAATTTGTCATGGCAGGAAATCCACAGGTGTAATTGCATAAATTACATAATTGTCAAAACCTTTATAATATGTTCGATGTTTGAATTTATTACATGATGTTGAATGTTCCTACACATCACTGTTGGGTCCTCTTGAGTGTTCCCTTTATGGAATTAAAGCAGCATTCAGTTTTGCATTACAACCTGGCCATGTGAAGGTACATCATATACAATATAATAATATAATAGGATCTAAGTGAATATGAATTATTGTTATTAACTTGACATAATTTTATTAGATTTTAGTTTTTCCCAGATAATGGCCGATGGATCAATGCTGACGACCAAAACATTAACATATAAGAAATAAGTTCTAAATATGTTCTGCTGGGGCTGCTCCCCCCGCGACCCGACACCATGATAAGCGGACGAAGATGGATGGATGGATGGATGTTCTAAATATCTGTGTCTAATGAGGCCGAGGGTGATACATTTCAGTGCCATTTACATTTACACTGCATTTAGGCAACTTAAAAAAAACTTTAAAAAACAACTTTTTTCTCGTTTTAGAGCATACTAATACATTAAATTTCATTGATTTAGATTTTAAACACGCGTTTTAAACACAGTGGAGACTGTTTGTATATGTATATGTTACGTTTGGTAATGTTTTTTTATGAATATATTAGTCTACATAATGCACATAATAATAAATCATGTCACTGCATCTTCCATGCCATGGAATAGTATGTTCTTGATACTGCAGGTGGGCGGGGCTCTACATCCGGGAACTACGGCTAACCCCTGACGTGACCCTGCAGGATTGCAAACATGGCGGAGGTAAGAAAGTGAAATAAATATTCGGAAAAAAATAAATATATACTGTAAGATAGTTGGTTCACTCGAATGTGTACCTCGTTTGCGTGTTGTAGCTTTAATATACGAAATTAAGAATCAGATGTTTGCGTTGCTAGATAATAGCCATTTCTTGACACAATAATGTTTACTAAACTTCGGATTTACGTTAGCTAACATTAGCGGCGCTAAGTTAGCCCTGACGGAAGGTAGCTGCGGCGTTAGCGATGTTACTTCGCGGTTTTGTTTAAGAATACTGAACTATCCATTTGAACGTTTTTAATTAGATACGTAGCGGTAGTGTCACGGTTAGGGCTATTTTATGTGTTGTTTTTCGATAATTATTCGCAGGCGGTTGATACCAAACGTAACTTGGACGCGTTAGCTAAATATATATAAAAGAGATGTAGCTTTCAATTTGTATGCAAGTTAGCCAGTTGAGTAAATCAACCTAGTAAGCACTCGCCTGCTGTAACTTAGCTAACTGTGGGTGAATGCAGGCAGTAAACACCACTGTACCTTTGCTACTCTATGTTGAGATGCTACATACATTTTCCCACAGGAAGTCGTGACAGTCTTTGTTTCTTTTTTTCTTATTGAACTGCAGTCAGCTTTTAGAGCACAGGGTCGAGCGCGCTTTTTCTGAACTCATCCGTACCCCCCTGCCAGAGTAACTTATTATGTTATAGATAAGTTGTATAAAGCGGCAAAACGTTTCTAATTGTACATCTAATGAGATTTTTTGCCTCTGAAGCTGTTCTTTAACTTTATTTATCTTTTCCGTTTTCCAGCCCTCCCTCGGGAATTCGAGCCCAGGTACATAAAGTTGGAGCCTTTTTGTTGATGTTTAGGTGCATGGCATATCTTTCACGTCTATTGTTCAAACTTACGTTTAATTATACATATTCAATTTGATGCTTAAAGGAACAATTTTGGCCTAAATGTAAAGAAAGGGAAGCACCTTCACCAAAATCCAAAACACAGGATTGGAACCATTATTCCCAAATTGATTGATAGTCTTAGACTTAATTATCTGTATTCTATCAAATAATTGTGTTATTAACAACAACAATAATAATGGTTATTATTATTTGTATATTTGTGTTTTCTAATTTGCTTACACCAGTAATGTGTATACACAACGGTAAAACAAATACACAAAAGGCTTATTTTGCAGCTACACGTCAAACCTCTGTCTATATATCAACAATTTTATTAAAGCTAGGATTAGGCGATAAGATGGTAATGTAAGATTTAAAAGAAATTTTGCGTCAGTGTGATAAAGTACTTTGTTTATTGGTAATCAGTTCCCTGGACTTGCCAAAATAGACTTTGCCATCTTTGTTTTTAATCTGTAGGATTTTGGATTTGTCAGTTATGTGAAGCATTAGGCTACTAGAGTAAACAAGCAAATTAAGTTTAATTGAATTTTAATTAACGATATTGTGGATATCAAATCACATATGCCAGTATAGAAGATTTGATCCATTTCACCCACCCCCATACTTGAATATATCTGTAATCTACATATACACTCACCGGCCACTTTGTTAGGTTATCCTTGCTAGTACAGGATTGGATCGCCTTTTGCCTTCAGAAGTGCCTCAATTCTTTGTGGCATAGATTCAATAAGGTGCTGGAAACATTCCCCAGAGATTTTGGTCCATATTGACTTGATAACATCACACGGTTGCTGCAGATTTGTCGGCTGTACGTCCATGATGCAAATCTCCACATCCCAAAGGTGGTCCATTGGATTGAGATCTGGTGACTGTGGAGGCCAGTTGAGTACAGTAAACTTATTGTCATGTTCAAGAAACCAGTTTGAGATGATTTGAGCTTTGTGACGTGGTGCCTGACCCTGCTGGAAGCAGCCATCAGAAGATGGGTACACTGTGGTAATAAAGGGATGGACATGGTCAGCAACAATGCTCAGGTAGGCTGTGGCATTTAAACAATGTTCAATCTGTACTAAGGGGCCCAAAGTGTGCCAAGAAAGTATCCCCCACACCATCAGACCACCACAACCGGCCTGAACCCTTGACACAAGGTTGGATCCATGCTTTCATGTTGTCTGCGCCAAATTCTGACCCTACCATCTATCTAAATGTTGCCGCAGATATCGAGACTCATCAGACCAGGCAACATTTTTAACTTTTTCCAATTTTGGAGTCTCTTGCCAATTGTATCCTCAGTTTCCTGTTCTTAGCTGACAGAAGTGATGCTTGGTTTGAACTTCAGCAGATCGTCTTGACCATGTCTACATTCCTAAATGCATTGAGTTGCTGCCACATTGGCTGATTTGATATTTGCGTTAACGAGCAGTTGAATTCGGTGCACCTCTAGTACCTAATAAAGTGGCCGGTGAGTGTATATTCAGATATACTTGTTTGACCTTTATTGGATTTGTTCATAATTTTAAAGTCAATATTTCATTCAGTCATATTTATTAGTCAAATTTTGCAGTATCGCTTTCATTTTGGGGGATATTTTTCTAGGAGGTTCAGCAGGTTCCGTTGACCATGATTTCGACCCGTCAGCAGACATGCTTGTCCATGACTTTGATGATGAACGCACCCTGGAGGAAGAAGAAATGTTGGAGGCATCAGATGAGACCAACGCCAACGAGATTGAAGATCTTGCACGGGTAAGTTTCAGGCTTTGAGCTCATATTTAGTTTTGTCTTTTCAATCAATGGCAAGTCCCAATCCTGAGTTTTAAATTTACATTTAGACAAAAATGATTCCTTTAGGCATCAAATTGTTAAGTGTACGTTTAGTTCATTTTACAGTTTAGAATACAATGTCATTTTTCTTTCAACAGGAGGGAGAGATGCCCATTCATGAGCTGCTGAGTCTGTATGGTTATGGGGGCGGTTCACCAGCAGATGAAGATGAAGAGGAGGATGAGGAGGAGGAGGAGGAGGAAGAACCTGAGGAAGAAGAGGATGACGAGGAAGAGGAGGAGGAAGAGGACTTCGACAACGATGAAAGCAGTCAAAGGACTGGCGAGTTAAAAAGAAATGAGGTATGTCGGTGTTTCTTGAGTCTCTTTACATTGATATAGTTTCCAAATACTTCATATATTTGGTTGTGTTGACTGTGTGTGATTTTAGCATTGTTTGCAACTTTTTGTGTTTGTTTGTTTTCAGGGTGAGGGTGTTAAGATCTCGTTGGGACAGAGGGATGAGGCCCAGGCAACCTCAGAGGTTCGCACACGCTCAGTCAGGTCCCTTGGCACAGCAGAACTCATTCGCCCACAGAAACTCAAGTACTTTGAAAGTATGTGCCATCTTATCTCCTTTTTCTTTCTCTTCTTTCCTCTTGTTGAAACTAAATGCAGATTTTTGCGTGTGGTTTAGCTGGTTAAATGGATTTCACATTGTGCCTCAGGTAATAATGATGTAGAGGAGGAGTCAGATGAAGATGAGGACTATGTTCCGTCTGAAGACTGGAAAAAGGTGTGTAAAAACTTTATTTATAGTGTTAGACACTCGTACTGTCAGATTACAGCTTGATTTATACTATGCTGCAAACGCATTTGTCAGAACAAAACATGGTTTCTTTGAAATGCTAAATGCCTTGATCAGAAACATTTGCATACAGACTACTTCCTATTTATGTCAGGATTTGCAGCATGTGCAGTGTCACTTCACTATTGTCTAATCCATTAGACTTTTAGAAATACACCGCTATCAAAGTTGCTGTCGGATGATTGATTTATGGCTTAAAAACGCACTAAGCTCACTTCACAAATGCTACACTTACACACTACAGTTTTCATGGTGTAAAGGAAAAAAAAAAGCAGGTTTCATATTTGTAATCAATTATGAAGTAATTGTCAGCCAGTCTAAACTTTGTGTTTATTTCCAACAGGAAATCATGGTGGGTTCCATGTATCAGGCAGAAACTCCTGTTGGCCTGTGTAAATATAAAGACAATGAAAAAGGTAAGCTGGCTGGACAACATTTTAAGCTGTAAAACTGTGTGTCCTTTCTGGGTCCAAAAGAACTGAAGATGGTACGATAAACAGAAGGTTGACATCACATTGCCTATATCTATTTGTCCTGTAGTTTATGAAAATGATGACCAGTTGTTGTGGAACCCCGAGTGTCTTCCTGAAGGCAAAGTGGTGGAGTTCTTGACAGAGGCATCAAGGCGGACAGGAGAGGAGAAGGGAGTGGATGCAATCCCAGAGGGATCCCATATCAAAGACAATGAACAGGTGACAGCATAATATTCTATATTTTTTTCTCACTGTGAACAAATCCCATGAAAAGACCAGAACTGTAACAGTAAATTAATTCTACTATTGTATTGGGGGGGAATCGGAAAAGTGTCGAGACGTACAAACATGGTGTTGGTCTTTTCATGGGTTTGTTGACAATAACTACAATGTTGAATAACGCAAGCATTATGCTTTAAATCAAACGAGTTGCAATCTTTTTGTATTACATGTTTATTTATTTGTTTATTTATTTGTTTCCCTGTAGGCATTGTATGAACTAGTGAAATGTGACTTTGACACAGAGGAAGCTTTAAGAAGACTTAGGTTTAACGTAAAAGCAGCCAGAGGTAAGTAGACGATCAAACCTCAATGTCAATCACATATTGGCCTTCAGTTTTCTCTGATGCAACATGTTTGGGCTTATATGGTGTTCTGTACTTGGATCGTCTTAAGAAGGCCTTGCAGATGAAAGATTAATACGTATTCTCTGTGTAACAGAGGAGCTATCTGTCTGGACTGAAGAGGAATGTAGACATTTTGAACAAGGACTAAAAGCTTATGGGAAAGACTTTCATTTAATACAGGCCAACAAGGTAAGAGCAATGTTTCAAAGCCACATTAATGAACCATTTCTGATTAATATGGCTGACCATGTGTTGATAACCTTAAAATCATGTTTGATAATCATGACATTCATTTGAAATGTATGTTGATGTGTTTGCTGTGGCTGTGTGATGCTCAGGGTTGGACTCAACCTTGTTGCATTTTGAGACAAATCAAATTTCTTAGTTTTTTGACTGTGTTAAAGTGTCTGTAGATCATATGACCTTTGTCAGAGTCCCAAGCAATAATTTGATTTGTCTCTTATTTGAAATTGTACTGAATCTATATGTTCAGACGATGGTAATAATGGTTATTTCATGTCTGCTGAATTAAATCTTTCAGGTGAGAACTAGGTCTGTAGGAGAATGTGTGGCCTTTTATTACATGTGGAAGAAGTCTGAGCGTTATGATTTCTTTGCACAGCAAACCAGACTTGGAAAAAGGAAATACAACCTTCACCCTGGTGTCACGTAAGTTTTTAAAATATGTGTAAATTATTAATGGAAGAAATTGTCTTCCTGTTTCAGGTTGATGTGTTTGGTCATGTTGGTTGTTTCTAATATTCCAATAGAGATTTTGTGATCAAAAACTACTATACAAACATCCAACTCGTGTAAAAACATTCTTAATTTGTTTTTGTGTGATAATGTGTGTCAGCTGCTGGTGGGTCCTTTTTGCAGACACACATTATACATTAAACTTAATGCTACTTAAAAACGCAGATTTCTTTGGAAAACATAAGGTGATGACAGAGCTCAATTGCATTTCTGTGGATTTAAAGGTAGCTGATGGATTTATATTCAGAATACATGAGCATAGGGTCTAAGGTTCATTCATGGAAGACTTTGGAGTACAGGACATATACTGTATTTTAGAAAGGGCACTGTCTTGAGTTTATTGCTGCAGTCTGTGCTGTGTAGAATGAGCCACTCCAGTGAAAGTATCCCGTGGTTTCAGGTCTCAGATAACAAACGTATGATTTCCCTGTAATGTGGTGTCTGTTTCCTACCTTCATACTGATGCCTCAGCCATGGTTATGGTAAAAAGAAATAGTTTTAGCTGTATCTTAATATCCATCAGTTGTTACATTATATTACATTATTCTGTTGAAACACTCCAGGCAGTAAGCCAATAAAATGTATTTCTATTGTGCGTAAAGAAACCTAAGCAATCTAATGAGATGTACAAAATAAACTAGTAGAGATTATATTAATTTTTGTCTCTCGCTATGAATGATGGGTGTAGTGTAACATTATTGCACTGCCAGGGTCGAACAGTAAATAAAAGACTTTGTGTTATTCCAGCCAAAGGAATGTAACAACCACAAAGCCAGAATTAAATAAAAAGATAAAGCTTTCAAGACTGGGACTAACCTAGTCCGTCTTTCTGAGCGGATTAATTAAATAAGCTTGGCTTAACGGATAATATCGCTGTATGGAACACCTCCTGGATATGACAACGTAACTGGTGATACCACCTCAACAGCCACAGCAGCACACGGTTGGGATTGGCTTCATGTATTGCAACAAGCTTGTATAAAACTCCACGATTCAACGTGCAGTATTAGACCCTAGCTAGGAGGACCCAGCTGCAGGCACTGTTAGGTTAGAAAAAAACGGACCGACCAGACCATATACACTTGGCTAGTCTTTTAAACCATATCAAGAGTGAGATTGTGTCTAACGGCCGGTGTGCTGCTGTGTGTCATCAGAGACTACATGGACAGATTACTGGACGAGACGGAGAGCGCCACGTCCAGCAGGGCGGCGTCGCCTCCTCCCACCACCTCCAGCAGCAGCGCCAGCCACTCGGAGAGGGAAGACGGCAGCAGTCAGAACGGTGAGCTGATGAATAACAATGACTGATCTACACGCACACTAGGCATGGGCCGGTATGAGATTCTGGCGGTATGATAACCTTGAGTAAAAATATCACGGTTTCACGGTATTGCAATTACAGCTTTAACATGTTTTATTTTTGAAATGTCTGGGTAAAAACAAAACAACTTTTTCTCCATTGAACACAGTGTATTTTATTTTCAACCACAGTGCACACTGGCAGGGAGAGGGATTTCTAAAGTGCACTTTCTGTCCTTGAAGACTCAAGGACAGCTCATACCCTAGGAACGGTATGACAGAAACTTTTAGTGACTTTTTCAAACCGCGGTATACCTTGAAACCGGTAACCGGCCCATGCCTAGCTCACACACACAAACTGTTGATGTATTTATTTTTTATATTTAAAGATCTTAAAGGGCAAGTACACAATTTTTTGTTGTTTTAAGTAGGGTTGGGTACGTTTCGCATCTGAACCAATACCACTACTGATACCGGTACCTGGAATTCGGTTCTGGTGCCCAACGGTACTTTTTTCGGTACTTTCCCTCTGTAATTAAAAAATAATAATATTTCAGTTTTAAAAATAATTCCAAACCTATTTACTTTACACTGACAGAAATTAGACACAAACAAAAATAAAACCCCTCCCTCTCTCCTCCCAAACCCGCCCCTACAACCTATTGAATTGAATAATTATTCAACTTTTATTCTTGTATTTGTATATTATTCTATTTTTTTGCTTTATTTTCATCATGACCGTTTTTAATTGCTCTTTAATGTTTCATGTAAAGCTCTTTGAATTGCTTTGTTGCTGAAAGGCGCTGTAGAAATAAAGTTGCCTTGCCTTGCACCTCAGCCTGTCAGTCAGTCGCCAGGGCACAGAAACCACCGTTGTGCCTGCTCGTGTCAGAGGAAGTGTAACGTCAACAGCACTGTGACCGCTTTTGGCTCGCCATTAATAACCTATCGCAGTGAAATGTGTCTGCGTGAAGTTTTGAAAAACTGTAACTACACTTGAAACCAACCGTAACTTTATCTGCGTCACTGTGACTTCAACAAAACTGCAGAGCCGACGTAGTTTACTCCGTCCGCACCTCGGCACGCGCGTGTGTTGGACCTCTGCTCTCTGTCAACATGCAGAGAGGACAGATAAGCTTGCGCTTACTCTCAGGTTCCAAAATTTGGCACAGTTTGACTTCACGTGAACCAATACTCGGTAGTACCAACGTGATTTGTGTGTTCGGTACCCAACCCTAGTTTTAAGATATTTATATCATTCTGTAGCTTCCCAGTAGTGTTCCATATGTATTCAAATTTAAAGATTCATATTTTGTAGCACTAAGTAGTAGGGCTGGGTATCGTTCAAAATCTTTCGATCCGGTGCCAATTTTGATACCTCAGTTTTCGATGCTGGTTCCTAACGATACTTTTTTCGATACCATATGTTTTAAAATCCATTTCAACATCAACAAAAATACAAACGCAAAGCTTTTATTTTCCACCTTAATTGTTAATCAAAACAGTTCTGGTAAAACTGCTCACTCAGAGTAACATTATTAAAAGTGCCTTGCCTTGCAAGCTCAGCCTGTCAGTCAGTCATCAGGGCAGAGAAACCACCGTTGTGTCTGCTTGTCTAAGAGGAAGTGTAACGTCAACAGCACCGCGACCGCTTTCGGCTCGCCATTAATATCATATCGCAGCAAACGCTGTCTGCGTGAAGTTTTGAAAAACTGTAAACACACTTGAAACCAACCGTGACTCTCTGTGACCTCAACAAAACTGCAGACAGTTTACTTCGTCCACACCCGTGTGTGTGTGTGTGTGTGTGTGTGTGTGTGTGTGTGTGTGTGTGTGTGTGTGTGTGTGTGTGTGTGTGTGTGTGTGTGTGTGTGTGTGGGTCAGAGCTCCGCTCTGTATCAATATGCAGAGAGGACAGATAAGCTTACACGCTCAGACGCGTTTGGAACTGAAATTTGGCACCGAAAGATAAATAATTTTTTCCGGTGCCATAAAACTATGGACGTTCGGTACCCAGCCCTAGTAAGAAGTATGTATGTGAAGTAAGAATGTTTTAGTGTCAAAATGCCGTTTTCCCAAGCCCTTATAAAAAAAAACTTTCTCACATGATCTGATGTAGGTTTCTGTATGGTGATGTTGCTTCAGTACAGTCATTTGGATGCCGGTCGGCATGGCCCCCCCATCTGCATGGCCAGATACTACTACAATTTTGGTAATTTGGGTGGTCAAACGTTTTAGTTGTGTCAAACCACTAACTTTTAATTTTTCATTGTCAGGTATAGCAAGCCACAATTCAAACCACCCAGTGGACGGCGCTCAGTTGCCCCCAGTAAATCAAGTCCCGCCTGAGTCCGTTCAGTCCAACGGTCCCTCCCATCCGTCAGTGGAAGCTCCTCCTCCCATCTCAGACAACAACTCCAATGGCTGCAGCCAACCCGGTGCGCCCAGCCACGACCAAAATGGTTCTCTGGAGCCTCCGCTGGAACACAGAGACACGGCAACAGCACACGAAAGGCTGGCCAAGAGATGCAGGACTGAGGCCGAGCCGTTAGGCCAAAGTGAGGTGGAAGCATCCAGAACACAGGAGGACTGAAGGATACACAGTTACGTGATGTAGACTAATAGACGCTGAATTGGGCGGGAAATTGTCCGTGCTTCCCCATTTATGGGCAGAGGAAAAGGGTGAAGAGGATGAGGTAAGATGAGCCCCTCTTGGCCCAGGAGCGTAGTATCTCCTAAGAGCAGACTCATTCTTTGATAAGGTCAAAGGTCACTGAAAATCACACCTTAAAGAACACAGCCAACCAAACTGCAGCTGGTCCTCCAGGAGAGGTAGTGGTGCCCCACCCCCACCCCCTCCATGTACTGACTGCCTGCAGAGCTCATTCCAAAGTACCACAGCTCCACCATGTCCTACAAAACATCTTCTACCAATCGTCTTTATTCCCTTTTTTGGTGACAGACTAAACAAAATTTTGCCAAGAATTTCCTTTTTCTATTTGTACTCAAAGAAAATAAATCACCTGTGATATTTTTTTACACAAGAGATATTTATATTTTTTAACAAAAGAAAAACTATGATAGGTAACTGCTGTTCAGGCTATTTGAACATTTGATGAAACGGGACAGGTTTTAAACGGTTATGTGCTGGTGCTGTCGCTGGCTCTCTTTAGTTGCACTTTGATTGTATGTTCCTCAACGTTATTGATAAGGAGTGGTGTCGAAACCCAGCAGAATAACATTTTCACTCCTCTTCTGGCCGTTTGTTTGATTCTGATGAATAAACCAATGGGTTAGTCCCCCCACTGGTTTGTTTGTGTAAAGCAGCTGACATCAGTGATGTCCTGTATTATAACTCATGTAGAAGATTGCTGTATTTTTGGATTTTCATAGTCAGTGCTTTGCTCAACGCGTTGTTTTTAATAGACAGAATGTCCGTGCTTTTTAATGTAAAGTTTGTATAGATTTCTTACCTTGAGAAGTTGGTACATTTTTATAGCTGTCTGTCAATCTGTATGTTCTGGTCTTCCTTACAGGAAGGGCTTTTTGTTGTGAAATCTTTCGCCCTGTTGCTCAAAGATGGATGTAATAAAAAAAAAAGTAGCCATTCCTTTTTCCCTCTCTGTTCGACAGCACTTCCCATTCCTGTGTGACCTTGCGCAATCTGAAATGTTTGTAGCAGAGAGCCTCACCTTTTGTGCGTAGAAAAAGGCCCACGTTGTGATTCAGTTTGCTGCTTGCCTTTGGTTCAAAACCTCTGCTTACTCAAAGTGCTTAGTTTCAGCCAATAATTCCTGTCTTTCCTCAGTGAGAGGCTTCAGAGCAGTGAAACAGACCAGGTTGACATGGGGGGGGGGGTCATTTTGTTTTGGTACAGTAGCTGTTCAGCTTGATGCTTGCGTCTTTTACTTTGTACTACAGCTTTGAACTTACATTCACAAAATAAGATAAGTTTGTCTCAAATAATGTTGATCCATGTAGTATTTTCTTTCCCTTTGTTGACAATAATGTCTTGTTTCTTTTCTCTGTAAATGAAATGAATAAAAATGAA
This sequence comes from Perca fluviatilis, assembly GCF_010015445.1. Taxonomy (NCBI): domain Eukaryota; kingdom Metazoa; phylum Chordata; class Actinopteri; order Perciformes; family Percidae; genus Perca; species Perca fluviatilis. The sequence continues at coordinate 14,792,583 of NC_053122.1, forward strand.
ATGTATTCCAAGACTGGCTATGAATGGAATAACATTGGCTATATTTAATAAATGTATTGAGTGAGTTGTTTTGTGAGTTTTCAAACTACACACTTCAACAAAACACTTCACAATTTAATTCAAAGATAGGGTTACATTTTGGGGGGGGGGGTTTAAATACAATACTCAGATGCCATATTTATTTAACTTGTATTTCCGTGTTCGGATCAATTAAAAGCCGGTAAGGATAAAAGGGAATGATAAGTGAACAGTAACTCAATTTGGCAGGTGAGTATTTTATTAAAAAACACCATTACAAAAATGTAAATCTATCCTCTAATTTTATTGATTTGTCAAATGCAAAAATTCTCATGACTTTGTATTACTTACAAAGTCTATTATTTGTATTGTAAATTACTGTTTATGATACATATGCAGAACATTTCAGGCAGTAGCTCAGTCAGTAGGGAGTTGGGTTGGGAACCAGAGGGTCACTGGTTCAAGTCCCCATATGGACCAAAGTATGGTCCATAGTGGTGGACTGGTAGCTGGAGAGGTGCCAGTTCACCTCCTGGGCGCTGCCAAGGCACCGAACCCCCAACTGCTCGGGGTGCCTTTCCGTGGGCAACCCCCTCACTCTGACATCTCTCCATTAGTGCACGTATAGGTACTGAGCATGTGTGTGTAATTCAGGCCTGTGTGTAATTTGTATAATAACAGAGTGAAAACATGAAAACAAGTAATTTCCCCTTGCGGGATTAATAAAGTATAAACTATTATTTCTTTGACAGCATGGTTCAAAAATAGACATCTCAACATACAGTACACAGACGACATGAAATGTGTTCTGGACATACGTAGTTCATTAGCGTCGGGTCCGATCGGGATGCCGTGGTTTACACCTTTCCTGTTAAATTTGATGCAATTACAACACATTTCAGAATGCGGCGTGTTCAATTTGAGCACACATTACAGCGGAGGTTTGGATTCACATTATTGGAAGTGTTCTTACTTGTTTGCTCCTGTGTGAATGTGATATAGGAGTACACCAGGCTGCCAGCGATGCTGTGGGAAACAAAGAGGACTAAAAGCTGTCCCTCGGACAGAAAACACCACCTCCACAACGGCACGATTCAAAATGTGTGCGTTTTACCTGATGTTTAGACCAATGAAGTTAGTCCAAGTGAATATGTAGTCTCCTCCAAATGCCATTCCAATGTAGGTCACAAGAATATTCTGCAGAAGTCACAGATAAGAGTCACGGCACACATCCGCATTCATAAATCTCATCAGCCCACAGACGGCAGGACCAGCGTGGTAGGACTTACCTTAATACAGCCCACAATGGAGGTGGTGAGTGCTGAGTTGTACTGCGTGCACAGCATGATGGAGTACATTAAAATGAAGCTGTACAGCACATTGAAGAGGGATTAGACGAGAGCAGCAATGTGGGACATTATCTAATTTGTTTGTTTGTTCATTAATATCCCCATTAGCTTCTGTCTGTCTCAAAGGTGCCCTGCCGTACAAAACCGTTTTTACTTGCATTTTCTGAAATATGTTAGGTCCATATGTGTTTGTGTTATGTTGTGAATGTGAAAATGAACTGCTACCTCCTCTGTCAGCTCTAGCCGCTGAAAAGAAATAAGCGGAGAAATCAGACCAATTACAAAAGCTGGTCAGTCTGACATCATGTTGCCTGAGCTCATTACTATTCATGAGCTCGCCCAGTTGGGCTGGGTAAAGGATTCTGACAGCCAGGCTCTCATTGGCTAGCTGTTAGCCAATCAGATTCAAACAGCTTAGCTTGTTGAATATTAATGAGAACTGGCAGAAATCAGGCTGAGTCTTCCTGTAGGCTTTCTATACCACGCTAGAATGGCTTGAAACAAGGTAACCAAGGTATTTTTACCACAAAAAATGTTAGAGTCCATGGCAGAACTTCAGACATTACCACAAAGTAATGAAATACGTGTGGCAGGGCACCTTTAAACAGAAGCTACTCTTCCTGGGGTCTATTATTTCATAACAAATATATGACATAAGCTGGAATACATTCATCCATAACCACAATACATCATTAAATGGTGGATCTGGAGTTTACCCCATGACACAGGAAAGCACAAACTGCAAAACAAACAGCTGATCGGACCATCCGTTATACTCCAAGCCCTGTACTCAAACACACAGACGGAGGAGATTCTCAACTCTAGTTGTTGGACACTAAATTATAAATACGTCAACATAAGTATGAATATATTTGTGTCAAAAGCTTTCCTTACCACTTGCAAGTCCCCTGAGTAGTAAGCGTATGCCGCAGTGGGGAAAATCATGATTAAAGCATTGTAGTAGAGCAGCCCATATTTGCCCAGCTCCTATGGGAACAGCAGTATAAGGTACAATCCTTTAAGAAACGATGCAGCAAACAAGCATCGCACACAGCGAGGTAGTACGATTAGCGGCTCCGCTCACCTTGGAATCAAGTTTCTGCTTCACATACGCCCCGCTGGCCGCTGTCAGAACATTGTTCAGCATTATGAATACGTATCCTTCAAGGTCGAAAGCCAAGTCAGCGCTACAAACACACACGTCCGAGAATGAGACACATGCTCACGTGTAAACGGAATAATGTCAGCGTATGGGTGTACTTGTATGTGGCCACTTCACCTGGCAGCAATAAAAGCACCAGCGATCATGGTGAACACGGTGGTCTTAATCGACGCAGAGAAAGTCTTTCTGCGAGGAGAGGAAAACGGGTTGCAGTTATTAAAATCATTCATTTACAGGTGCGAGAACATTCTTGTTAAGTGGCGCTGAGGTAACTTACTTCAGCAAGAGTCCCTCAAACACCATGGTGAGCAAAATACTGAACCTCCTTAAAACCGTGAACATGGGTAGACTAGGAAAAAAGGAAAACATGGTTTCATATTTCATACGACTCCTGGAACAAATTACAGCACTTTCTTAAAATCCTACTACTACTTGTAACTGCTTTACATAATTGTATTTTCTTTTGCCTCCTTGTTATCCTAATGTATTTAATCAAATTAGTGTCCAATTCGTACTGTTTTATTGTCTTTCTAGATTTCTTATGATTGTACTTTCTGTGTTGTTGTTCTGTATTTGTCTTTGTGAGGGGCGCCCCTCAATGATCTCTCGAGGATAATTAAAGGTTGAATGAATATTAAGGAAATTATGTTTCATATTGCATAATAATACAGCAATAAAGTTCTAACCTGAGTCGTTGTGTCCCAAACAGCCCTGATATTTGATTCCCAACATACAGCAGAGGCAGTGGAAACATCTGGAAAGACACACAAACACACGTAATGTTAAAAATTTTTTATTTCAAAGTAAAATCCATATCTGGAAACGAGATGACACCCAACGCCTTCCCGGTCCTCAGAACTACAACTGTAGCCAACATCTGGAGTTATTGAAGCAAGGAGAAACATCAGCCTATCAGCCTACGTCTGTTTGGGAGAACAGGAAGCATCTGTGACACAACTTAAGACAAACTTACTTGGCCGATTCCCACACATGTTGACGATGGAAATCTGTAAAATATGTAGACAATGCTATACATGAGGAAAATGACACACAAAAAAAATAATAACAGTTTTTAGGCACAAAAAAGGACAAGGATTTAGCCTTCTCTACTATCCTTGCATAATTTGCACCAAAGAAATAAAATAGAAAATGATGGGAGAACAATTTTGACTGAGGTAATTGTACTTTACTTAAGTACTTCCATAGATGCTATTTTATACTTCTACTGTAGTCCATTACATTTCAGGAGCAAATTATCGTGCTCCACTACATTTATCTGACTGTTAAAGCTACCCGTTGCATTAAAGATTGCACTTTTAAAAACCTAAAAAATAAGCACATAGAAATGAATGCATTGTTATACAGTAAATTAAACTATTCAACATTATATTTAAAGTTAGAATTAGCTCCACTTTGAGCACCTACAACATTAAAAAGCTGCTAACACATTGTTGTGGAGTAGCACTGAGAAGGGTCATTCTGCGGCATAACTAAACCCTTTGATTTATAATTTGGCTTGAGTCTTCTTCTAAAGTCAGTTTGTGATCAAACAGTCTGCCCAAAACAGATGGAAGAAGACAATCTACAGCTGCCCAGTTAGTCCCCCGCCCGCCCCATACATGATATCCCCATCATCAAAACGGCCATCTCTTTCCCCTGCTCTCACTTCTAATAAACAGGTGGTCAAGCGTCCGAAGGGAAGCTTGCTGTAACCGTTGCTTGTACTTTGTACTTTTACCTGTAGTTGGAGAGGACGCTTTTGTTGACAACAACGATGAGGAATGAACTGACTCCGTAAAATACCGCAGCCAACAGTTTCAGATGTACCGCGGAGCTGGCACCGGATGTGGCTCTTTCGGATGTGGAGGATGCTCCTTCGGGGAACAACTTTGTGCCGCCGAGCTCATGTCGACGTCTGTGAAGCTCTGCCATCGTTTGCGTAATGAGCATCGATGAAGTTCAAACGGAAGCCTACAAGTTCTCCTGCACATGCGTACAACACTCTAACCTAAGCGTCATACTAAATATTGTCGGCGACGACGGAAACGGAAAGAAGTGAAACCTCTTGATTCAACTCCATACTTTGATGCACACCCTTGACTACTGAAGTTCCTTAGCCAGCTCCATCCGTGGTTACTTTACATAAAGCATTAACTAATGGGCGCAGAGCTGGTTACAGACCAGGGAAATTGAGATACCACCTCGGACAGTGAAGAATATAGCGGAAGTTTGGTGTTTTTCAACAATTTGGGGCAAAGGAAAACATTTTATACATAAATGTAGCTATTTTAAGACCAAGCCCTCCCTGATCGGATTTATATATATATGCCTTGTTTGTTTCTATATTTGTATTCTGAATGAATGAATAAAAAAACGTATTTTCATGTTTGCTGTTCAAAAGGTTCTTGGGACAGCCTCGATTATTTTATACATTTATTTATTACATTATCAGGTAAAGCTACATCTTTCAAAACTGACTTTGGTCTAAATCTTGCTATATAACTGACAAAACAAATTTTATGAAACTGTACAAACACAAATTTAGTTACATTTACAGATAATACACACATTAAAAGTAGGCTATATGTCAGTTTAAGATTCAAAATTGCCACTTTATTAGGTACAGCTAAAACTAGTGATCCTAAAAGCCCTGTAACATTAGTAGCATAAATAACACCTTCATAAAGTTGATTATATTTAGTTTTAGTTTAAACTGTTTACAGTGGTGTTGACTCAACTTTATAGTCATTTTGGAGGCCAAGTGGCACTGTTGAATTTAAGCCATTATATCCAACCAATTTAAAATAAATAAAGGGTATGCCTCAATATTATAAACATCTTAGTTCGTCGTCGGTCTTAGTTCGTTGTACCTAATAAACTCACAACTACGGGCATTAAACCCTTCTGGACGGTTATGTCCCTCTTACGTTTATATGGGATTTATCATGGAAAAGCACTGACACCACAGCTTCATTCTGCTTCAAGCAATGAAGAGTCCACAGCACATTTGTTTACAGCTTTAAAATCACAGTATTGATTTTAAACAACCATTGGCAGAATACATGTAACCCTCTAAACACCTCTAAAGCAATTTATTAGAACAGGGATGTTTGCAAAGAAAGTTTCACCGTCATGTGGCTCAAACAGTCCGACAAGAAAACTGCTCCAGCCGTCTGTATCAGTGCATCACCAGCAAGTCTTTGCAGAAGACAGCATGTAAAGCTTTAAATTCACTTCATGTTCAGTACCCCCACCCCAACCCAATGTGAAATATACCCGCTTCATTAAAAGAAAATGCTCACTGGAAATGCTGACACAGGTGGCTAAAAGCACCAGTAGCTTACATTACATTCTGTAGCTCATGATTGTTCCACAATGACAGTCGACATTTCTTTTAGACAAATTATGCATTTGTGCTGCATAAAATAAAATTAAGAAACAGCAAAAATGGTTAACAGAAGGAGGTGGGGGGGGGGGGCAATCTCAAGAGGACTAGTGCTGAAAACCAAGTGCTTTGAGATCTGAAAGAGAGATTCTCTAAGAGCAAGGTATGTCCATGGTCTGTGTATCACACGCACCAAGATTTCAACAATTACTTCTCAAAAGAGTATGAACTACCTCAGGTGAGAACTTGCAGTCTACGGTTTGGAAAGTTGCAAGTTCAGAGGAGAGGAATACTTAAATTCTAAGTAACTAGCTGTCAAATTCACACATTCAGTCCCACACCCACACACACACACACTCAAACAAACAATATTTGCTTAGTGGTCCTGAAGTAACAAGTAGCACAGTCTGTATGACCTACGAGGACCAGCCTAAAGATATACACATTGGGCCCTGGGACACCCTGAAAACACAGGTAGCACATCTGGATCAGGGGATACAAAGCATCACTAACCACTGGTCCACCAAAAAAGGCAAGCTATCAAAAGAAAAAGATGGAAAGAGGCATTTACTTTCACTGCACAACAAGCAGAAAAATACCAAGCTTTAGTAGGAAGTCACTTTGCCTGGTTACCCATCCCGGATTTGCGCCTCGCAAAGGGATGGGTAGTCAGGATCAGAGTATTTACACTTTAAATGCATGTTAAGCCATACTTCAGATATCTAATACAAGTATCCTATGTAGTGTAGTGCTACCACATCAGTGTGTATTACTGGGAGGAAAAACTCCAGTTGAAAGTCTGACCCCATAATACTGAGCTGAAGTCATGAGGGGGAATAAAAGCACAAAAGCTTCAGGGGAAGAGATACACACACTTCAACCTAATTGCAGAAATTCATAAATTCAAGCAGCACAAAAAAAATAATATCAATGAAGTATGCATAATCTCTGAAAAAAAGTATGAAAACATCCCTGCTTTCATGTTCCTAAATACAAAACTTCAGTGTAACAAGAGGTCCTTTTCTCGCTTTTTTTTTTTTTTGTCTTTTGTTCTCCTTTAAAACAGGTAAAATTTTAGTCCTCTGGTGAAGTGAGTGCTATGGGATGACAGTCTTTTCTTGTCATTTAAAATCTTTTTTTTTTTTTTCTCTGTTTTCTTATATACTCGAAGATGTGGTAAGCATGCAAGCCTCGTAGAGGAGGGGCCCGGAAGGGCTGATGGGTGGGCTGGTGGTAGAAGAGGAGCCCTTAGGCCAGGGCTGGGAAGGCCTCAGGATCATCCACGTTGGGGACCGACACTCCACTAGCCTGGGGAGAAACGCACACAAAAACCAGGACAAGGTTAAGAGGGCTATTATCAGTATGTTTTAAGACTGGATCCGAATATTCATTCGATGGGTAGTTATTAAAATTTTTTGGGGGGGGGGAAGAGAGAGAGAGAGAGAGAGGTGCATGCAGGCTGAAATTTGAACAAACGCAAATTGCGGCAAAAAGTTAAGTCTGAATCAACTTTTGGTGAAAAGCAACCCACTGTCAACTTGCTGTTGACAATCATGCAACGTTAACTGGCTATCAGACTCATCAGTCACAACGTGCAAGTCCCGTAACGTTACTGTAAAAAAGATTTCAACACTACGAAGGTAAAACACGAAACAAGCACTGAACTGCCCAGGATTTTGTTAACAGGTTCTGCAATATCAAAGCAGGTTCTCTTCATCACTCGCTTTGTCGCCTTGTATTTTCTCTCTTTTTCCAAAGCTGCCTTCAAGTGCGGTCGGAAATGTTGGTTTCCCCCGCCGCTGCCAAAGCCATCAAATATTCGCGGTTGAAAAGCACCGAAGCGTGGCCGGGTTAGCGCAGTTGGTAGAACAGGCTATAGATATATAGAGGTTTACTCCTCGACGCAGCGGCCGTGGGCTTGACTCCGACCTGCGGCCCTTTGCTGCATGTCATTCCCCGCTCTCTCTCCCCTCCATGTCTTCATCTGTCCTATAGAAATAAAGGCCTAAAATCCCCCCTCCCCCCCCCCTAAAAAATAAAAAAATCATCGAAGCTCAGAAAATTGTATTCGGTACAGCCCTAGTATTTTTACATTTACAATGGATCACATTACTACTTGATATATACTATCTCTGACTATGAGTGATACCTCACTCATAGTCAGAGAGCCTATTGTGACATCAGGCTAAGGACTGCAGATGAAAAATAGACTTTTGGCTAAATCTGCCATATTTACAGAAATGTTTAATATGCACTGTGCCTGCCTAATAAAATAAAGATTGGAGCCGTCCGATATATTAGGCATTTTCCAAGCCATCGGTATCGGCATTTATAATGGCCGATTAAAAAATAAAATAAAAACGGACAGAACCCCCTTCAACCATGTTATGAGTGTTGCCGTTGCATAGTTTGTCCACCAGAGGGCACCCTACAATGTCCCTGTTGGCAACACTCGTGTTTAACCCTTTATAGATCAGTTGGTTATTAGTAGTCATAAGTCCACAAAGCTAGGTTGGTGAGGATAATAGTAACGTTTGCACAGTTGTTGGTCTGATATGATGCTGAAATGGCTAACGGTAGCCTGCTAGTTAGCATCGTTTTACTGTTGGTGAGTAAAGTTAACGTTGGGTTAGTGTTTAGTTATTGAACATGACATGCCGGCAGTTCTGTCAAACTGTGGGAGGGGCTTAGGAGACGGTTTGGGCTGCAGCAGAAAGGGGGGAGGGACTGAGAAGTTGTCGATTGTTCAAATTTGTTGGCGAAGTCCTGGATCTTCACAATCTTACCTACTGCAGCTTTAAGTTACATATTTTAAATTTGTATTTTTATACATTTTATTTATCAGAACTTCAATATATTTTGATGTTCCTCTGATGTTAGATTTCCCTAACAGTTTTTTGTAGATAACAAATAACTAATGTTAGGGAAATCTGTTTGTTTTGTTACGCGTTTCTGTCAGCTCTACTAAGTGCTTTGGCGTCTTTTAACTTGTCGTTGAGATTCAACTTTAATGCTTTGGTTCACTTTCAACGCTCTCGCTGCGTCATTTTTAGTAAAAACTCTAAAAACCCAGCGTCAGGAAGAAGCAACTAGCTTTTTATACAAATGCTGATATGGTACCTATATGTATTGCTTATACTACTTAGATGGAATGTAAACATGCTTTCCTACAAAGACATTTTAATTTATAGTTGTCAAAACCAAAAAATAAAAAAGGAGCAGTACATGACCCTTGCCTAAATATAACAAAATCGGTACAAATATCATTTAAATCAGTAAATATCTGATTTAAGCAGAGCTAAATTTATAGTTTGATTAGTTGAATGACAGAAAATTATGTTGTTCGCAACAAGTTTGGTAGTTGAGTAGTTGATAGGGTTGTGGTTTGTTAGACAAAAATGACAGAAATTCATTGGTTCCAGTTTCCTAAATGAATGAATTCCTGATTTTTTGCTATTTTCTATGATTATAAACCAAATAGCTTTGTATTTTGGACTGTTGGTTGAAATAAACAAGAATTCTGAATATATCAACTTGGGCTTTGGAAAATTGGGAGGGGCATTTTTCCCTATTTTCCAACATTTTATAGACCACACACTTGAGAAAATAACGGTCATATAAATTGTTAAATTAATTGATAAACTGCAGCACTAGATTAAAAAAACTAGTAAAAAGGAGTAGACTTTGATGCCAGCTTTTGACAGTTCAATACTATTAATTACTGCTTACTGCTACTATACTATTATTAAAAACTAATTCACATAACTAAGCACTATTATTACAAAAAAAAAAAAAAAAAACTGACATGAGGCCAGTCTGTGAGTTTTGCATTATGGGACACGTGGTCGCCGGTCTGTTATTTCAGGGCCTAAGTGGTTCCACAGCAGATTTTCCAAGTCAGTGGTTTTACAGCCTGTACACAGTCCGTGAGCTAAATCCTTTGTGAGGGACACTAAACCTTTGTCGTTAGCAGCGACAACAGCTTTTATTGTTACCTTTTCAGACCGTCCTCCCCCGCGTGCCGTTCGGCTGCCCACCCCGCTGCTGCCACCGCCACCGCCGCCGCCACGGCCTCCTCTGCCTCCGCGAGCTCCCCCGCGTCCACGACCGGGGCGGCCCAGGTCTCCAAAGTTGATCTCCAGCTGAGATGTGATGTCGTTGGCTGGTTTGCGAAAGTGGTGGTCACTGGAATCATCCGGGGTGCCCTGCTGCTAAAAACAGACGATTAAAGTAATGTTAGATGTGAACTGCACTCCGTACTAAGAGGCATGTTTTTAAACCAGTAATGAAACGAGTAAACATGCGTGTTCTTTTAGTGTTGCTTAGCTGCATAGCACCATCACTATCTTTAGATTCTTCATTTCCTCTGGAGCCACCCGAAATAAAAATGAATGACCCAGTTTCAATAATTGAAGGTGTATTAAACCACTCACCATTTTCTAACAGGTGGCTTCATAAAGACTGTTAACACTAATGTCTTCATGGAATGTGTGGTTGAAATACCAGTGTGAGAGCTGCAGGCACCTTGTTGTACACGGGGGCTGGCTCTGCTTCTGTCTCTGCGGCTTCGATCACAGCACCAACAGGCCTCTGAAATGCAAAGATAACATTGGGGTTTTCATTAATATCATGTCAGATGAGCTGGCAAGACACACAACAATGTGCATCTGAAACCAAGTTTGCGCATGCTACACAGAAGTCACCATACTAGATCCAATCTAAATACATCAATCACGGGGGGAAAAAAAGCAGAGCAAGGTACTCAGGCTGTCAGCTTTGTAATAACGTTTGAAAAGACAGCAGTACTTTGGTAATGCACATGAATGAACAACAGTGTCCAGACAGTCAGTCAACTTTCTGTCACACTCAAAAGCTTCTGAGTTAGCAGCCTCAAAATACACAATCAAAAATAAATTCAAAAAATCAGCGACTCCTTTTGCTCAACAAAACAAGACATTTAAAAATAAAAATCTTCTTGGGCTCTGTGGAATTGTGATAGGCCTTTGATATGCTTTCTGACATTTTACAGACAAAACAATTAATGGAGAAAAGAATCTGCAAATTAAATTATTTTTTGTTTGTTGCAGCCTTAATCAGACTTTCATCAGTGCTGTAAGTTTGCCTTGATTTCATGTTGTCCGTTTTATTTGTGCGGTGCTAGAAAAATTAATTAATAAAGAATTCATTGTTAACTTTTAAAATCATTATGCTAAAATGTTTACAGCAACAGTGTATTATTTTTGCCTGGTTAAAATGTGGAAAATCCAAGTCAAACGTTTCCATACTTAAAAAACAAAGAAAAAAACACTTACGGTAAAAGACTAAAAGACGTTTGCGGCCACAGTGACGTGTGTGTGATGGAGCCTTAAACATGAGCCGGTACAGAGCTGGTGTAAACCGCTGAAGGGGAGAAAAGCTTTCTGGTTTCCATGATATTATAAATCACCATACTTACATCTTCACTCTTGGACTTGTGCAGCACGTATCCTTTCTTCCACTGGCTGTCGGCTCCCTCATTGGGCTTACGGATGTTAAACTCCACCTTGGTGCGCTCCTTGTCCTGCATTGCCTTCCACTCGTCCAGGGTCATCTCTTTGGGGCCTTCGTTTTTAACTTCTTCAACTTCGTTCTCTCTGGAAAGCCAGCACACAACAATGTAGGACCTTAAACCTCAAACTGCCAATCCTCTTAGCTCTATGCATGCTCTCTAATCCTGAGGCCAAAAGGTCACAGACAATGTTGATCCCATTTGCGCTAAAGCTTTGTGATGAAAATCCACGTGCAGAGATACTGTTTGTGACACAGAAGAACTTCCACACTCCAAAAGACAAACATCCCAGTGTGAGGACTAGGCCTGTCACGATAGTCAATAAATCAATTAATCGCACGATAAAAAAAAAATGAGCTCGATAATGTTTCCGGCCCCGATCATTTCCATTTGCATGCTTGTTTGTTTTCCTCATCTCTCTCTACCAAAGAGACTGGATGACCACTCTCGGTTCCTTAGCGGAACGAGGAGTGAACCCTCTTGTCAGTCCCATGGTTTTTGTGTGGGCGGGACTCCAGGCGGAGAGAGAGAGAGAGAGAGAGACAGAAAACGGTAGTTGAGAGTTGGAGCAGGGTTTCCTGCAGCACTTTGCAGTTAAGGCGCGGTCAAAAAAGCGATATCCACCGTGTTACTCAGCGTCCCGTTTTCTCCCTTTCATTCCAAACCACACAGCTGACAACCTGCAGGTGGAGTTGGTGGAGACAGGCTCGGTTTCAGGAAAGTGGCTGCATGTGTCCGACAACGCACAGAACATTAACGGTACAAGCCTACAGCTGGACACGGAGTGTGGAAAGTATATCAGAGTTGCACCAGTGTGTGTGTGTGTGTGTGTGTGTGTGTGTGTGTGTGTGTGTGTGTGCGTGTGTTGGCCCGCCCCCACGAAGCTCCGACCTGCAGAGGAGCAGAAGCCGCACCTTCGCAAAAATGAAGACTGAAAAACAGAACTATTTTGGTACAAACATTTACTCGCCATGTGGCAGATAGCCATATAGACAGATTTAATTTATTAACTATATTATTTAAATGTAATATTAGTGTTAAATAATTGTTAAGAGTCTGTAGTCTGTCGCACAAACACTCAACGAATGCTGCAAACATTTGACAGCCAGTACGAATCGCCTGGGAGAACATGCGTGTCACAAACGGCAGTTCCACAACTGTACAACAGCGTGAAAGACGACATACTAAAAAGGAGATCAAAGACATATTGTGGATATTTAAAATGTCTTCCAGTTCCAGTGTTAAATATTCTTTAGAAATAAAAAAGTGTATTGATCTTTGAAAAAGGTGTACCTGCATTATTATTATTATAATATTATCGTTTATCGCAATCATTTCTGGGACAATTTATCATCCAGCAAAATTTGTTATCGTAACAGGCCTAGTGAGGACATATGACTCTGTAGCTTCAAACTACTTTTTCTGGAGTTGTTAAAAAGATGAACTCCATAAACATCCGATTATCACCTGAACATCGGACAGGAAATGGGATACTGACTTGTTCTCAGAGCTGGCAGGTGCATTTTCCTCTCCCTCTGGGGTCGTCTCTGGGGCAGCAGTCTGTTCAGCCTCGCTGGGAACAGAGACACACAGCCACCTTGTCAATACTAAAATATTGCCTCCAGTTGAAACCTTACCAGACACTATTCTGTATAATGTTCCCTTGAAACTGGTGCACTTGTTTATTTTAAAGTGCACATATTATGCTCATTTTCAGGTTCATAATTGTATTTAGGTTATATCAGAATAGGTGTACATGGTTTAATTTGAAAAAAAACACCATATTTTTGTTGTAAAGAACATTGCTGCAGCTCCTCTTCACCCTGTGTGTTGAGCGCTGTTTTAGCTACAGAGTGAGGCATCTCACTTCTGTTCCATCTTTGTTGGGAGTCGCACATGTGCAGAAGCTAGGTAAGGACTACTAGCCAGTCAGAAGCAGAGTATGAAGGCGTACCACACTAGCAGCTAGGCGAGCATTATAACGTGTGTTACAAAGTGACGCACGTTCGTCACGGAAGTAAAGGCTGGACTACAATAGAGCTGTTTGGAGCAGTTTGTGAACAGTGTTTTCTGTTGGAGATGGTAAGTCCCTTTGGGGTGGACTTTGGGCTTTTTCACTTTGTAAACCTATAACGTGCACAAAAAAGATATATAACACGATACAGGAAAGGGAAAAAACAAAAAAGCATAATATGAACACTTTATCACAAAAATAGAGCTACTTTATATAGACCTCACGTAGTACAGATATCGGATGATCATTTTCCTGCAGACATTAATGCTCAGATAACCAGGCCATGTGTCTGTTCTTGAAAACTCACCTCGCTTCATCCTTCACGTTGCCCCAGTTGTGTGAGCCGCTGCCACTGCGCTTCTCCTCACTTTTCTGATTGCTGGAGCAAACAAAAAGGAACACACACACACACACACACACACACACACACACACACACACACACACACACACACACACACACACACACTGATGTATGCAGCCTAAAAATACTTACAGCCTACAATGAACAGTCATCCGAAAACCAACAACAACCCTTGACCTCAAGTCTGAAGTGAAAAGCAGCTTAACTGAGATGTCATTAAGAAACACTTTCTTGAGATGCCATTTGGACTGTTATTCAGTGTAAAGTATTCTGTGTAGAGTACGGGTTTCTGCCATTTTATAATTTAATATTTTAATGTATTTTAAGATGTTTTTTAAACTAAAATGTGTTATTCAAGTAGCAAACTCCTATAAAAAAAAAAAAACTAAGTTGTGTGCGTAACATCAGTGAGTGCGGTCGAGAGAGAGAGTATGTGAGGGACGGTGAGTATGAAGTTAACAGTAACGTTATAGCTGGGAATGTAGCGGTGCTGTGTGTACTTCTGGTGGCAAAATATATGCTAAAACCTATAAAACCCAAGCCAAGTTCCTGTGTCTTGCTTACCACATGCTGATCAAAGTAAAGGCGGTTAGCACAGAAGTTGGCAGACACCTGGCCTCCTAACAACTTATCTAGTGGAAACCCTGATGATAACTGCCAATAGACTTTTTTGGTCAGTTAGGCTTTCGTAGTAAATAAACACAGACTGTGCCACCTGGTACTGGCAACCTTTGGCAGTTTAAGAGCTGTAGACGGTACCTCTCAGATAAATAATCAAAAATGGGATGCTTTGGTAGGTAGGTAGTCATATATATATATATATATATATATTTTTTCACTGGTCTGTACTCAATTGAGGACTGACTCACGATTTGTCATTGCCGCTGTGTCTGTCGAAGTCTCGTTTCCCACGGGAGTCGAAGCCTTCTGCTCGGCCCATGCCCCGTCCTCTTCCACCACGCCCACCCCGTCCGCCACCACGCCCTCTCGGGGGCCTGTCTCCAGAAGGCCTGATGGATACAAACAGACACTAAATTAAAAATAAAATAAAGAGAAAGTGTGTAAACATGACCTTATAAAAGGAGTGGTCAGCACTTATTTTTACAAGCTTATTGACACACACATGCAGATCTGCTCTTAATGGCAGTGGCTGTCCAAAGGTTCAAAAAGAAAATGTACAGATGGCTGTGATGTTGAGGTTAAGTGAGCAAAGATTAGACCAAACACTTAATCTTTCCATACACCCCCACAATGATCCTGTGATCGCACCAGACAGCCTTGATCTTATCAGCACGTTTAAATATGCTCTTTTTTTAATTCATCACAGCTACCCACTTGTCTGCAGAGAACTCTCCACCTCCCTCGGGCTTGTCCTCTGCCGGCTTCTCGAAACGGCGCTCGCGAGGAGGTCTCCGTTCCGGCCTCTTGTCTCCAGGTCGCCCTTCACCCTGCCCACCCTGATGCTGGGAACCAGGCTGGCCCTGCTGGTCTGGTCTTCTGCCCACACGCCTGATACCTAAAAATCACAGGAGCATTAAAATGGGAATCAAACTTTCTCTCATTTCGATTAGTATAATAACTCCCTAACCTATTTGTGCCCAAAGACTATATTTAGTATAAGGAAAAATGGCCACATTTGTTACGTTTGGTCCTAAGTCTTCAAATCTGGTATGGACATACTTTGGGCAAGTATCTAACAGTACAATTTTAAAATGTTTACATCACTTGAAGAAAAAAAAAAAAAAAAAAGTAGAAAAATCACCTTTTTTTTTTTTTTAAATGAGGAAAAAGAATAACATTGGGTTTATTAAATGTCTTCCATATGATTTTTTTTACACTGCATGTCTGCATATATGTGATATTCAACTTGTTATGAGAGCATAGATACCAAATACTTGATTGTGCTCCTTGTACATAGGTTCTGAGATACAGCCATTTTATATGATGCTATATCTAGTGTTTGGGCACATTAGACTACGGTTTAGTTTGGCCTAAAATATATATATATAAAAAAAAAAAAAAAGTATTCCCATCGTGTGCCCAAATAGTATAATGACAAAAACTCAACTTTCAGCAAAACAGGTTGACCAACTTCAGATGTATGCTTAGGCAAACCCAGTTAAACACTTCCAACAATTCAAAATTTCTGTGTTGTTTGACAGTCGTTTATGTACATTTGGGTGCAAACTGTCATGTAAAGCTCCTGGTGTAGCCTACTCCGTCAGCACGCTACACTTAATTTCACTGCACACTGTTTACAATCCTAGCTAACAGTGGGCCTGCCTCTTTTTATTAACTTGGTGCCATTGTTCGTGAACTCAATTTTAGACAACTAAGCTATAAAAAAAAAAACAGTATTCACTCAGGAGAGACATCACCAATCCAAACAAAGAGCAGCCTAGTTTCCCAGTGTATAGGTGAATATCTTGGGAATTTGCTTTGCAAACCCTGCAGCCGATAACGGAGCTGCGTAGCCAGTGCACGAAGCATCATCCATAAGACAGTAACTCTACACTACACCTTTCTGTAGGATGCTGGTGGAAACCATGTCTGCGACACAGGCTCGCCAGTCTGCACAGGGCTTTGCAGGTGGGCTACACCTGAGCTTGTTTATAGTTACCCGGTACAGACATCGCTTGTTGTCTAGCTAACCTCCGCCTGTCAGGTTGACCTCACGCTGTGTTTCGCTCAGACCAGCATCTGCTAACGTTAACGTAGCTAACAAGAGATGCACATGACAGTTTATACGAAAAAGATGAAAATAAACATGCACTGCACAGAAGCAAGAGAGCAGGTGTTATTATTTATATTTTTTTTTACCTTCTTTCTTCAGTGGAACTGGAGCTTGGGACTCCTCCTTCTTGTCCAGCAACGGGTTCTTTCTGTCCTTCTGTGACTCCTTCTTCGGCTGCTTTGCTGCTTGAGCCGCGGACTTGGTGGAACCAGCGGCGGCCCCCTCCTTCTTCTTGTTTTCAGCAGCTTTCAGGATCTCGAACGGGTCGGACTCATCGTCAAATAACTGGTCGAACCGGTTGGTTACGACGCAGCCGAAGCCTTCTTGCAGGTGTCCGGGCATGATGGCGCCCCTTCAGCGGGATTCACCTCCGATTCTACGAGGCTTGATGCGAACAATCCGCTGGATGCTGCCACAAGATGGCTGGGAGAGCTGCACCTTCTCTTCCGGTGCGAGCACCATCCGGGACATCGTACAGCGCGCACCAATCTGAACACACGGTGGCTGCAATGTTTTTATTTACATTATGTAACGATGCACTAGTGTCCTCTCATGTTCTCCTAGAATAATCCGGCTTTTAATTTCTGAGAAGAAATCACATTAGGCTGGTAATATGTGGCTGCAGTAAACAGGTTCTGCTACAATGTGCATGCATGCTATTAAATACATATTCTAGGTTTGCCTAAATAAGTACACATAAGACACATTTCTAAAATCATACACCAATATCTCTATTAGTTTACAGCGTCTGAGTAAGCTCTACATGAACACTATACAAGTATTGCTATTAAAAACTCAGTAGCACCTTGTTTGTGCAACCATGACTCTATGACCCTATGCACATATGCCCATGCATATCATAACATTAAATGGGATTTGTCAGTTTATGAAAAGCAGCAAATGCTGTGGTGAGGGCCAGCAGGGGCATGCTGGGTAATAGCTGGTGATAACATATCTGGCAAGTCTGCCCTCTGTACAGGCAGTGTGTACACTGGTTGAAGATACATTTTGACTCTTTCTAACGTAACTTGAGGCTTGTCTTTTGAGTCATGGATGTATTTGACTTAAAAACAAGAATGAAACCTTATTCAGACCCAGGCCACGTGTGGATGTTTATGAAAATTGCTCATTTGCACCTCAGCGCAAAATCGCTGCACTCAGAATCAAATGCTAAGGTGCAATGAAAGCATTTAATAAAAAAGGCCAAGCTTTGAAGACTTCCCTGATTAAGATTAGTTATTTGGCTGTATTTCTTTCTGAAATGGCTTTAAAAATGGCTTCTGATGCATATTTGTTATGCATGTTTTCTCTTTTATTCTCCATTTTCTGATCTGCCAGATGAGAAAATACAGCAGTCAACCTCATACAGAAGAGGCAAAAAGCCATATATCTTGTAATTCAGTGTGGAAGCAGTGCATGTCAGTCAGGAACAGCCAAAGCCACACACAACTCATGCAATAAGCAGTTTAGCTAGCAAAGCCTTTTGCTACCCTAAAGCAGTTACTGATATCAAAAATATCAGTAAAAGGATATCAGCAATGCACAACTCGTGCATAAGAGATCGTGAAAGGACATATTGTAATACACCATGTCGTTTCAAACATCTGATTTATTCATACACTTTATTTGGTCTACAGACCTTAGCAGAAAACATGCCATTTCTTTCAGTTAACTATGCATCTTAGTGTATAATTTGTGGTAAAGGAAGCCACTGATGACAGCTGATGGTAGTGCTGATGGTGTTTGGTTGATGGCCTCAGTAAACCAGACAATACGCATCCAGCTAATTAAAAGTTTGTAAGGTAAGAAGCCCGTTGTAGAAGAAACATGATACAGATATCAGGTGAAGATGCAGCAGGTGGTGGTATCTATACATTTCAACAAGAAAGCAGCAACAGATGCGACTCCTGCTGGTTATTGATCTCACATGATGCAAATGCAAAACAAAGGTATTTTAGGGTAAGTTTGTGAATGACCAATCTTTCAAGAGTGTTAGGTGCCGTGTATGTTTTTGTTTGTTGTCTGCTGGAGTGTGATTTCTCTGCAGGTGTGTGCTTTCTGCTTGTGATGTCAGCCCCGCAGCTAAGGCTGATCAGCATTCATCAGGGAGCAGGATGGCAGAGTGGGGGAGTGAGAGCAGGGTCGAGCCAGCGTGAGTCGGAGAGTGCTGAGTTCTGCCGTGAAAGCCAGACTGGAGCCAGTGTGAGTCGAAGGAAGAGCTTCAGTGGAAGCTGTGAGAACCTGCAAGAGCCTGAGTCGACGTCTTCCTTTTGGAGATTGTTTTGTGTTTAGTGAATAATAAATCCTTTAAAGATATTGTTGAAAGCGTTGCCGAATAGCATTTGTTTCTCTTCTCTATTTTAAATTGTTTGCGTCCCCCACCCCTGGACACGAGTGGGACGTAACAAAGAGATATCACATATATTTCCGACATTCATTTACTGTAGTAAATATGAAATGTGACATGTGGCATGTGAGTCTGAAGAAAAGACACATGATTCAATGGTACAACTGGCAAGAAAAGAATAAGAGCACCTTTATTGTTCTTCATCACAATTCGCACACATTTGCAACAGCAAAACCATCCATTACAAAAGAGTCACTTCTACTGTATCTTACTGAGGTATTGTCCATTAGCTTACTTGTCTGCATTCCCCTCACTCTGTTTCCTTCTCACTACTTTCTCAAGTTCGAGAAGCTTTGAATAGAGGATCTCAGACATCTGTTCATCGATGTCCATCTGAAACAAGAACAAAAACACGCAGAAAATCTGAATTCATTACATGTAAATAAAGCAGATTTATATTAATCCCTTCTTCCAGTTTAAAACTTTTCAAGGTTTCCTGCTTGATATTCTATAAAAAGCATCTCAACTCACCCAGTCTCTCATGAATATTTGAATTACTATAATACTAAGATTCAGGTTACCTGAGGTTCACATAGAGCAGACTTGAGCAGTAAAATGTCTGTGGAAGAAGTGGTGTCTGGTTACTCACCTGTCGAGGCTGAGTGTAGTTTTTTCCAAGTCCTGATGTTAAACTGTGATACTTTGCTCTTGGATCCAGAGACTCAGGGTTTTGAACAAATAACCAGTGCTGTGAAAAGCCAGAGCAGGACTTTGTGTTCACAGTGCATTCATTGTAGAGAGAGATTTTTATATACACAGCATACCAGCAGGACAGGTCGACAACATACCAGCGCCTCTGCTCCGTTGTATGGTGTGAGCGTAAATGTGTTGGTAAAGATCCTAATCTGTTCATCACAGAAAGAAAATATATTATAATAACTCCAATCATGTTTAACACAGATGAGTAGAATAAAAAGATCACTCACCAGCCACATGATGGGCAGGATGAGGGTCCAGAAGAAGGAGGGGAGGATGCCATAGGTCAGATTAGTCATCACCAGTCCTGGACATATTACAGAGGAAAACAGCCCCTGTCACAAAGAGAAGAAGACATTTATTTCACATAACAGATGAATGCTTAGGTTTCAGTATCTGTTACTTTCTGAAGTTGAGAATGCTGTGGGAGTGGATTGTTCAGGCCTGCAAAAAACATTGTTAACTTATTTCAAGAAATCAGGGAGCTAAAGGGATTGTTAGAGATGTCTGTGTTTATTAAGAAAAAAACCTCACAAAAAAGCAACCCTTTTGTAAATGGCACAAAAGATACAGTAGATCTAGTAAAGAACATTCTAGTAGAACCTGCGCTGAAAAAGAATAACCTATCCTTAAAAGCACATTAGTTTGGACCGAAATTGTACCTTTTGTTTCACGACAGAGTTATGTAAGTCTTGTTTACTCCCCCCCCCATTACAGTCTTTCTGGCCTGGAAACCAGATGAATCTGCAAGCTCATGTTTCATTTCTCTGGCAGATATGTCTGGCTCCTCCCATTCAAACAGATTTACAGCCGTCCAGAACCTAAACGGGCCAATCAAGACCGCTTATCTCACATGGGGCGGGTGTAAGACAATGACTGACAGAGGAGCATTATAAACGTAGTTACTTGACATAACTGGCATTCTCTGTCCAGTGCAAACATCCAGACTAATATGCATTTGTGAATTAGTCTAGCTATGCCAGGCTACAGTCTTCCATGACCAATGACTACTTTAAAAACATCAACTGCATACTGACTAAATACATGAAGCCACAGTTGTGGAGGACTCTCAACATTAAGAGGATTAAAGAAACCATGGGCATGCTCTGTAAAATACTAAAACGAAAATAAAATTAAAAACTAACCCTAACCGAACCCTAACCCTGATTTGACCTTTGCTAAATATTCTGCGATCTTATAAACACAACATGACAATGCAGTGAAAAGGAAAATGTCAACATTTTATGCGCACAACACTTCCTCTCCCCACTAACTGTTTGGAACGACCCCTCACCCTTTTTATGACAAACCTTCTAAACAATCAGAGGAAGATAGGGCAAGAGTTAACACTGCTTACTGCTCTTCCACCTAAACTTCCATGACCTTGTGAGATTTTGCAAAGGACTTGAATTTTAGAATGTGGGTGGATGCCAGTAGTCACTACCGTACCAGTAATCCGCGGACTGTGTGATAGACAGACCTGGCTGTTCTTGTGTCTGTTGAGTGCCAGGCTGAGCATGTCTGATGCATACTTGGAGGAGCTGTAGGGTTCCATCCCATTTCTGTGCTGAATGTCCTCGATGCTGAAGGCAGAGCGGCGGGCGTTACTCGAGGATGTCCACACTATCCTGGACGTTTGACATCCCGGACACAGCAGGGGCTCCAGCTCCCTGATCTGGACCACAGAGACTAGGGCATCATGACTCTTGCATTATTTTCATTTGTCAGGTAATCAATTCACTGCCATAGCCAAAAACAGACATCTAGGTTTGCTTATTTCATCAAAGTTTCTCAATTTTTTTTTTCACAACAGGCCTTCAGTACTATACCAAAACATGTCTTTCTTTCACAATACATTACATCCAACCCAACTTATTTTTTAACAAATGTATCTACATGCAGAAGCATAGGCCATATGCACAAACTATATCCATCTGCAATACCATACTATATGCATAATACTACTTCACTATGTTGCAGCATGTAATACATAACAACATATAATACTGAGGACTACTGTATGTACACTATGTCAAATTAAGGGAATGGTTATCATCTTAGATGTCATGTATGTGTAGTCTGTGGTGTACCAGGAGAAAATGACCGAAGAGGTTGGTGGCAAAAACTTCCTGCAAGCCGTCTGAGTTGAGGCGGTCTTGTTGAGTCAAGAGACCCTCTGCTGTCGCAAACATGTTGATGACATTCCTGTAGTGAGAGGGTACAATATTACATGGATAATGGACAGGTTGCACTAGTATACAATTATGAAGCTTTAAACCATAATGAAATAAAAAAAAATAAAAAAATAGAAAGACCCAAATCAAAGCAAGTTAGGAACTGGCTTTAGGATTTTACCTTGAGAACAGACCCTTGAACAAAGCTTTGACATCCACTTGTGGGTTGGGCATAATTCCTGCATTTAAATACAGAAAGTCAATTCTGTTGTACCTGTGGGAAAGCACAAATATGCATCAAAGATCAATCTCAATTCCATATTCATTGTTGAGGACGGGTATACCAACAGCATCATGATGTCAATGTATCTTAGAAACAGTACCTGGCCTTGAGCTCCTGAGCAGCAGCGAGCACTGACTGCACACAGCCCACATCGAGGTGCAGTAAGTCAATATGTGCATTGATGTGAGAGGTCAGGAGGGCAGAGCGGGCATCCTTGGCCCGCTTCATGTTTCTGCAGGCTAGACACAGAAGAAGCTGGCTATCCTCAGTCAGCAGCCTTTCACACAGGGCCAGGCCAATGCCGCTGAATAAAGTGACAGATGGCAGACAAACACAATGTAAACAAACTTTCCTTAAGGAACTGTGTAATCACAGATTTATAGGTATAGTGCAGTTTAGTGTCCTAAATTATTTTCCAAAAAGTGTCCCAAATGATGAGGGTCTTATTTGAGACAGGTTAGGGTAAGGGTTTAGGGTAGCGCAGGTGGTTTAGCAGGTTCATAATTAATTAAGGACATTCCCCCCACTATTGAGATCTTCAAGCGTCATCTTAAAACACACCTCTACTCATTAGCTTTTACTTGCATAACTTAACCACTGTTACTATGGTTTCTGTGAAATCTGTGCCTTTACTACTAGTATTATTATAATCGTTACTATTTATTTATAGCATTACAGTTTATCACAGATTTTGAAGCAGTTAATCTCTCAACAGGAGGGATTCTTTCCCTCAGTGGCGCTACAATGTTTCTGTCGCCTATTTAACATAGCCTATTCATTTACATTTCAGTGTTTGTTAGCTCGTGAGAGATGTCACTTTGTAACAACATGACAAACAGTGTCTAACCCATACCTGTCAAGTATCCCGTTTTGGCCGGGAAAGTCCCGTATTTTACCCTTCTTTCCCGCCGTCCTCCCGTATTAGTATTTTCCCGTAAATCTCCCGTATTTTAACCTGCGTTATTAAAAAATAATAATAGCCCGGGCCCGAGCGGAGTAAAAAAAACAAAAAAACATTCCCAATCGGAGCTCTGTCACTAGCCTCGCGATAACTGCCACCTGCAGTAGCCTACTACAGGTACTGTAGGTGGCAGTTGTCGCGAGGCTAGTGTGTGAGGTCAGATGATGAGAGACGGATGATGGACGCTTCGACAGAGACGGTGCGCTGCCAAAACTTCTGAAGGCTTTACTATGCATTCCCCATAGCAATGCAAGTTCAGAAAGGGTGTTTAGCATGGTACGAAAGATTGTTACAGAGAATAGGATGACGTTAGACAACAGAACTGTCTGTGCTCTACTCTCATGTAAACCACTCTGTAAACCGCTCTGGCCCCGCCCACTAATACACTCCTTCCAAAACAATCTTAAAGAATGCAAAGTCTGCAACA
Source organism: Perca fluviatilis (assembly GCF_010015445.1). Classification (NCBI taxonomy): domain Eukaryota; kingdom Metazoa; phylum Chordata; class Actinopteri; order Perciformes; family Percidae; genus Perca; species Perca fluviatilis. The sequence goes on from NC_053122.1 coordinate 14,816,104, forward strand.
AATTTATACAATAACTCATTAAAAGAGTAAAGAAAAGTTATGTGAAATGAAAAGAAAAACTGTAAAAGAAAAGCAATATGAAATGAAAAGAATGTGTGGAATGAAAATAAAATGTAGGCTAAATGTAAAGACAAGCAATGTTATAAATTGTAAATGTTTTCAGCATTCTGCATCAAGTGGTGATTTTAGCTTTCTTGTACACCTGTCTTAAAATGTAAGGGATACTGGAGCTTGGTTGGGGTGGTGGGACTGCTTGCGGTGGGCGCCGGAAAATTTCCCTTATTTTCAAATCCAAAACTTGACAGGTATGGTCTAACCATGGTTATAACGCAGTTTCAATTGACTCACCTGTTCGCGCCGGTTACAAGGACAACTTTCTCCATGTCTGACCGGAGCTAGCAGCGTCTGTAGGTAAAAACGAGACCGGGACAGGGACAGTTATGAAGACTCTCTACCGGGGCAGCCCATCGCCCGATTCGGCAGGAAAAAATCAGCCTATGTGCACGAGCAGCTACGTGGTGTGATTGGATGTCAACATACAACTGGCCAATCAGCTCCCACTACGGAGGCCGAAGAGGCCCACACGGTAAAAGAGCGTAACGGTTGAAAGTGTCGCATAGGAAAGTAAGACAGGAGAGATAAGTTGGCTCAGCTCAGCAATAAGAGCTGGCGTTTTCAGAGGCTCCTAATGTTATTACCAAAGTGAGACGGCTTTAGAGCGTATTTAACAAATATGTTATAGGGTCATTCTATTGTGTCTTGTATTTACTAAAAAGAAAGAATGAAAAAAATAAACATCACTATACATGTCAACTGTATAAGTGTCTAATAACCAGTGTTGGAAGAAGTACTCTAACCTTTTACTTAAGTAAAAATAGCAATACTGCAGTGTAAAAAATACTGTGTTGCAAGTTAAAGCCCTGTATCTAAAATCATACTTAAGTACAAAAGTATAATTTATTATCAAAATTTAGCCTACTTGAAGTACCAAAAGTAAAAGGCTACTTATATACTTATATTGGATTAACATGCATTCATGTTGACATCATTTTAATGTTGGAGCTGGTAAAGGGGAGCTAATTTGAAGTACTTTATGTGCTGGGCATCTTAACCCGTGATAATACAAAAAAATGTGACATACCTGACAAACAGTAGTAAATATTAATTATCTTTATTTCCATGGATCTTTCGTTTGACTTGGTTTGTTCTTTACTAGGCTACTGTTCAACAATATACACATGCATATTTCTGCAAAAGGACGTAAACATGTTTATAAAACATGTCAGTGAACTGCTGCAGCGTAAAAACACCTGTCTCATCTAGACAACAGTCATTATCATGCCATTTGTTCCCCCTTAAAAAGCAAAAATATAAACATTCATAAAAGGTCACACATTTGTATAGACATCTTCTAATAAATGTGCAGTAGAATTAGATGTATGTATGGAAAATAAATTGAAAGAAAAATCACAATTGTGTTTTTAAATCTAGGATTACCATAGAGTACTCTATAAATAGACATAGCATAGGAAATAAAAAGAAATTAATAAATACACAAAGGAGTGAATTCACTGGGTGAACAGTGCTAATTTGTATATATAAAACACAAGGCACTTTTCAAGTGTATACCTTCTCCTCATATCTTATTATTTACAGCACCATTGTGGCACGTCAGCTAAAAACAAATGGTTACATTTGATGGGTTGTTTCTGATTTCAAATTGATCCCAAATATATCCAGACTGAAGGGAGCAAATGTGACATGTACAGTGACAGTGCATGGCAAAGAGAAATGATCTGTTCCATTTGTTACGCCAGGCTCTCCATCAGCTGAGTGTGTATCTCTTGAAAGCTCGGCCTCTGCTTGGCGTTCCTCCTCCAGCAGCTCAGCATGAGATCATTGTAGACTCTGTCAGGACAACAGGGAGGCTTTGGCAGGTACACCTGGGACCATGAGACAAGATATGAATTTAGGATGAATGGTTAAAAGGGCTGTAAGTAATATTTTTGCTAGATATTTCCAGCAAATTTGGCAGTGTGAGATACAGATGCATGAAAAATATTGGATACTTATGATTGCCACAAACAAAACAACGATTGATCATAAATGAGACCATAAACAGATTGTACTCCGGTAGATGGGTAGCCTAAACCTGCGTGATGCTCACCTGCTTGCCCTGGTCCCTGAAGTACTCGCCGGTGTTTTCAATGACCTGCTCGTCAGAGAGCTGGGAGTAGGGCTGCTTCTTACACAGAGTCAGAATCTCCCACAGAGTCACACCAAATGCCCACACGTCACTGGCCATGGTGAATTTACCCTGAGAGATCAAGACAACTTAAATCCAAATACAATCTAGCATAAACTTAATGTGGATGCTGGTTTGTACACTTGTAATAATTATGTGAATTATTATTAAATAGTACACTTGTTCCTTGTGTTTTCTTCCACATGTCCCCAGCTCCGCACAACACTCACCAGTAGGATGCTCTCCCAGGACATCCAGCGAATGGGCAGGACGGCCCGGCCCTGGATCCTGTAGTAGTCCCCTCTATACAGGTTCCGACTCATGCCAAAATCAGCTATCTTTATGGTGTAGTTCTTACCCACCAGGCAGTTGCGTGTCGCCAGATCACGGTGGACAAAGTTGAGAGAGGACAAGTACTTCATTCCAGATGCAATCTGCACAGCCATGCCAATGAGTTTACTATAACTAAAGAGCAGAGGAGACCACAATGAAAGAGAATACAAGTCATAATTACAGTGTACTTATAGATGTAATGTCTAGTTGGCTCTATAAATTCATCCAAGATAATCATTACAATTTAATGTCAAGATATGAACCTACCTGACCATACTCTCCCCCTCTTTTTCCTCTTGTTCTGTCTTGTCTTCATCAGCAGCCTCTTTCAGTCTGAGATTGCAGAGGAACTGGTTCAGGTCTCCATTTTCCATGTACTCAGTGATCATACACAGTGGGTCTGTGTCCACACACACCGCCAGCAGACGAACAATGTTGGGGTCCCTCAGGCGAGACATGATTCGGATCTCCTTCAGGAAGTCATTCCTGCAGCACAGCAGGGACAAACAATTGTAATTTATCGCTCGATTGACGACTGACTGAATAATAACAACAAGCTTTGGACTAATGTACTGTACACCGTTGTCTTTTTTATTTTTTATTAACCCTCTAAGGTCTAAGGGCATTTTCACGTATCTTCTTAAATTGACCTTTTAAGGTATTTGCATATAATTGATAGGTGTTTCATATCAAGATTTTCATAACAAACTCAGCTTTCCGTATAGTGATGCCCACATTTTTTCTAGAAAAATGTGTAAGGAGATAATTTGGCGCTAAAGCTGAAAGGTTGATGTTGGCTTTTTGAAAGTCCTCAAATCTCTTTTGAAAACAAACCTTAACTTATGATGTGTTGTACGAATACTTTCAGTGCTGTGAAATGAGTTTACCAACATCTTATAGTCTATATATGATTAAAATAGTAAATAAATGTCTGAAATGAAATTTTGTAATATCACTTTTTGAGTAGGAGTTTTGCCAAACATCGTTTGAAACACGCCGGTGCGTCTTTCGTCCCCAGAGGGTTAAACAAAAAAAGTTACCACCTGCTTTTACCTTGCATTCTTGTTGGCATCTTCCCGCAGTGTTTTCACAGCAACCAGCAGGGGTGACTCATCGTTTCCCTCTATAGACAAATCCTCATCCAAAAAGTCCTGCATGCCCTCTGCCTCACACAAGTGCACCTGTTTTACAAAAGTGCCTTGTTAGTCCATCATCCACTTCGCACCGTTGAAACCATCTGTTTAACTCTGTTTAATACCACTAAGTGTTGCCTATTTGTCAGCATGTACTGTATAGTCGTTGCATTTCACACTCATGCTTTTACCACACAGCAATAACTCTCATTCAGTCTTTAAATGAGAGCTATAAATACATCAACATCATTTTCGTAAAGAGGGAGAGGGCAGCCAGATGAATATAATACCAAATCAATGCCAACAAAGATTAGAGCTACAAAAGTGAATATATACTTCTCCAAACTGGCCCTCTCCCAGTTTCTCCTTGAACGTGAGCTTGTGTCTGGGGAACTCTCTCATGGATGAATCTGTGCCAGCAAAAAGAGTCATGTCGACAGCTGTGATGGAGTAGGTGCTGCTGTCTGAAGACTCCTGGAGGCTGATGATGTCTGCCTCCGCATAGTGGGGGGCACCGTCTGCACCACTGGCTGCGAGGGCTCTACAGGAGGTGCTCGGTCCTGATGTGGTGCACACACAAATACACACACTACAGCAGCTATAGCTATAGCCGACCTCTGCAGCATTTATTGCATTGTGCTTTTGCCAACTTACCGAGGTGTTCAGTGGACTGAGCAAACTCGGGTAGTTTCCGGATAAGGCGGGAAGGCTCCTGGTAGTCGGAGCAGAGGGGGAAGATTCTCTCATAGGTGAAGTTGGAGGTGAAGCCACTCTCGCTGGACAGAGAGGAGTGGTGGGAGGAGAAGGCCTGGGTCTGGACCGCAAGACGAGCTGTGAGTTCATCATCCAGCAGGCGGCGGGATGCCTGTGGAAGAAAGAGTGTGAGAGTTGAAGTCTGTTATTTGTTGTTTATGTAAAATATTCTGTGAGAGAATTTTCCTCTTACATGGTTGCTAGAGGACATCAGTACTGGCTGTCAGATTTGCCAAATAGAAAGAGGACATACTTGGATATAAGCAGTATTTGTGACGAGGAGAAGTTGTCCACACACTGAAATGTGCAAACTCCCCAAAATGTTGAATTCATGGAACTTTTGGACCTACAAGGTTATGGAGTCATAGGAGTGCCATAAAAAGAATAAAATAAATAATAAGAAAATAAATGTGGAAATATAAAGACAGAAAGCAAAAGGGAAAGAAATAATAAAAAATCAAAGGATAAAAATAAATGACATATTAAAATAATAATGAAAAATAAAAAATTTACAGAAGAAATAAAGTAATTTATATGCAAAAATGGAATTAACAAATATGTATTTTTAAAAATGCATGAATAAATATATACCAAAATAAATAAACAAGCACATTAGAAAATAGATTAAAATCCTCATTATTATTATTTTTTTTATATTTATTTGTCTTTACATTACCACATTTGTTATTTACTATTTCATCTTTCAGTTCATTTCTCTTTATATTTCCACATTTATTTTCTTATTCTTTTACAGATGTATTCTTTGATGGCACTCCTATGACTCCATACATACAAGGTCTTCATCAGGCAAACTCCCAGGTGAACATAAAGCAGGCTATATACACAGACAAAAAAATAACAGCTGCACCTACAGATCACACAAAACAAAATAACAACAATTCACTGTGCACATGAAAAAAGCACATAGGCTTATGTCCTACAGAGTTATATGTCCAAGCCCTCATTTAAACCCTGGAGTGACACAGTGTTTAATGCATAAACCAACAATGTTTCATGTTTTTTCTCCAGATCATAACCTATTTTTTTTTGCAGTTCATTTCAGCTCCTAAAGCTGTTTTATGAAAACTATAATAAACAAACTGATTTGTTTTGTCTCATACAAATGGATTGAAAAAAAATACTCTCTTCTCACCTTCTCAAGCATCTTTTGCCAGACCTGCCTCCACAGGGTGATGACTATGATAGCCAATAAGATGGCGATGATAGCCACCAAGCAGCCAATCAGGATCCTGGTATTGCTGTCATCCAATTTATGAGTAGGATCATCTCCTAGCCAGATGAGAGCTGTGAGTTGAGGTGGATTTGATTTAATCCCATAATATTTATATTCTCACTGCATAATCCCCTTCATGTCCCATTACAACTACAGTAACAAGTGACATTTATTTGAATGATTAGTCATTTCTGATGCTATCAGCAGGGGGCACTGTTTAAGCAGGAAACATTTTAGTTAAACCATCGTTCTTCATTATATTTGTGGTTGGCTGAAGATTATGCTCGGCCTGTGTTTTGTTTAGCACCACATCACGTCCCAGCAGCCTCCCTCCTGCCAGCATTTTTCTCCACTGCCCGACGGTCACGTCACCAAAATAACATCCACTACTTAAAGAAAAAAGAACCATAAAGGGTTTATCTGACCTGGCGGTGTGTTTGTGGGGTGTTTGGTAGCAGTCGGAGATGTGTTGTACACTGCTGAGCCTTTGAGAGAAAGAAAAAGACAAAGCTGAAGGATATTAGATCAAACAGGACGCAGCTTTGGTGCAGTAAACACGCCGGCAGTTAAGGAGTCAACTTACTGTAATATAATTTTGGTTTCAAGATATATTTTTCTTGTTCTTTTTGGGTTGTTTCTTGTTATTCTGTTATTGTTGTTTATTTTATTTTCCTGTATGTGTCATGAAATGTTTAAATATTGTCTGATTAAATGTTGTTTTGGAACCCAGGAAGACTAGCTGGTCGTCTAGCTAATGGGGATCCTTATAATAAACTAAAACTAAACTAAACATTTACATTGTAGTCGACAAAAGACCCTTTAAATGGGACACCGATTCAACACTGACACTGACTTACCTGACTGGAAGGCCACCTCACTGAAGAGCATCCAAACATCACTGAAGTGGAAACGGCATTTGATGGCGCTGGCTGTGCGGTCCCCGAGGGACACAGTGACAAAACGGGCGCTTTGGCTCGTGCGGTCGACAGTGGGCCTGAATGTCACCGGGTCAGCCTCCCAGTCTGATCCTGACCGGAAGTAACAGGTGGCCTGTCTGAACATCCTCACCCCTCGGCTAAACATGTTATTACAGTGAACCTGTGGAGGTGGGATATGTAACTAAAAGCAAGCATGATCAAAGTACTAAAAACATATCTCGCAAATAGTCAATTATCCTGTTATATCCACAAAAAATATGCATATTTGTCTCTACCTATGACCATGATGACTAAATGGGTGCAGATGCTCCAAACAGTCATATCAAAGGGGAAGATGATGCAGGAGCAGGTGAACTGATGACTAATCTGTCTTGCTGTGCTGTAGCTGAAGAACATTATCTCTGATCTCTGGCCGCTGCATGTACCCATGACAAAAGGGGCTAATTATACAGAGAATGTAATTTTCACACTGCAAAGCTATTTTGCATCCTTTTGTACATTTTATGTTTTGCAGCTCTTACAGAAGATGGGTGCTTGCCCGGCAGTGAAGTGTTGGCTCAGCAACATAAACAATATATTCCACTTTTCCACGATTAAGCTGTTCAGTAAAGTTCTCCCCTGCATCCTGACTCCTTACCTTCATGGATGTGAAGTTTCGGACGTGATCAAACTCAAAAATCATCTCCACGTAACCTTTGGGGAGGCTCTTGTTGTTCCAGCCCACGTAGTCGTACCCTGGCCACATGGCGTATATGTGGCTGTGGAGAAAATCATCCAGACCCCAGGTGCCATCCGTCAGCTGACCGAGGCCCTTTGTCAGTCTAGTGGAGGGATGGATGGAAGAAATGAAGAAAGAAAACACAAGGGTCAGTGTAACGCTTATCAGTTCAATTGTCGAAGCACAAACGGACATTTGGAAAAACAGAAAAATAGATTCAAATTTTTCATTTTTTCCCGCCTTGACAAATTAAAAAATTGGATCTTTAAACTGTTTTTCCAATTTTCTGCTTTTATTCAGAGGATCAGAAATTTAGAAAATTACAAAATTGTGTCTGGGCTCCAATTATTCATACTGCAATGGTATTCTCTCCCTCGTTCCGCCTAGCTACGCCCCGCCCCCCACTCGAAACCATCAGTTGCAAGCACCTCTGACCCCAACGTCTATCAGTTGGTTTGTTTTTTGGTCCATATGCAGTTAATGACCTGCATATTCCGCAAAGTAGAGGAAGAGAATACCATTCCAGTATTGAATAATTGGAGCTCGGATGCAATTTTGTAATTTTCTCAATATCTGATCCTCAAAAAAAACAGAAACAGAAAATTGGAAAAACAGGTTCAAGGTCCAATTTTTTAATTTGTCAAGGTGGAAAAAATGGATATTTGAACCCATTTTTCTGTTTTTCCAAATGTCCGTTTGTGCTTAGAAAATTTAACTGATAAGCGTTACACTGACCCACAACCGTTTACATTTCTATTCATCGAGGAGTGCAGAGATTTTTAAAATTCATGACATCTTAAATCAGTTTTATTAACTGCACTCACACGGGGTGAGCAAAATAATAATAATGATCAAAATAAGCCCTAATTGTGGCAGTAAAATCCAGACCTATCAGCTGATGCTCCATCATACACAGAGTCATTAAAGTAGACATCCAGGCCTCTGTAGATCATTTGGTGCCCATCTGGAATGCTATAAGACATCAGGCCATCTACAGGAGGCAGGTCAAAGGTCAGAGATTTACTCACCGCATGCTTATAAGATATTATGACAATACGTAAACTGGTAAGAATATGGACTTTTGGTTATTAAAAAAAGATAAACTAGGTGTTGCTAAGGCAACCAGGTAAAGATGTTGCACTCTGTATAATGGAAAGCAATGACTAACCCAGCCATTCACAGCCGTAGAGCTCCACTCTCATACACACGATCATGGAGTGGTCTGTCACAGGCATAAAGCGGACAAAACGAGCTATGATGGGAGGCTCCAGATCCTTTAGCACCACATCATACGCATTCCTGTTCCCCTCAATGACCTGGCAGAGGAGACGCAGATGACAGGAATAAGACTGACTGAGTGAAACCTGTCAGCATATATGTGTGGTCGTCAAATCAAATGTAAAACCTTGACAAATCTGTAAAGAAATTGGTTCCCTTTATCTCATGCCAGCGCTGTTGCTTGTTCAGCTGTTTCTTAATTTCCCATAAACTCTGCTTCTGTCTGCTGCAAAGAAGATGTTATCTTCTTGTCATCTCTCGCCAGTGGTGGAGGAAGTTTTCAGATCAGATCCTTTACTTTAGTAAAAGTAGCAATACAGTGATATAAAAAATACTCAATTACAAGTAAAAGTCCTGCACTAAAAGTGTTACTTGAGTAAAACAACATAAGCATTATTAGCAAAGTGTAGGCTACTTCAATTGTTATTTTGTCATATTTCAGTAAAATTGCTCCTGTGAGTGTTACAAATAGCCTATTTATTATGTTGTTTTGCTTGTTTTGTTTTTGTATAGTATTTTTGTAGCTGGGGCTAATTTGAACTATTTCATATATTGTAATCTGTTGTAATTTATTACAGTGTTTCCTTTAGGACTTTTTTTTAGCCCCCATCTGCTGAGTGACCGTGCTATTCTCCGACATGCACTTTAAACATTCTGATACCATGGGGGGCAGAAATGTTGCCGTCGGGGGCCACGGTCAAATCAACATAGAGGAAACACTGCTATTACATTGCATCAAATTTGATAAACTCAGCATATGTCTTATATGTCAAACTAGTAAGAAACACTGTTAAATAAATCTAGAGGTGTAAAAAGTATAATATTTCCCTCTGAAATGTAATAAAAATGAACTACAGTAGGAAAAAGTCCAGTGGGAAAAAGTCACAGAAAATGTACACACATTTGAACACCCTGTTACAATTATTGTGATAAGTAAAGTATATACATGCACGTCTGGAATTTGAAACAATGACAGACAGTAATATCTAGACATGCTCACCTGCCTTCCCTTCCTATCATGCCAGCCCACCCACTCGCTGCCGTCGCGGCTGTACATGATCCTGTATCGCTGGGCAAACTCATTACCCATGCCGTCGGCGTGGCGACCTTGGGTGCCCACCAGCGTGATGAAGTGTAGTGAACGCAGGTCCACCTGGAGATACTCTTTGAGGCCGTCCGGCTCTGACATGATGTCAGGACACCAGGCCCCGTCACCGTCTCCGTTGTCTAAGTCAAGTCTGAAAAGGAGGAAGAAATAAGAGAGGAGACGGGAGGAGAAGGGAAGGGAAAAGAGTTCAGGTAGGCACGAGAGGATCATGATGATTAAAAGATAGAGATAGATAAAAGGGGAAAGATGTTGAATCATGAATAGAGGAAGAAGTTATGCATAATTCACATTTGCATGAGAACATCTTTCACTACTCTGTATTGCTGCTGGATAACAGCTGGTAAAACAGCACTATCATTATTCAACATGGAGCCAGTTCATGTAACTTTCACATATGCTGAGCTTCAAATTTAATTCCTGACCTTGGAAACAGCAGTTGACCAAACAATCTCACCTTAAGGTCCATTAAGTAGCTGTTCTGGCAATATGATCTCATGGGAAGGCGTATATATATATATATATATATATATATATATATATATATATATATATATATATATATATATATATATATATATATATATATATATATATATATATATATATATAGAGGGTCTATGCATTTTAAGCTTTTTGTGTGTCATTTAACACCCTGTTCTCATTCTCAACTAGTCAGTTTTCAATTTAATTAAAACAAAAGTAAATGTACAGTATGTAAGTTAAATAGTCAACGTACATAAATCAACTTTGACTTTTGGTATCACACCTCGGTTTGTTTGATCCATCCCTACATGGAGTTTCTCCCTCTTTATACTATGTCACAATACAGTATATGTCAGCAGAGACTAAATGCTGTGAAATGACATGCAAAAAGCAACGAATGTGTAGTGATAACACACAAAATGACTTAAAATTAACTTGTTTATATTCATATCATATGCCATTTGGTGATACCAAGCTGGAGCACAATCCATCTGCTGATGAAAATCACATGATTTGATCAAAAGCTTAATTAAATTGAAAACTGACTAGTTGAGAATGAGAACGGGGTGTTAAATGACACACAAAAAGCTTAAAATGCATAGACCCTATATATATATATAATGATTTAAATATGCAAATGAAACTGAATAAAGATATGAGAAAAGAAATGTATCATCAAACATGCCTGCCAAATCTTGCAGCAGTTGACTCAGACCACTGACTGGAGGCAGAGATGTCCTCGTCCTGAATCTGCCCACTGGTCATACCGAGAGGATATCGACAGATTTCTATAAACACATGAAGCATCACTGATACACATACTGCTCACATTAAGAATTGTGTGTGTGAGTGTGAGTGTGAGACTTGTATTCTTTCACATGCCGTGAGTTTTAAAAAAAATCCTTTTTGTGTTGTTTTTTTTTTGCAGGATGTGAGGGTAAACTAAGTGGTCAGGTCTCATCCCTCCCCCCCAGTCCCCTTCCTGCAGCCCTGCAAGGCCTCTAAAGCCAAACAGAGGCATCACTGTGTAGGTGCTAGTCTGAGCAAAATGAGATGGGAGTGGCCTCTGAGCTGCCTGCTCTCCATTTCTTTTTTTTTTTTTTTTACAATTTTTCATAATCTATACCAGAGCCACGTGAGAGACATTTTTGACTTTTAAAGCCCTGGCTTCTGCTGGGCATTAACTCTTATGTAATAAAATAAGTTTGGCAGCAATAGATGCTTCATTAGAGTGTTAATATGATGCAGTGACCACACTGTACATCTGCTCACTGCATCTACCAGAGTGTCACTGTTTATTCTTACCATTTCTACCTGGCAATTAAGGGACGTCTGTGTTTTATTCACCTTCCCACACCGAACGCCTGACATGTACTTTGAGAGAGCAGCAGAACAAATAAGCCTTTTACTATGAAAATATTCTAAGTGGGAAAGTCAAATGAGAGCATTTGTGTGTGTGTGTATGTTACCTACAACTACGCCTACAAATTTTACATTTTTTTTTCCAAGAATGCCCCCTGCTTGTGAAAGGTCTGCCTGTTCTGGGGCTATTTGCTGTCTGACCATTAGGTAAACCACGTACACACATGGATGCACGTACGCCCACACGCACTCACTCATGCACGCATACGCATACGCATGCACCCACACACACACACACACACACACACACACACACACACACACACACACACACACACACACACACACACACACACACTAAGGATACATTCTTGCATTAAGCCCACCCACCTAAAACTGCTTTCCTTCTCCATCTTGTCAACATGCGTATCCCTCAGGAATATGAGGAGGTTATTTTGAGCTTATATATGACATATCCATTCCTTTATGAACTCATCCTTTTTTCTTTTCTTTTCTAATGTAATCGGATTGATTATTTTTGTGTGTGTGTTTTCATCAGATTTTTTCATCTTTAACAGTATGTTGATTGTTCGAGACCAATAAAAAAAACAATAAATAAAAAAAAACCACATTGACCGGCTCACACTTCAATCACACATTAAAAACTTAACCTACGTCAAATAACAGTAAACTCATATTATTGATTCTCTGACTGGCACATGCATTTACATTTACAGTAAAACGTTGAGGTGTGATCCCTGCAACAACCAACACGTCCTACCAAAGTGTCCTTGAGAGAGATATTGAACCCCTATCTGTTTCGAGAAAGAACCACATGGATGTAAAATACCTATGTCTACTGTACCTGGGTTGACTTGAGATCGTACAGCAGCAGCCAGCAGGATAAAGACAACATGGTGTGAGATCTGTTGAACCTTCATGACCTTCTCTTTTCAAGGAGCCGCACACCTAAAAGATTGTAGATCAGGGCATGAGATTAGGAGTACAATTTACTGTAAGCCAAAAACATCCAATGTCAACTATTATTTAGGTTTTCATATATCATGTCAACAAAGTCTCCACAGCAAATCCTGTGCTTTATATTTAAATTATAAAGCACAGGATTTAGATGATTTGAAGGATTCAAAGGTTTTCTTTGCCACATACACAAACAATATGTGTGCAGGAATGCAGGGTGGCATACTCTTAAAGCTGTGCTAAAAGACTAGTGTGCGGTAAATAATAAGAATTACATTATAAGAGTTAAGAAATAATTAGAAAAAATAAATATAAAAGGTATAAAAGATAAAGCATTTAAATAATATTAGTGTTTCAAGTGCTACATTTTTCAGATGTTACAAATAGTTATATAGAGCTGAACAGCCCTAAAACCTACAGTGGTAAATGTACACACAGTCCTCCTTGTAGCCCAGAGTCTTGCTCTCTCCCACCACAGTACCAGCATTTTATTTACCTTGTAAAAGCCCTGTGGAGGTCTCAGTGACTTATGACTCTAACACACTCTGGTATACTAAACTACAAGTTAGACCACTGTTCACAAACTGCACTTACAGTCTTTCACGTGGTGAGTTCACCAAAGATTTGGTGGGAACAATGTCGTTCTGTGTCAGTGTGATGTGTATAGAATGTAGTTTTACTGTAGCATATTGCATAATGAGGGAAAACCCATGTCTGTAATGCATTTTTCAGCAGAGTTTCCATTTCTAGAGAGCTGACATGATGATCGCTGACTAACGTTCTAGTGGAATAATTTTTTTCCAGTCTATTTTTGAGGTACCATTTAAAACAATACAAATAAAGCACAAATACTGCACCTTTCTTCACCTTAATATTTTTCTTAAACCTGTAAAATGCATTTTCCTGTATGATGTCACTCTCTATACTGAGCTGAACTGACGTAAACTTCCTTCAAAGTCAACGTGGACACTGGGGTAATAGCAACATATGAGAAGAAATATGGATTTGACTTACTTTTGCAAGTTCTTCTCTCGTTATTATGAAACCATCTGTCTGTGGGAATATTCCACATCTACTGTGACTTGATGCATTCAGCACTGTGAGTCGCTGACCTCTTCTTCCTCTGAAGGACTGGGAATGGAAAAGAGAGAGAGAGAGAGAGAGAGAGAGAGAGAGAGAGAGAGAGAGAAAGAGAGAGAGAGAGAGAGAGAGAGAGAAAGAGAGAGAGAGAGAGAGAGGGGGAAACGAAGGCTGATGTAACAGTCTTTCTGGTCGGAGGAAAGACAGAGAAAATAACAAGCTTTGGGATTTTGAGGTGAGGCCAAAATCCCAGAATTCCACCTGATCCACAAATGGTTTCAATTATGGCCCGCAGAGGCAGCTGAGAGCAGCAGTATCTGGCAGATTCCACATAGAGCTACTGACAAAAACAAACTGAAGTTCATTTTTCTGCAGAGGAGAACCTGCTAATTAGAGAGGGAGACATGTTTCAGAAAAAAACTATCACAAACAAGATGAGTCACAGCTGGGATTAAAAGTAAAACTGACACAGCAGCTAAAGCAGAAATGAGGCAGATGCTTGTTTTGAATGGTGTAGGAGCATATAAAAGCACACAGTAGCTATGTAAATTATGCACAGATGTCTCCTAACTTTTTCTATTTACAATTCAAAACTTACAATACGAACAGTTCATCATTAATTAATTTCCCATTATTGAAGTACCCTAAACTGGCATGGATTTAACAGAATTAAACACTGAAAAAGTTTTATTTTCTACTCACAGTCATTTATAACTGCTGCTGTAGCAACAAGTGACAATGGCAATGTAATGGCAACAGAAAAATAATAAAAAAAGAGACTTTCATTACTATTGTAGGCTATATTCAAAGCCACACATTCTTTTTTTTTTTAACACACTTACTTACTTGAAACAATTAAACTTCAAAGGGTTTTCATTAGGCCACATCTGATGATCCCTGACTGCTAACTACTAATCAATAAATATCTTTAATGATTATACAGATGTAAGTGACATCTTGTAAAATAGCTCATGCTTGTGTTTCTAGTTTTTGTGCTAAGCTAAGCTAACCTGCTACATCAGGCAGCTTCATATTTATATCTTCAGTATATCCATATTTATTCTGTTTCTCTTATTATATATTCTGTTAATACACTGCATATATCTATATCTATATTATTCTTACTACTAGTATAATGTCACTGCTACTACATTGCACATATCTGTACATGTTGTTCATACATTGTTCATATTACATAGCCATATTTATTCTGCTCTTATAACACTGCAATATATTTCTTGTCCTGCCTATGCACCACCTGTCTATACTTCTATATCGCATTGCACTTTGCTGCTTTTTTTGCACTTCTGGTTGGATGCAAACTGCATTTCGCTATCTTTGTACTCTGCACAATGACAGTAAAGTTGAATCTAATCTAATATTTAATGTACAAGAGTGGTATTACAGTAGTATGCAGATTTTGTTACCTCCAGACAGAGCTAGTCCTGCTGTTTTCTTAGTTTTTATGCTAATCTAAGATAACTGGCCAATAACTACATATTTACAGTAAAGACATGAGAGTGGTATTGATATTCTCATCTGACTCTCTGCAACAAAGCAAATGAGCGTTATTTACAAAAATGTTAGGAAAGATGGGGATCACCACTCATTCATCGTCTGGGAACCATGAATGGCCGTACAACTTTTGTGCCAATTTATGTTATATATTTTGATATTTTACTATATTAGTGAACATTTTATGACACTCCATTCTACAGTAGTTAAGATATATCAGTCTGGACTGGAGTGGTGGACCGACTGACTGACCATCCCTATAGCCACAGTGCTAGTCTGGCTAAAATAGTCTCGCATTGCCAGACCTTCCTTCACAGCGCTGCGGAGGAGGGTCTGGCTAGTCCACACAGCATTCCGGGATGGGAGAAAAACATGCTCTGGTTTATTGGCATTTCTTTAAACCAATCACAATAAGCTCCGCAAAATAGCCTCGGGAAGGAACTTGATGGGTGGAACATGTGCACGTTTAAAGGTTGTTTTAGTCGTGCAACAGAAAACTCAGATTGGACAGATAGTCTAGCTAGCTGTCTGGAGTTACCCTGCAGAGATCTGAGGAGCAGTTAACCATAGTCCTCATAAATCGACCAGAGTTTAAAATGCCAGCATAAAGAAAGCGGAAGGTAACGGACATCCAGTGGAATTTCCGGCAGCACCTGAACAATCCTGGAAGTGGAACGTCGTGGATATAGACTAGGCTAAAAAGACCAAACCTAGGGATAAACTTTACACTGCGAAACAATGTTTTATTGAATTCATTTTACCTACAGAATACAAGAAGGGGTGAGCAGAATGACACTACAGACCATTTTTCATTATAATCAAGCAAACCGAAGTAGAGGCCGCGTCCTGGAGGCCGCCCACTTTCTGTGTGTGCTGCAGCTGCAATAGCAGAGCTGCGGGGTGTTGTGGCTGGATGTGGGCAGGTAATGGCTGATATTCTTCATATTTTCCATCTTATCTGCAGCGTTACATCAAGCTGCGGCTGTCCGTACACACAGTGAGCTTAATGGGAGATGACCCTGTTTAATGACCACAGCTGGTGGATCTCTAATAATAAGAGAGAGACATCTTCCTCATAAAGACCTCCCGCATCCCATTTTCTCAACCAGTTATAAATACTAATGAGAAAAACATTTTGAAAAGGTCAGCCCACAAACTGGTGCTGCTTATCATTATGTCACGTATTTCAGCAATTAGTAACTTATACTAAATACACTGAACATTTACCATGACACCAGACGACATTTGAGAAAGGGCATGTAATTCCACAAGGAGAAAGATCGATTTAAGTGCAATTTGTTTACTATATAATGTTTAGTACACTTCATGTGAACAGACGTAACCTTGGAGAGAAATGACAGAGAAATCTGGATACAGCAGATAGAGTGTGAGTGCTGGATAGTGGGGAAGAGGTGACATGCTTCAGGGAAAAGAGGGGAGGAAGGTGTGTGAGGGAGAGAGAGGGGGCCAGGAAAAGATTAATCGATTTTGGAAAGAGCTCAAAGACACGTCCCCAATTCAGTGATTCAGAGATCTGGCTCACAGTCAGTGAGGTGGAGCTGGTGCGACAGTTAGCCAGAAGAATATGAACGTGTCCAGGAGTCTAATACGCCTCCATCCTTATCTGAATTGCTAGTTCAGGACTTTGGTCTTTGGTTTTCAGGTTTTTGTAATTGCATGCACATGCTGAGGAAGGGCGCTGCCCGAAATGTCCGTTGTGTGGCAATAAAAATATTAAATTGGAGTGCTGTGCTAGTAACTTTATTTATGATAGTTCAGGACTTTCCAAGAAATTCATCTGAATGGTGGAACAGTGACACAGCAGTTTATGGTTACTGCAGTACGGCATTAACAAATAATACTCACAATACTTTGTGGTTGCATTTTTAAGCAGCAGAGACAAGGTTGTTGAGACACAGCATCACCTAATCAGAAAGTGTTCTTCAATAATATAAAACAGGATGAAGATTAGTATGAATAGAAAACTGTGAAATAAATCAGACCATGAGAGATACATGCTCATTTTTTAAACCCATGTGTAATTACAGATTTGTGTCATAGCAAGCACAGTAAGGTTTTAATTTTCACACTCCAAAAAATGCATTAGGATATTCAGACAGACTTGGAAAAGGGGTCTTTTCTTCACAAATCTTCACTGGGAAACAGCAAAGAAAATGACCACGTCCACACCGGATGTGTCAGAACTCCATAAACACAGACACAACCACAGTGTAACAAGCCCAGAGAATCAGGGAACCAAAAGGATGTAAGGTACAGCAACCATCAAACTGACACACACACACACACACACACACACACACACACACACACACACACACACACACACACACACACACACACACACACACACACACACACACACACACACACACACACACAGTATGTAACACACACACATACTAACAGACAGCAGAGATGGAGCCTGAAACACAACAGTGTTTATACTATCTGACAGTGCAAGGTTTGAATAAGTCTGCACTGCGCCAAATTCCAAACTATAAAGCCACCTGTTGCACCTTGTTTTGGAGCTGCAATGGAGTTGAATTAAACATTAAGAACAAATCCATCAATTAATTATACTTTCTGCATCTCTGTTTCTATTAATAAATCTTGCATCACTCATACAATTGGGACATTTTGTCAGTGCACAGGAAGTAGCAAACCAAAACAGAACAGTGGCGCGTGAGCGCTCTGTCGACGATGCAGTTTACTGATGTATTACAGTTTTTTTCGATTGCTAAACGACAGTGGGCACAACTGGAGTCACATGTGCAAAACTCAAACTACAGTCTGCACTACCTACAGTCACCTGAGCTAAACAGTTCACATCACCTGCAAAACTCATTCAAAGCAACACAACTCTTAACACACGTCTCAAACAGTATGCGCAGGCCTCACTGAGATAACACACACTGTCACTCAGAACACACTGAGGGTAAAAACACTAGCATCAAACACCAATACAGAAATTACAAACTTTCTCATCTTTACAGTTTGAACAATTTGAGTGACTTGACACTACTCAACAGTTTATTTAAGGAAAAAATATAGATTGTATAGCATACCAATTTTTACATAAGGTAAACAAGAAGGAATGAAAATCAGCAGTTTTCTTCAATAAAGTATTTTGTCTCTAGTAATTTATGGAATTACTGGGGAAAAATAAACTAAAGGTACATAACAGTAACAAAGAATAGTGTGACTAATCCTGCCTCTCTCCAGCATCATGTGGCAAGTTTTCTTCATCACATTGGATGTCTGCATCATCTCTAAATACAAATGAATGTGGTGTTTCTTTCACCTCCATTACTTTCTGAAAAACAGTAAGAACACAGTTTGACTATTGTAAAGATTTAGTGTTTTTCACTTTTTTTTATAGCTGCGTACATAACCTCAGACATCTTACCTGGAAATATTGGTATCTTTGCTCTTTTACCTGTTTCTCTCAAACAGTACAGTGTAGAATTGTTTCATTCTTATTTGGTGTTTGTATACAAAAAAAGACTTTCTGAGCTTTCTCTGTATAAATACCGTATATGTTCACTAACTAGTCTAAAATAAGACACTTGCTTAGGCTTTCAGCTAAAATTGCAATCAGCAGTGTTTGATAGGCACCAGACTGAAATCTATTCTGTTTTGAATGTGTGGTTAACAGTTTTGACAGCAGTGTGTTAGCATTTGAACAAAGTGCTGTAAATCTACAGTGTTGTGCACGTTGTGGTTAAAGTCATGGGATAAGTGTGTAGAGTTTTGAAAACTGTGTTCAAGCAATGAAAAATGAACTAGAGTTTGGTCCACATGAACTGCTGCTGTGCAGACTGTAGTTAGAGTTTTGCACATGTGACTCCAGTTGTGCCCACTGTCGTTTAGCAATCGAAAAAAACTGTATATTGTTGTGAAGTCCTTCAGATTCTGAATTTCAGCTGTTTCTCATTGGGGTGGTGTATACGTGCAATGTTGCCTTGAGCAGCTTTAAGAGCACCACTACACAGCCATCTCATCCCCTAAGCAGTCCGGCAGACTCTCTGCGTTCAGCACGTTTAAGAGCCGAGCGGCACCGTCAGCCCCCACTCCCTCCCCCTGCCCCCAGCTGTCCCGGTCATCACTCTCATCTGTGTTTGATTCGTATTCCGACCCGATCCCTGACTCCCTAAACCGCAGCAGCTCCAGGGCTCCCAGGACCTGCTCCCCCAGCAGCGAGCTTTCATCCGGGGCTCCGTCGCTGGGAGTCTCCCCTGCGTCCTGGCCCTGCTCCTGGCTGTCCGGCCCTCGGGAGGTGAAGCGGAAGCACTCGAGACGAACTCCACTGCCACTGAGCCCAAGATGGCTGGTGTCGGTGCCTGGAGAGCAGGGCCCGGGGAGGGCGGAGACCCAGGCACTGTCACTAATCTGGACCTGGGATTGAGCTGCAAAGGCACCCATAGATGAAGAAGAGCTGGGGGGCTTGGCGCGGAAAGTGATTTCTAGAAGACTGTCCTGGGATCCCACTAAAGACCGAAAAAAATATATATCAAAAGAAGGATGTGTAAGATGAAACAAAGCATGGAGAAAATTGGTGGTTATCACATGTAAACAGAGATACAAGACATGAGAAGAGAGGTTTGAGCAAAGCCGAGGAGATTATATGGAGAGGGATGATGTCTGTGCTGACAGGATTTGATAATTCATGACTATACAGTAGCATATTGCCACTGGCTAAAGGCAGGGAGGGGAGAGCGGAGAGCAGTACTGAATCCTCTGAGAGGGCTGCCATGGCATAATTAATTGCATGCCAGAAGTGGATGAGAAAAGGAGCCATAACGACAGGAAAGCGACACTCAAAGAAAGTGATGAAGGGAAAAGAGAGGAAGGTAGAAAAAGGATGACTTTATGACAAATTCGTAGAGAAGAAAACATTGAAATAGAGGAAGATTTGAGGCAACCAAACAAAATAAAATATAATGTAAATGGGAGGAAAAAAAGCTATAACTGCAGACTTCCACTTACTAGATGTTAAGTGGCCAGCAGATTTGAGCTCCAGTTCCTGGATCTGTTTGACCAGCAGGGAAATGTGTTGCAGCAGGTCGGTGTTCTGCTGCAGCAGCCTCTGCACTCTGGCCTGGGTTTCAGTCCGCGCACACACCTCCACCGACAGCTGCTCCTGAAGTACATGGACCTGGACGGACACACACACACACACACACACACACACACACACACACACACACACACACACACACACACACACACACACACACACACACACACACACACACACACACACACACACACACACAGGATATACACACAATTCTGGTATTGATAGGCAATTCTCCAGTGGCTCCTAAGTTTGGAGTGTGCTTGGTCAAAAGTTTCACTTTTAGACATTAATGACTTATATATTTTTGTTACTCCAGAGACCATATTAGAAGAGACAGGCTGAAACCAACACACATCAGCACTATGAATTAACTTTATGAATCAAATCCCTGTTAATGAGATTGGCCAATGCTAGCTGCAAACTCTAAAGCTTCAAGTCTTTAAAGGCCTTAAAACCACGGCTCATGCATATTTAATTTGATGTGAAACTTTTCAAAAGTGTATGTAGTGGTTTAAAGGAATTAAAGAGGTGAGCATTTAATAACCCGAAATGCCTCGCCACGTCTTATATATAACACACCAACATATTACTTGTCTACAAGTAATATGTTTTTAGCCAGGGCAATAAACAACATTGCCAGGTGGCAGCCGCTTAAAGCTTATCTGAAAGCCCCTTTAGTCTTGTTGATCTATCGTATGTGTATATTATGTTCTATAAAGATATATTTAGAACTTATGTTGTAGTCTTAATTTTTTTATTTTAATAAAAGGCTTTACACTTGAATCAATTCATTAAACTGTAAACAATATATGGACCAAAGCTGCCATTAGGAGTTTCATCAGGAACAAAAAAAAAGAAAGAAATACATGTCATAGATGTGGTTTCACAGGAAACAAGAATTGCCATCAGTACCTGCTCGCAAGCTGCCAGTGCTTGCTGTTCCTGCTGCTGCAGTTGTTTCTGGAGGAGCTGGACCTGGTGCTCTGTAGAGCAGGGAGCCTCTTTCGCCAACTGACCCGACACAGAGGCTCCAAGGATCGGGGAGCCCAGCAGGAGAGATGGGTCATCAGACATCTACAACAGAGATGACAGTAAATTGGGCTCTACTACTTCTAACGGAATTAATAAGTTAATGAAAAGTACCTGTGATGTTTTCATTCCTTGAAATGTCTTTCTTGCTCAGTTTTTTTTACTGGAGTGATTACAGTCACCAATAACACATAGAAACATAAGCACCACCCACAGAAATTAAACTCATTGTGAGAAATACAGTCCCGGACTTGACTGCTACGTCATCCTTGAACCGTGCAGTGGAAAACCTCATGCATAGTACCACTTTAAATAAAGTTAACAAAATATAATACATCACAGCCCTGTGGATGGGCTGTAAAGGAGATGGGGGAAAATAGTTAAGTATAGGGTAGGAAAACCAATAATCCTAAATAATGGTGTAACAGTGGAAAGTAAAACATCATATGAAAGCGTGTTAGTAGTGACACATCTAAAGAAGTGGTTTAAAAACTGCCAGTCTCTCTCTGCCAGTATGAGCTCCTTGGGGAGAGACAGAGAAGATACACTGCACCGGCAGCAGCACGACTGTTGCCTTTCATTCTGATGGAAAAAAGCCACAGATGGACCACCACTAGATATCATCATTGCTGCTTGATGTTCAAGGCCTCCCAAGGACGTTTTGTGATGCCTAGTTCCACCATTTAAAGGTACACTGTGTAGGAATTTCTCCCATCTAGCGGTGAAATTGTATTTTGCATTCAAACCAATAGTGCTCTGCGTAGCCGTTATGTACCAAGAAGCTATGACAACATGTCTTCCAATTTTTGCTTTTTTGGTGACAAGGATTCCTTCTCCTGTGGCTTGGCATAAGTATGATCCTCCATTATGAACTAAAGTGCAGTGCAGGCTTTCACTGATCTCCTTCTCTGTTTCAGCTGGTTTCCGTCATGTGACGCTGGCTCTGAACGAAAACGCGTTGTGGATTAGCTAGACAGGTAGGCTAGTGCTTTATGTCCCTCTCAGTGATTATAGTTTTTCAAAATGGTGGAACGACATGGAAGCCTCCTTGGACTTGCCCGTCCAATGTAAATATAGAAGAAATGATTCGCTTACGAGGATAAGTCAGATCATTGGCAGAGGTAATTTTACACCAATGAGGACATATTTATGAATGAAGACATTGATTTTAGCTAATAAAATACTTAAAACACTACACAATGTTAATGCAACTTCAGTTCCTGATTTGATTTCAAACATCTTCCAAACATAACCTGCAACAGCGCAACAAATGGTTTTCTTTGTGCTGTATGTAGTGCATACATAAATAAAACATAAATAAAGAGGAATGTTGTATTTCACACCAAAGGAAGATCAATTAAGATGCTGTGGTTTCTCTATTAAGGCTGCTGTTGATGGAGTATTTTATATTGCTGCCTGGCTCTGTGATAGATTTCCACTTGAATAACAGGTGGACTGTGAGGTGCGTGTAGAAAGAAGAGCTTGGTCTTTGATTTTGAGGGGCTGACACCCAGGGGTGGAAGTAACAGATTGCATTTATTCTCGTTACTTTAACAAAGCAGTTTTGTTTTTGGGTAGACTGCTTGTACTTTTAAATACTATATTACTAGTAACTAGTAGACTTCACGGTGCAAGACAATGCAAGACTCGCGTTCAGACGGGTGAGTACAACAAACGCGGTGTGTGATAGTTCTAACTCTCTCAACATTGCTAGGCAATGTAGCGTTTAGTGTGTGTGTGTGTGTGTGTGTGTGCGCGTGCACTACGCGATGTGTAAAATCTGTGCAGTCACTCCTTTGTTGTAATATCTGTTTGTGGCTGCATCCCCCAGTGGACTTTATATTGTTTATGCATCCATGTTGTTGTCTTAGTGATGTTTTATTCTACTGTATATTCTATAAGAAGTGTCAGGCTATTCAATTTAAAAAGCCTACTATTGTTTTTTGCTCGGGCTCTTTAAAGGAATGTTACTTTTACTTGAGTAAAGTATTCTAGTACACTTTCCATCCCTGTTGACAACAAAGCATGACATTTACTGATATTTCAGACCTTTGAATCATATTTCTGCTGGAAGTATCAGTCAAAAATGTAAACCCACAACACAACGGAAAAATGGGGTCCATAAAACCAAAACAATGAGCTGAAAGATGCTAAGCGCTTCGAAGCGCTAAGGGGAACTTCAGAGGGTCTATGGGTGTGTCATAATGAGCGACTCCTTTCACATACAGGTTGTCATTTGAGCCATTGCTAACACAAAGATATCGATTATAGCCAAAGCTGAAATTGAGTTCTAATGGTTGAGAGTTACATTTAATTTAAAGAGGTGGGCACTTTGATTAATCCACAACACAAGCATGACTAATCAGTTATACTGTAGATTTTACTTTAATCATGTCAAAGACATTTCTGGTCTAAAATAGCATTTAATCTAGTTGTGGAGATGGTGTTTTAATGGGGATTGATTCAGCGGAATCTATAAATAAACCTACAGATTGAGGCAGATGGGCAGCTGTCCATACAGGAATTATGACCCACACCATTATGTTAGAGTGCTTGCAGTCATGAAAAAAACAACTTATCTGTGTTATATCTGAGATGTGAGATCAATATGGTAGACTGTCCTGTCAATAATGCTCGACTGTGAAGGACACTTGACCGTCAGATTACACACAGGAGAGGGGAAAATTGCGTTTATATAATGCATATATGAAATACTGCTGTTTGATTGTGGCAGAGTTGTATCAAATAATGAAATAATAAAGCTAATGTCCTTGTTTTCAGGTAACCATATTATTAGATGTAAAATCCATTTAATTCAAACCAATTAGCTCCTCGTCAGCACAGCACTATTAAGCTAACAGTGCCACAGAGACTTGGTTGGAAAATGAGCTGACAAATATCAGAGAGCATAGTCGCTTGTTTGACAGGATACAGAGCGACGCCAGAAAGCCTTGCTATGTTTTCATTAATAAACCATATGATCACATCAATATAGATGTGGAGCATTTCTTCACAAATAAGCCTTAAAGATGCCGTTGCTTGCTGTATATGCTTGTTTTCTGATCTTCATACAGCTTGTTATGAGGCGAAACCTTCCCCATGACCCTCTCTGTGAGCTGTGAGCCTCCCAGAAGGATTTATGTAAATGCAACAGGGAAAAAGAGATTGATCTAATAAGTTGTTTGTGTCATGTCTGTGTGGAAGGGGGAAAGCAGTTCAGTAGCAGGACTAACGGGCGTTAAAAGTTACTTAAGGAATTGAATTTTAGCAGAGCTGAAACAGTTAGTCAATGAATCAATGAGTCGATTGACAGAAATGTAATCGATAAGTAATTTAAGGGAGACTCCAGGGATTCAGCAGATACAGTATCCTGACTTTTAGTGCCTAGTATGGGTGAAAGTCTGAAAAAAAATTCTGGATCCTATATTTCCCATGATGCAACTTGAAAGCATCTTTCATTAGACCCTCTCACTATGATGTCATCAGGGTTATTTTCTCAAACTTTGGACCTCTCTTTCCAGAGTCACAGAAGACATTACACAATTATTATTATTATACAACTGTTTTCACAGTCGGACTAGTACTCCTCATAATCAGAGGTGTATAGTCCAGGTGCCAGAAAGTAGAAATCCTGTCCAGCAGCTGTCCCAACCATCACTAAACCAGCTCCTCTACCAGGTAGATGAGCTCGTTAGTGAAAACACCTGTTCTAGATGTAGAGGCAGATCCAAAAACATGGCAGGATTTTTACTTTCTGGCACCTGGACTATACACCTCTGCTCATAATGAGTAAATTAAACTTGATGTGTAAAATTGGTGGAATGCTATTTAAGTCATTTTAAACACAAATATGAATGTTTGCTGTTTTATTAGTCTTATATGGAAGTAAATAGAAGATGTTTGGCTTTTGGGACTGTTGGTCACACAAACAAGTGATTTGAGAAAGTTATGTTGAGTTTTGGGAAATTGCGAGGAGCTTTTTTCACTATCTTCCTCCACTTTCTAGACTAAACGATCAACTGATTAATTAAGAAAATGAAGGGCAGATTGATAATGATAATTGGTAATGAAAATGTGTTAGTTGCAGCACTATATTTTAGCTGAGTGGAAACATTGCAGGCTTGTCTTCATCTATGCAGGGTACAAAAAAAGCTGTGTTTCTAACAGAGTGAGAAAATAGCAGGGCTTTGTGTAACCGACACCGAAATGATCAAGGACTTCTGTACTCTACCTTGTCATTGTTACCGAGGGCCTCGTCCTTTTTACTCTTCTCCAGGTCTGATAAGGAGACACACTCAATGCTCTCCTCTGTAGTGGCTTCAAGCTCGGTCTCCTCTGGCAATGCAAACCTCTTCTTTGCTGCAGAGGGAGCATATACATATAAGGGGGGGGGGGACTTTCATGCAGTTTTTACTTTGAGCTTTATAGTTTGCAACATATCTAGATGCAGTGACAGCAGCAGCAGCAGTAGCAGGCGAAGAGCTGGCAGAAGCCCACACACAAGCAAGGTCTTTGACCAATGGCTTGCCCGACTTACCAAAACACATCTGCAGCTGCAGCAGGGCAAGTGGCTGAAAGAAATCATCAGTAGTGGATAATGACATCTTTTCTCAGAGAGATGTGCTTGTTTCTGCAGGCGCTCAGGTGTTTTGTTTGTGACAGAGAAAAAGCAAGAGGGAGAGAAGAGAAGGCCTGGGAGTTTATGTGTTGTTGTGTGAGGAAAAGAAAGAAGATTGAGTTTGTGTGTGAGACAGAAGGAGAATGGGATGGAGAGAGACAAAGACAGGAGGGAGAAGGAGAAGGGATTTGTGGATGCACTTTTGTGTGTGTTTGTGTGTAGGTGTGAGTCACCTGGCACTGCCTCTGATTCCTCTGCCTTCCCCTCCTCATCCTCCTTGTCATCGCTTTTCTGCTGCAGGGTCAGCTGGTGACACACATCGAATGCCTGACCCACTGTCCGCACGATCCTCATGGCCTGAGACTGCAAGGGTGGACACAGCGAAAAAGTGTGTGTGTTGGGGTGTTGAGAGCGGGGCAGCAGCAGGAGCACAGTAAGGGAGGACGCAAAAATGAAGGGGTACAGTAGGGGACAAAATGAAATGCCAGAAGAGTTGCACAGGAAGAAAAGTGAATGGATGAACGTGTGTGAGTGTGCACATGCAAAGAGAAAGAAAATGAAAAATAGTAGCAGAAAACAAAATGGGGAATAGGCAGAATGGGAGGTGGAAATTGAAGACAGAGGGAAACAGGAGAGAAAGAGACCAAATTAAAGTCAAAGATATTACGAGCACAGAGCATCAGCTGCTTGTCCTTGTTCTATGCTCTGCATACATTCGGCTGTCGTAGTGATGGATTGTTCTATTTCAGAGTCACGTAACTTTTAATGCAGAGTGAAGATAAAGTTTGTTGTTATTGCAGGAGGCTCAGGTATGTCATCATCATCAGGTCAACAATCAGAGAGAGTTTACCTTTACTTTAAATTACACAGAAGCCACATTTCCCACCAAAATGAAAGCAGTTCAATCAAGTGAAACAGCAAAATAAAGTGATGAGAATTGATTTATGAAAGGTTGAGGCTATTTGCACCCCTGGTACAATTAGCAGTGTATGCTATTTGTACCCTGGTGCAATTAGAAATGAATGCTATTTGTACCCCGCCGGTGCACACAGCAATGTGTTCTATTAATACCCAGTCTGGTACAAATATCAATGTATGCTATTTGCACCCCTGTGCATTTACAGTACCTTGGCATATATTTACACACAGTTATCCATACTACTCATGTATTACACCTTTTTGGAATATTATCGCCCTGACATTCTTACCCTAACCATAACCAATCCCACTCCTCTTGCCTAAACCTAACCAACCCAACCAGAGCAGGCATATTCATGAGTCTTCCCCTACCACCCTGCAAAAAGAATTTTGCGTTTGCGGGCCCTGACTTGCGCAATTGCATGCAAATTATCCAATCCAAAATGAAAAAAACAAGATCACCTCACCAGAGAATTGAACTCCAGACTCCCAGACCAAAGCTCAGGGTTCTAACCACTCACCTAGCAATTCTTACTGGATGCCATACAACTGTTTACCACTTGGTGTCTTCAAGCCTTGGTTGCTAGGTAACCATACTGTATACAAAAAATAGGTAGGCTACTATGGTACTACCTAACAAACTAACGGTTGTATGCTTTCACTGAAGACAGAAAGCGCAACTGTAGTATCCATTTTCCGCTAGAAATTCAATTGTTATAAACTTTAGAGACAAAACTTTGCCAGTTTCTGCGGTGTACGCGAGCAACGTGTTTTTGTTGTCACAGGGTGTGAATAGCTCAGCTGTGTGGCTGAGGCTATTCGTACCGGGGGTGCAAATAGACACTCCGTTTATGAAATGACATTTTGCTCCATCAATTTCAAATT
Organism: Perca fluviatilis; assembly: GCF_010015445.1. Lineage (NCBI taxonomy): Eukaryota > Metazoa > Chordata > Actinopteri > Perciformes > Percidae > Perca > Perca fluviatilis. The sequence goes on from NC_053122.1 coordinate 14,843,813, forward strand.
GAATTTTGTTTTGAAATTGTCAAGTTAAACAAACAGCCTTCCCAAGGCCAAACACAGCAAGGCTCTGTTGGTACTCTGAGCTGACATCTAAGCCCTGCTGAGCAGCAACATGCCGTGATGAAAATAACTCAAATCTCCTTTTATCAGCCGGTCCATCTCCTCCTACTCAGCACACATGCTTGGTCTGCAACATCCAGATAAGGCTGTGCAGCCCTGGGGAGGTAGTTAGGCACCACTTTTTGCCTATCCCTGACATTATGGTGGGTGTTCAGTCGGCAGTGGTGAAAATGTCTTTAAGCAGCTGAGTAAAAAAGCCTGTCTTCTTTTCTTTCTCCCCACCAGGATGATTAGTATTCCGCTTCACTAAGTCACTGTCAGTCTGGTATCCATGGTGAAGGGATGGAAATCAACCTGACTGATGCTCTGTCTTTGTCATGGAGGGAAAGAATGTATCTGCTTGATATGCAGATATGTGGAGATTCATACGCATTTTAACACACATACTCTCAGAATAATTGGCCATATATGAGGTCCAACAGGATAATACATCACGAGGCAACGGGAATAATATCATCATTAGAAGCTATGTGCAGAGCATGCAGGGGAAAACAAAATGCAATGATTGACTTGCTGTGGTTCCTGAAAGGATACATGTGGAGATTTTTTGTAATTTTCAACAAATCCATAATAATACCAAAACCAACAATGTGTTCGTCCGTCTCTCAATACTAAGTTTGCAACCTCCCCCCCGCCTGTTCTGTTGCTCTCAGTGCCAAGCACATTCATTCTTACTAAAGACGTACATTGTTAAAGGAATAGCTTGACATTTTGGGAATCTCATGCTTATGATTTCTTGGCATGAGTTAGATGATGAGATTGATACCACTCTCAAGTCTGTATGGTTAAAATAAAGCTAGTTACCATTTTGTAAAAAGTGCAATTTCCCTGTTTTTTTTTTTTTTTTTATAAAGCAGGTCGACATGCTATATAAGATGCTCAATCCACAGAGAAATGCACACAGCCTGTATTCAGAAACTGTACCTTCAACTGAGCCATCCGGATTTCGGTACAGTTGTGATGTCCCACAAAAATTAAAATTTTCAGGTTCATACTCAAAAGTATGACCCTGAGAATTAGCATAATATGGGATCTTTAAGTATAATTTCATAAAACAGCAGTGCACAGAGGAAAACAATACATGAGATCAGGCTAATATATACTTATAAGTAGCATCAATTCCATGTTGGCTTTGGTATTTTCATTGGATTTGTTGACGATAAGAAAAATATGTAATATCACCAGATATATTGTCTGTTAAAGGTCCCACGGCATGAAAATTTCACTTTATGAGTTTTTTTAACATTAATATGAGTTGCCCTAGCCTGCCTATGGTCCCCCCCAGTGGCTAGAAATGGCGATAGGTGTAAACCGAGCCCTGGGTATCCTTCTCTGCTTTTGAGAAAATGAAAGCTCAGATGGGCCGATCTGGAACTTTCCCTATATGACGTCATAAGGGGAAATGTTACCTCCCCTTTCTCTGCTTTGCCCGCCCAGAGAATTTGGCCCACCCATGAGAAAGAGAGAGACATCATGGCTTGCAAATGAGCGAAGCATGGCAGTTGGTCAAGGCCACACCCCCACCCTCCACCTTGCCCCGCCTCTCTCCTCCTCAATAGCATTTAAAGCTACAGACACAAATGGCACATACTAAGGAAAGCTCATTGTGGGACTGGCTCGTAGTGGCTGTAATTATGCACCAAGGCTGAATTTCGGGAAAGAGACTTCAGATACAGTATTAGGGGACCACTAAGGTCTATATAAAAGCATCCAAAAAGCAGCATGTCATAGGACCTTTAAGCATTTTCAGTTCAGCGGGAATCAAACCTACTTTCCTCTTCGACTTGAACACATTGCAGCGGAAAATGTTGCTCTGGCCATCTCTCGCTATATAACTGAAGATCTTCAAGTCTTGGGCGTCATGTGAGACATAGAAAATCCTGTTAAAAGGAAGACAAACGTCAATATTTCATCAAGTTGGTTACAAGCTGCCTGCTTATTTGGCTTTGATTTAATACCATCAGGAGGGCCTACCTGTAGATGGGATCCTGCGTCACCAAGATCGTATTCTCGTCCCATGACCACCCTTTTCTCTGTTACGACACAAAAACACATGGGTTGACAAGTGACAGAGGTGAAAAGACAAAAAGATATAATTCAAATAAAGTCACATTTTACAGGACTGACCTTTCTCCTTTTGAGCAAAATCACTTTGACAAAATCAGTGGATACGACAATGTTGACCTTCTTTTTCTTTATATTCTTCAGTTTGAATTCATACTGTGAAGGAAAATGATATTTAAATTTACATTCAAGGTTGGCAAAAAAAAAGTAATCCAAAAGTGATTATTATTATGAGGTGTGACTAGAATTAAATATCACATGGACCTGCTGAGATGGAGCTCTTTACACAATACAAATGATATATTGGAATAGAGGTATGAAATCATGCAGACAGGAGGATATTTTTCACAATCTTCTTCTTAGAGCAAATGTGAGGTTGAGTAAACACTGTCAGTTTCTGTTTCTAGGAGCTATTTAAGCTTTCAAAGGCAGACTTCCCAGAGGGAGGCCGACATTTGTGGAACACTTTCATCCCTCTCCGTGATTACTGCTCGATGCTGTACCCTGCCTCCACTGCAGGCTCCATATAACAGGGCCCAGAGATCTAAGAACAACCAGTATTTATCTGAAATAACGCGCCTTGCTTTGAAACAACAACAACAACAACGTCCAACATCATATGATTAATTGATCAGATGAAGATTATTTTCATCAGGATTGGAACTGTCTTCTCACTCTTATATTGACTTTTCAGATCAAAAAAATAAATCTCACAAGAAGTAAAGAAAAGAGATCATTATTACAAACATAACAAGTCATATCTGGTGATTTGAGCCCTGTTGAATCTGGAGCACTATAAGCCTGTCTGACCTGTGTCACACCCAGGAGAAAAGTACCTTAATAGAAGATTCAATAGGCACTTATTCCTTGTCATATACTCTTATCTAGTTCATCCGTCTTATTGTTGTGTAGGAGGTTTCCTCCATTGTAGATGCTCAGGTGAAGGACACAACTCCCACAATGTGTACATGCAGCCCCATGTAAACTGGGACAAGAGGACCATCCATCTCCAAACACACTGCTGTCGGAGGGCGATGAAGTGCAACACAGGAGGTGTTTGTGCTAAATTTTCATGCACATCGCTCAGCCACCACTCCCAAGCACAACCAATGCTCTACAGGTTGTGTAAACTCACCTCTCATCTTATCTCTAAGCCACTGCGAGTGTTTTAAGGACAAGTCAGCTTTTGAATATTCAGAGTCCCTCCCCCGCAGGAGCAGAGACTCTTAATTACTGAGCCATTACAGTGCTCACAAAGAGTACAGACTCTTTTACCGACTTGCTTTTATGCTATCAACCTTAATCTTGCCCACGTTTAATATCATGCTGTTGTATTGTATTTGTATTTACATATTATTTATCTCTTAATGCATTTTCTTTTCTTCTATTTTTTCATCTCCTTCCATTTATTATGTCTGCATTTAAGGCTTGCAGAAAAGCATTTTGCAAACTCTGCTTTTAGATACATACATTTTAATAAAATTGGTTTGTTTAAGGACAGATTAAAAAAAAGGTACATTACAGAGATTTGGCCAGCAAGGTTTTTAGCAGCCATATGATTACCTTGTACATTGTGTGTGTATATTGTTTTCATCTGATCTGCTATATCAAAAGCTCTTTTATAATACATTATGAGAAAAACTGTAAAAATCCCAAATCATTGAGATCCGTGATGTTGAGTATGTTAAGGGAGGAAACTCAAACATACAGCATCACTAAATTTCTACCAGTACAATCAAATGGCCATTATACTGCACTGTACATGAGGGATCAGGATTAAGTGCCTCCGGATGTCACTGAGGATGTGGCTGACCTCTGGCTGACTCAATAACTTGGTTGTTAGATTAGATCCAACAGCTGACACGCAGCTAAATCCTCTCCTCCCTGTCTTCTCTGTAACACTGCAGTGCTGTGTGTAATGACAAGGCATCGTCTGTGTTTCCAGTGGCCTTGTTTGGTCTAAAGGGGGGCTCGAGAGCTGTTGGTTTCACATATAAACCTGCACCCTGTATCTCTCCTCAGCCATAAAAATCGGTGCTGCCCTATGAATCCTGCTGTGATTTAAACTGCTTCTGACAGACCACTGAATCTGCCGAGTGTGTAGTTTTACACAGACTAGTGATTTATGTGTAAGGAGGATGATGAGGAGAGTAAAGATCCTCTGAGCACCGTGCACAAGGTGAGACATAAAACACAGGAGAGAGAGAGAGAGTTAATGTGCATGCACCAGCATCAATTCCAGGGTCATTGTTAATATGTTTAGACTGCTGTCACAAGGGTCACGTTCAGCGGTCTGGTTCAGTGAAGTCACATATTTAAGTTTCTTACTCTGATTCTTCTCATAGCAGCAACTATCTCCATCCGGCTGCTGGGGCGACCCACCTCCAAACTGCCAATGTACTGCAAAATGTCAGAAAAAGGTTTAAAGATTGACAGTTTGAGGGAATGATTATCACTGACTACCTGGGGAGAGCCTGGGCTGTCAGATTGTTGATTACCATTATAGCTTTGACAGCTTTTCAGACATTTTTGGAAGTATTCCTCCTCTATGAATACACCATTACATGCTAGAGCTGCAACGATTAGATCCACAAAAAAATGTATTAACTTTTTTGATCAATTGCCAGTTTTCCATTAAAAATATCAAATATTTGATGGTTCCAGCCTCTCAAAATTAAGAAATTGTCTGCTTTTCCTTGTCTTGCATTATGGTAAATTGAATATTTTGGGTTTGGGACTGTTGAAAACAAGACATTTGATGCGATCACTTTGGGCTAGAGGAAATTGTGATGGGAATTTATCACAGTTTTCTGATGTTTTATAGACCAAACAATTACTTGATTAATTAACTGATTTTGGTGGGTGCCAGAAGCCAGAGACAGAAATGTAAAAACGTTCTTATTGTTCTGCACTCATCAAAGGTTTGTCCAAAATTATATAACCGAAATGATGTCAGCATTCATCAAGTCATCAATTAAAGCAACACTTCTCCATGCATGCAAGGTAAAAAAATTATAAAATCACAAACATTTCAAAGTGATGCAAAGTGGACAAAAATCTAAAATGTTATATTGCCAATAAACACCATCAACATCACATAAACCCATGGATGAAAATATATGCTTGTTGTTACAGTAGCAGTGACATCAATAGCCCTCATTTCATTGTTTGACATACAGTGATGATGATCACATGCTAACATTCCTGCCACCCAGAAAGTATCTGTTGCAGAGGGTCCTTACCTTTGCCTCGAAGCAGACCCCATGCTTAAACACCTCGTCGTTGTGCATGGGGATCCTCAAATCGTGCGCGTCATCCACTAAATTGTACTTGGTTACCCCTGGCATCGCTTTAATGATTGCTGACTTGCTCCCGACTCCCGTTTTACGACAGCGCTAGTGTACCTGCAGATATGCGCATCACCTCCGGCGCTACTCCCTCCACACTCTCTCCGTCACTCCGGAGGTCATCCGGGTTGAGGCGCACCGGTCACGACGGATTGGTCGGTTGATGGATTCAATTAACGCACTGATCGGTGATCGGTGTGTGCACTTACTGACCCCCTCACTCCGGTCTGAGACACGACGAAGAAACAGTACACACCGCGGCCACCGCCGGGGTCCCCAATGACGCACAAATCTCACCACATGACTGTTATTTCCTTGAAGCTCCACAGCATCAATCTGCACAAAGTCATCACAGTGAGCGATCAATATTCAGAAGCAGTGGGCGCTTATTAGCCATGAAACTGGCTGTAAGATGTAACAGATGAAGACAGACTCCGCTTGTAAAGACTCGGATACAGCTGGTGTTTGGTTGTGGGACATCTAGTGGCATCACAGGGAACAAACAATCTCCCAAATCACTGACTCACAGTGGTTTCCAGGAGCCCCCAGAGGACCTTGAAGGGCCCCTGGTTCCCTCTTGCAATATGAGGATTATTGTAGCCATTATTTAAGTGCAATTTAACATAGGCAGACATAAAAAAGATGTTTCTCAGACAAAACAGTGAATGAAACAAGCATAATTGCTCCTGTAATTATCTGACACATGCTTTTAACTTGGTGAAGCACATGAAGGCACACTCTGAGGTGTTAGTGGATTATTATTTCCTGGTTGCCACATGCAGTCTTCTAATATCCATTATAATGTGTGGAATTATCATGAAGCAGAGCTGAATCTTCTTCCAGGTCATACTATATTAAAAGCTGCCCAAAAGTAACTTTGCAATTTAGATAACGATATAATATAGTTTGCTGAAGGGGCATATTTGGGGGACAGATGAATTTTAATCCCTGATTTGTTTTATACCTTTTATATCTGCATTTTCACTTGCTCTGCACTTTTAGAAGCAAAGACAGATTTGTTGAAGTATACTGTATTTTACTGTAATGCTTACTTGGCTTTTGTCACAAGAAAATGCTGCTCTTTTTCTTTTAGATTTCTTTGTCCGTGTCATTTTACCGGCTTAAATGACATCATATTTTGATTAGCCTATATATATTATATAATAAGGTTTTGGTGACATGGGGAAAGCAGGAACAATAATTAAACACAACACTGACATATTATCACATTTTAAAGCAGCTATAGGCCTTAATGATATTTTTCTAATAAATGTATCAAAAGGCAATATAAACAATGTGACAATGTGAACGCAGTCACTCGTAGGGATGAACCTACAGAGAAATATCACCATAATCTGCAGCTCCCTTCAGCTTTGGACAACCGCAGCAGGCAGCTGTTTTCAGAGACACTGACAGTGGGTTTTAGGTCTTTTTTTTTTTTAGGTCAGTGGGCCACTGTACACTATCTGCTCTTCACTAAACAGCAGACAGTCACAGTTTTGTGACTAGCTGGTAAATATAGTGGAGCATTTAGCAGCCAAAGAGCCACATAGTTCCCTCAGGAGTTTCTGCTGACCCCCTGTGGCTGAAAAAAGGAAAGAAAAAAGAAATTGGTGTTGATGGTTATTGGTTATGATGAACTTGTAAGAAAACAGTTGCCTATTCACACATCCAGCAGAGATGGAGCAACATTGGCATATGTTTGAAGTCGTGTTTTTTTCCACCTGATGAATGTAAGTCCAATACTCAGTCTCCTTGCAGCTCTGTTTGGCTCTCTGTCAAATCCTGAGGGAAATATCTGGCTCTTTAGCTGCAAAATGCTCCAGTATGTAACAGCTAGTTGCTAACTTTGTTTGTCTACGGTTTGGTGCTGAGCAGGTAGTGTAGGCCACAGTGAGGTGTTTTTGTTGGTGAAAACAGCTGACTACTGTGGCTAGAAAAGAAGCTGATGAGAGCAGTGAGACTGGACCAAATGGTGAACTGAAAGATGCTAAGACGCACTGTACTGAGGGGAACTGCAGAGTTTTCACATATAGTCATTTGATCCATTGTTGGTATGACGATTTTATTATAGCAGTCTTTCACATTGACCACTATTTTCTTCAATAATCACATACCCTTGGCATGTACATTTCACTTTAGTCCCCCTGTTGAAGTACAGGGCAATATGAGTATTTCAGCCACAGACAGAAGGTAAGTTTTACCCCTTCAAATCTGAAGTGAAACCTACACCTTTGTTTTCCTCTCACCTGCCAACATAACACATGTTGTTCTGTTTTTTGATCAAACTTCATTCATGCCATCCGTCCAGCAGGTGGCAACAGAGTTCTTTGCATTTTACAGGAGGTAACGCTCATAACAGCAAAAGACCAAGCAGAAGAGACAAAGTCAAACATCCACTTTTATATAGCAGTGTGCTATTTTTTATTCTCCATGTCTTTTATCGTTTTGTACAGCTTGTCTTTTGTTGACCTGTGTCAGGAACCACTCAGTCTGATTGTTGCACTCTCCGCCTCAGTGTAAAGCACAAAGAGACTCCATTAAGGTCCAAATGAACAGAGTGCTCTGTCACTTCACAAAATCACCTCCCATCACTTTTTATATTCACTGTTTTCTTGGGACAAAATGTACTCTGAGTTCACACTTGGAACTGAACAGAAATACAGTGTTTTTCTGTAAATGGTCCATAGGCGTAATTTACAATAATCAAAACTGGCCAGTGCAACCCCTCAAATATCTTATTACTACCTATTAGAAGCTCTAACAGAGAAGCACGATTGACTAAAGGAACTGGACCTGTAAGGGGTTACACAGTCCCCTCTCAGAACAGACCGAGTGGTTCTATTCTTAGAATCTTTTTGTTTAATAAAAGAATTGAGTGGTGGAGGAGCTTTACCATTTAGGATCTTGAACATTAGACAGATGTCATTATATTTAATTGGATTTTCCCAACTAAGGATGTCATATTTGTTAAGAATTTTACAATAATGATAAGTATTATGTTTTCTGTCTAGCACTTTGAGGGCCTGTTTATACAGAGAAAGAACAGGCTTAAGGGTTGTATCGTTTGCTTGCGTCCAGCTTGTCATACAATATAGTAGATGAGGAATAATCATTGAATTCAAGTATAATTTTGCTGCTGAAGTTGTTAGGCAGCTTCTTATATACCTAAAATTGGCGATATTGTATTTAGTTATTCGAATTACTTTTTTCACTTGTTTTTTAAAAGACAAGTTGGAATCAAGGATGATACCAAGATATTTAACATGAGAGACAACTTGAATATTCTCGCCAGACACATAAACTTTGTGCTCACAATCTGAAGCGGAGTGTGTCTTTGAAAAAAACATACAAACAGTTTTCGATACATTTAAACACAGGTGAGAATTTTCAAGCCATGTAGTTACATTTTCCATTGTTGAATTAAGTTTAAGAGTTGCTTCTTTTTTGGTTTTTGCATGAACGTATATTATAGTGTCATCTGCATACATCTGAGCTTCACACCCTATACAAATTGATGGCAAGTCATTTACGTATAGGCTAAACAAAAGAGGTCCTAAAATTGAACCCTGGGGCACACCCATCTCATTAATCATAAATGGTGATGTTTCATTACCCACTCTTACACACTGAACCCTATCTGCAAGATAAGACTTTATCCAGTTTAGCACGTTTGATGAAAAATTAAAATTTGCTAATCTAGAAATTAGCTCTTGAGGGAATTACTGTAATTGTTGGGGTTTTGGAATTTATAGAGTGTGGTCTAGACCTACTCTATCTGTAAAGTGTCTCGAGATAACTCTGTTATGATTTGATTCTATAAATAAAATTGAATTGAATTGAATTGAAAGTTACTCCCTTGAAATAGTCTAATTTCAAGCAATTGTCTTCTTGCTCGGTGCATCCAGTTCCTGCGGCCTGAATTTTGCATGTGCCATCTTGGTTATGTCATGGCTGGTGACATTGCTATCACGTGTTGGCACTTTACTGGTTTCATTGGGATGCAGCACTTCTACAGACAAGAGTCAAAGCTTCTTGTGTCCAAATGAGTTTTATTACAAGATCAGTAAGAATGGATGCCCGTGATTCAGATGCTGCAGTTATTTTAACACTCAGCATCAGGTAAATCACTCACCTGCTGTTTAGTTAGTTGTGAGGGAGCATGCAGTGAGAGCTTCAGGGCAACTTCTTATCTCTCTCACCGCTTCCCACTTGCCCACTTTTTTTTTTGTTAATCTTTAATGCTGTGTGTTTGTACAGTAGTTACAGAAGACACAAACAATGGGTTTGCATTCATGCTGTGAACACCATTTTCTGTCCTTTACTGCACTGCCAGATTGGCCCCATTCAAATAAATAAGAGGACTGCGTTTTTTCACGCAGGGCTACTGTCGGTCTGAACGCTGCTAGTCTCGCATTGCCAGACCTTCCTCAACAGCGCTGCGGAGGAGGGTCTGGCTAGTCCACACAGCATTCCGGGATGGGAGAAAAAACGTTCTCTGCTTGATTGGCATTTCTTTAAACCAATCACAATCGTCTTGGGCGGTGCAAAGTGCCGGACAGAGCCAAGGTGCCGCTGCAAAATATCCTCGGGAAGGAACTTGTTTTGGTGGAACTAGCTAGCTGTCTGGATTTACCTTGCAGAAATCTGAGGAGTAGTTAACCATAATCCTCATAAATCTACCGGAGATTAAAATTACACCACAAAAACAGGAAGTGGAAGGACGTGGATATAAACTATAACGCTGCCAAATGAGGCACGGTGGCGCTTCGAGTTAAATTCTAATGTCACATTAAAGCAAGCAGGAGTCAGGTGTTGTTTTTAAAACTACAAACGAAACGTGACTGAGTGCAGACTGACACAAGATCAGCTGCTTTTAGGCATTCGTTGCTCTTCATAAGTCAATAAACACAGCCTGCTGTGTTTGTACAAAGCTGACCTTCCCACAATCTCAATCTCAATCTCAATTATCTTGTGAAAGCCACACAGTTATCGTGTCACACACGTGTCATGTGGATGTGGTTGGCTGACCTGTGGTCTTCTTTGTGCTTCACATAGAAAATAGACTCATAGGATTGTTACAGTATATGCATCACTTATCCTCATAACTGCTAGTTGAGTTTATGAAAAGCTGCTGCTTATTCATCTTTATGAACCTCTCATTTGGCTCATCACTTCTCTTGCCAGAATTCTTCACGATGAACTTTGACCATAAAAACATCCTTAAATGTGTCTGCTGGATTGGGACAGAATTAATCTTTTGTAAAAAGCAAACAAACAAGCGATCAGTGTCTAGGGAGTTTGGTGACGGAAAGTGGGCAGGAGGCAACAAGGGAGATATTTTTCATTATAAACTGAAAACTCACTTTCGCCTGCTGGTCATGACATTTCTAATGCTGTGTTCACACTACGAGTGACAACCAACAGGCTACATGTAATTTTCAATAGAAGCCACACATTAAGTTACAAACTGACGCCTTTTTTCTGCACTCAAATGACGCAGTGAAGCGTCAACCAATGTTTATAAACGTATTGATCTGGTACTGTGTTATTTAGCTGTGATGGTATTCTAGCTTTCTAAATATTGCGGTGCACACAGGGATGCAATAGGGCAGTGAAATATGAAATGATACAAGGGCTTAATCAACACTTCAGCGGTGACTGCGACAATGTAGCTGGCCACGCTTGATCGTTTTGTAGCTTTTGACGCTCGTAGTGTGAGCATAGAATCAGGCTTCCCTCCACAAGCTGACAGACATAGCTTTAGTACTTTCTTGGCTGTGTGCAGTCACTTCCTGTAGTCTTTGCTAGGTGCTGGCTTTTGTACGGATCAAACAAATCAAATAAAATGTGTTAATTAATGAGCTTTAGAGGCGCTGGTAGGTGGATTTTGTTAGCTTTGGATGGGGTTTCCGGTCTTCATGTTAAGCTAAGTGTCTCCTGGCTGTAGCCCCAGGTTTAGTGTACACATATGAAAGATATATTTTTCTTCTCCTCTAACTCTTGGCAACAAACGCCAAAAAAATCTAACTTTCCCTTTAATGAACTTGTTGGCCTCAGTTTGCACATATTTACTTTGTGGCCATTCTGAACTCTAGACCTTTAAGTTCCCCCTTAAAGCAACACTGTGTAACTTTTCCCTCTTCAGTCCCCCTACAGGTTGTCTCATTGGAACTACAGCCGCGCAAGCTGCAGTTCCAAATAGACAACCTGTAAGGGCACCAAAGTGGGAAAAGTTACATAGTGTTGATTTAAATAATCTGTTTAGGATCCTAATATTATTAGCTGTTTCACTCAATTAGTATTTGATGAATGGGATTGTCCAACATAATGTTATATAACTGTAAAGCTTTTACAGGTTACGATTTTCACAAAATTGCCAAATTGTATTGTATCATATCGTAATTGTAAAATCCCAAAGTAAAAAAATAGTAAACAAAACAGACAGATACATGATGAGAAGTGCTTTTGTGCATTAAACCGTCATATTAGTGTAAGATGTACTCACCTTACAGCATGCATGTTAATGTGGGAAAGGGGTCAGTCCAAAGGTTAGTGGTTTTGTGTCTTGAAACGAGTTGTTAGCAGAGAAGCAGACAAATGGCTAATTCTTGAAAAGGTGAAGCTCAGACATAGTCATGATGAGGTTTCCTGAAAACTTCAGCAGCAGAATGTTCTCAAATAAATTAGAAGGAAGCAGCATCTGACAGGATCACAGTAAACACAGAGGGAGTTTCTATTGGACACACACTCACAACGACACAGCTTAACTCATACTTAGTGTACTTTCTGTGTTTTGTTTTATTTCTTTATACCCTGCAAAGGCCTTAACATACAGACAACCACACTAACTACTCCTACATACCATAGGGTTTCCGTTGCATCTGATTTGCATGTCTTTGAACTGGAAACCAGAGGGCACCAACATAGGAACTCCACTGAGAAAAGTCAAACTACATCTATTCAGGCTCTACATTATTTTTCCCGGAAAAAATTTAAACTAATAGCAAACATATGGGATGTTGCCTCACTGAGGTGAGTCATCATTATTTGCTGTACATGGCTCGACGCCATGCTGTTTCATATGGCATCATGTAATGAAATAATGCACACCAGATGTTGTTCTAGTCTCATATCTCAGGCCAGTGTTTTAATATATATCACCAAGAATCAGATCAAGTGTTTAAGAGGCTATTTTTAAGTGGAAACAGAGGAGTTTATTTATGGTAGTAGCCTATTTTTCCATTTTGTATTCCACATTAAACGAAAATTAATTTAGGTTCTTGTATTATAATTGAGTATTTTAGAGTGCACATTTGGATGGGACCACTCAGCTGTGCTGGGTTTGTTCCCTTGGTAACCCGGTAACCATGACTGCAGCTCTTTGTTTTTACACCACTCTCCCAAGTTCAAGCACTGTTGGCGATGCTATTAATCACCACTCACACCGCAAATATGTATTTAAAAGAGGACGCTGACTCATTTCTACCAGTGGAGTAGGTCCCTAGATCCACCGTTTAACAGCTCCACCTCTTTTGTGCCACATAATGTTTCCACCTTCCTGACATTTAAAGCTGTCCACTTAAACTGATCCATTCTTTAGAAACCCTCATGAGGTTCAGCCTCTCCCATGCCAGCTCATCTAGGTGTGGCACGTGTCGTTTTTACAGTATATGGACCGTTAAACTTAATGATCCTGAATGCTTACCAAAGGTGTAGTTCAATAAAACTTGATCTTCTTGATGTAAACACATTGTAGTTATATCTGGCTAGCCAGCATGGAATAACAATTTTAAACCTGAAAAGGGAGATTATACCTCTGTTTTCAACCAATTAAAAAAATTAATGACAGTAAAAGTCATTGGTCAGTCATTTTGCCATTGTAGGTGATGAGATCTAATTTGAGAGTCTTGGTTTGCTTCTTGGATTTATTCAGATATTCTTTATATTTTCAATATTTGTATAATGAGTTGGATGGAGGCTTCATTTAAGGGTGAGAAGCAACACTACAGCATTGTATCTGTGTTTTCTTTTAGTATTTTTGGGGGGCATTTTGACCTTTATTTTGATAATGGATATTGAAGAGATGACAGGAAATGAAAAGAGCAATGATATGCAACAAAGGTGCCTTGCTGGACTCGAGCCAGGGATTTACGTTTATGGAAGGGGAAGGAAAGATATATTTTCTCAGTTTTGAGTTTTGTGAAGATTAAGGAAATAATGCAGCCTTACAGCATCATAGAATTGTATTTCGTAAGAATTTAGAATAAAACATTCAAATAGACCCGCATGTTTGTTATGTTATGTTACTGATACATTTTAATCATCATCAGCTTCCTTTATAACACTACGTTCTTTGTGTTAGGAGTTGTCAAAAGGCTCCAGTGACTCCTCCGTTTTATAGATTGGCTTGGCAGATGGTTTCTTGTTCTTTTTCCAGAAGAAACTTTAAGAGATTTACTGTAAGTCGACAGCGGAAAGCACTAAAGACAACCAGTGTCGTCAATGTTTGTGTGAGTAATGTGAGTACAGAAGTGGACACATTTAGTTACAGCATACTTGGAATTGGTTTAGTCACTTAGGTCTCTCTCTATTATCCACACATTCATTTAATCAGTTTAGCATAATGCATATAAATACATATAAATTTCAAGTAAAGAGGAGTCATCTTTCAGGACACTTTCAATCACAAATTTTCTGAAATGTAACTAACATTTTGAAGGCAAATAATGTATTTTTTACCCCACTAAATTTATTTGACAGCTATATAAATCATATGTTATTATAGATTAAGTTATACCCAGCAGCAGTATATAAAGCATTTGAAATTAGCCACACCTTTACCAACTAGATTTGTGATGCTTTATTTTATCAATGCATCACTAATTATAATCCATGAATATAATATATTTTATAGGCCATTGTGCATAATGAGTACTTTCACTTTTGGTACTGTACGTATATTCAACTATGCTATTACACTGTAAAGAATGTTCCTGTAAAAAAACAGTAAAGAACTGGCAGCGGGGTTGCCATTATGTTACTGTAAAATTAACATTCTCTTACTGTACGGTTTTGTACTGTTAATGCAAAATACAATGTGAACTGTTTTTTTGATTACTTTCACAGTATTCTACAGTTAACTAAAGTTAAAACTACATTATCTGCTTTATTCCTTTTTCTTTTACAGTATCAGTTGACTGATCGTTTTATTTATTTTATTTTTTAGCCTAATAAACCTATATCAACCTAAATTAATACTGACTAAGCAGATTATACACATATATAATTAGTCACACAACATACAATTAAAGGAACTTTTGTTAAGAAAAAGGCTATAAAAGACTGGTTGTTACTCTTCCCAAATTCTCTCTCCAAAGCTGGCTTCAAGCATATAACATAAACCATAACAAAATGTTGTGAGTGAAGAACAGAGCTATTACTGATTTTTCAATCATATAATTACAATGTGAGATCAAAAAGAGCGCTTTTTCTTGAATTGACTTTCTTGACTTTTTATTTTGATATAAAGTTGGAAACTTCACATGTAGAACAAATGCATGTTAAACAATTGCTAACAAAAACCTGAGACAGAGCCTTCTCTCTCAAAATGCCAAAAGCACAGAAGTCCAAGTATTGGAAGATGTCAAGGGGAGTGGGTTAGTGAATGACTGATGGCCCACTGGAAGACACCATGTTGTCTCAATCCAGCCTCGGTAGCCCTCGGACTGCATGTGAGACAGCAGTCCGAGATATCCGAGTTCCAAAATACATTGCAACTTCTCAAATATAAAATCATCATTTCCCTTATTTCCTCTTATCACAATGAATGTGGATCATAAAAATACAAAAAATAAATATCCCAAGCCCTAAACTAACCCCTCAGCCAGCCAAATTAACCATAGTTAAAATGAAAAAGATCTAGTGTAGATTCTCACCATGTAATTATAGCTGAAAAAGGCAAAGACAAACAGCAATGGAGCACAGGAAGTGAGCTAAAAGTCCAGTCACGCTCTGACTGGCATTCAATTCAATATGATTCACTTCTAATTTATTTATTTGAAAAGCTTTTGTCCACCCATCTGTTTGCAGTTACAGACATCACACAGAGATGCACAGCTGGCGTCACAAGAAGTTTTACTTTAATCCTTCAAATGGTTTGTATTTTTTATGTTGATCCAAGGTGTTTTTGCCGCAGTGAACCTGTTTTCTTCCAGGCATAAAAAATCTCAATCTTTTCTCTCTCTCTCGCTCTCTCTCTCTCTGGTGCTTTGTGATTATTAGTGTTATTTGTATATTCATTCATCTTAAAAGTTCCAAAGTACACCTTCATGATAACACAATATCAAATGACATAAAAACAAAAAGTCCAAACCCACATGCAGCCGCACCTGGTCAGGTCTCAGATGTTTCTTTCTTTTTCCAAAGTATTCTGACATTTGATTAAATTAAATTGAATTAGTTTAAATTAGACATGAATCATAAATCATGATCTGTCTAAACAAACTGCTGAAGTGGTAATCATACTAGGCTATGTGTGTAACATCACACTGTAAACCCAGATTTAGTTGTAATTAAACTTTTTAGTGGCCACTACTCATTATTTCATGTTCATGCAGTGCACAGATCATATTAGGCAGAGATAACTAAGGATGTTAAGTTTCTGTATGGGAGGGGCTGGGTCGTTTGAACTGTTCTGCACTGAAGCGGTGCAAAGGCTAATGGGAAAAACGACGGTTTCTGTAATAGTTAAAGTGTGTTTAAATAATGTTCTGTTAATGTTTTGGGTGTGCATTTATGTTTATATCTGGGTTTTAGTTTTGTATGGTTGATTCAGTGTTCATGTTTATCTACATTTATTGTTGTACCATGGGGACTGATGGCTTCTGAGCAGTGAGGAAATGGTTAATTGGAGATAATGAGATTGGGAAGTGATATCTGTCTATTGAGATAACTTCTCTGTGCAGCCCAGTACATTTGAAAACTTAAATGTTTTTTGTTGATTTATTTTCTCTCTGCATTATTGAAATAAATGCATTGATTACATTATTCTCAAAATCACACTGAAATAAAGGAAAAAACAATATTCATACATACTATTAATTTCTCTAGTATTGATAAGTAGCCTAATGTTTTATATTTGTAATATTTCTTTGTATGTTTAACTTAACATCACTCCAGAAAATAATAATTTATGTTTACTAATGATTTTTAGTAATGACTAGGCCTACTAATGTGAACTTGATTTGTCTACAGCATCAACTTACTGCTCTGTGTTAAGACAACTTAACACTTTAAGCTTAACTGTTTAAGTTTTTTGAACAAGGTGAATCACCTTGTTCAAAAAACTTTACGGTTTAAGGCAACAGGTTTCCACGCAAATTTCTAGTAAAGTCAACTAATTTGGGATACCAGTGCAGCTGGTACAGGAGTAAGTGACAATAAAAAGTCAAGTCAATCTGTTCTCTGAGGTAGAGAGGTTACAGTTTGCTAAGCAAAAAAACATACAGTCTTTTGTCAATGAATCTCAATTACTGTCTGTTCAGTAGAGGCCTCACTATACATCACTACTGGGTGAACACCACAGAGAGAAAGAAGGATGGAGTGGAAAGATAGCCATTGTCATTTGCGTGAGAGGGGTGTTAATGACTTCGCCCTCTCCTCTTGAGGGGCTGAGTGTTTGAACAGGAGTCGGCTATAGCGGTAGGAGGAGAGTGTAGGAGGAGGAGAGCGGCGAGAAGGTGGCGATGATGGACGGCAGGAGAATGGAGGGAAGGGGTTGCTTTACAAAAGGATGGGAGGCTGCTGTGACTGCAAGCTGTGAGCGGTGGCTAAAGTATTCAACAAACCTGCATGTGACAGTAGGTGGCTGCTGTCTCCATGCCAACCGGCTATTGCACTCAGATCACACACACACACACACACACACACACACACACACACACACACACACACACACACACACACACACACACACACACACACACACACACACACACACACACACACACACACACACACACACAAACATATAAACTGTATTTCTTGCTTTCCTGCCCTAACTTAAAGCTTAGCACAAAGACTGAAAACAGCTAGGCTATGTATTGGTAGATGGATTTAGCCAGGCTAGCTGCTCCAGTCTCTGTGCTAAGCATTTAACGTAAAGATATGAAAGTGATATCAATCTCAATCTCATCTTACTCCCGGCAAGAAAGTGAATACGTGTATTTCCCTAAATTACAAACTATTCTAAACTATTCTTGTAGTATAGTAGTTTAGTTTGTATGTTAGTTTTGTAGTTGTTGTCTTTTAGATGTTGTCTATTGTGACCTGTCTGACATGTGCCTCGTGTTTGTTACTGTGCATGGGTGACCAAACTAGTTTCCCCTCTGCTGACTAATAAAGTAATTTATTTATTAAAGAAGCTCTCTGTCTAGCTAAATTCAATACCTCCTATAATCCTGTGAATACCAGCCAAAATGACCTACCCTTTACCTTTCTCCAAGGGTCATACCAGATCCTTATATTGATAAAAAGCACAAGAACTGACACACATTCACACACTCACTTCATATCTTCCATTCACTGTGACTCCAGAGAAAAGGAGTCATCCAGTCACCCACGTGTGAAGTGGAACCACTGAAGCCACAGATTAGTTAGTAGCTATAATAGCGCACATGAGCAAGTCTTCTTCCTTCCTCCAAAAAATTTCTGACCTCAGTAACCACATCCACCTTCTGTGTATGTGAAGTGAACTTTCCATGCTACAAAACAGTACTCTTTTATTCAATGCATTTATTTTCACATACAGTACTTCAGATTAAAAAAAGACAACACATGGAATAGATCAGTTTTCACCACATAATAAAAATACTTTAAATAAATAATAAATAAATAAATAAATGAACACTATGCTAACTCATTTCTGTCTATCTGCATTTTATAATTTATGCCACTGTGGCTGCCGTTCATGCAGCCCTGTACGTACAGTACAGGTGTTACTTTCAGAGGCAGACATCGCCTGCAGCTGTCTGTGTCAGTCTCTTTTCACAGCTTCATGTGTTCAGCTCAGACGCCGATCTGTATGCATCCTCCAAAATAACTCCACAACCTGGCGTGAAACTCCTTGGACTGAGGTATTTGTTCTGTGTGAACCTTTCCAGTCTCCACTGTGCGTCAGTAATCTTATGTCCCTTTATGTCTGCTGCTTGAAGGATAGTTTTTTTTTTAAATATAGTTGGTTAGCCAGTCTTAGCCTTTCTGCTGAGCTCCAGGTATGTGCAGGACTTGAGGAAGCGAGGGTAGCAGTCTTTTTCCATCAGGGTGTAGATTTTGGCTTGGGCCAGATTGAAACAGGATTGGCTGGGATGCTCCATGTTCTCCTTTGTGATGGCTTTGGTTGCATGGTCAAGATTAACCTGTAGGGGAGCAAAGGATGGCAAAGAGGTGATTATAAGCACTTCACAGCAATATAAGTGAAGCCAGCAGAGTGACAGAGTATCCTAAATTGTCTATTTAGCATATTTGATATTTACCTCTTGTGGTGCATCAGAGCCGATGAACTGGTCATAAATTTTCTTGGCTTTGGTGGACAGTTTTGAAGATTTTGTTGCCCGGTAGTCCTCACAAGCCAAGTAGAAGGCAATGTTTTCCTCACTGAACTCTGAGACCAGGAACGCTCTGAACAGGCACAGTCCATCTGAAAACAGGAGAGAGAGGAGAGAGTGGTGGGTTAACATCTGGTATTGATCTCAAAACATCTGGGAGGATTGCAACATTTGTGATGTGAAGGATCACACTTACTTTGACTAGACAACAGTTTCTCAAACGACTCCATCCATTTCAAAGGCTCGTCGACGTTTAACCTACAGCAACAGAAAAAAATCATGAGAAGAAGTTCTGAAGAATTACGGAGGTCCACTTTGATTTCACTGGCACGCTTAGAGAGAAAATGTGAATGTACTGTATGTCTTACCTCAGTTTGTCATCTTTCTTTGACTGGCCAGTGATGCTGTGATCTGACTTTTGTATTAAACTTCCAAACAAAGCTTTCAGCTCCTTTGCCCTGTGAAGATAAAGAAAGAGAAAATGTTACTAAGAGACTAAGTATGAGTATTTAAATTCACGTTATATCCTAGAAGTACAGGAATAATTAATTCTTCTCCAAAAAAATAAAAATGGATCTCACCTCTCCAGGCAGGTGAAAGGCAGTGATTCAAGTCCTCTGCACATGATGAGGTGTTTTTCCTGCTCACTGGTGGATATTTCCAAAGGTTTTTACAATTGCTTGAAAAGTATGTACGGTACAGAGCTGTCTTCCTTGCTGTAAGTGAGTGAGTTCTCTGCTGTCTGTGTGGAAGAGTGACTTTTTATAGAACAGTCCACTCTGTGACATCACACCTCTTAGCCAATGAAACAAGAGACGTGTGGGAGGATGAGGAGACTCTTCGACACGGATTTTCCTCCAGCCTACTTCCTCACTTACTGAACAACGTGTGTGATAGTTACAGTGATTGAACTCTGAAATGTCTTTGTGCTTAGTCAAGGTGTGTGAATATGTGTGTGTATGGTTTTGGGGAGTGTTTGTTGTGTGTTATTATATTTCAATAGTTGTGAGGAGAACCAGATGTTCTCACAAGGACAGAAAAATCCCCTAAAGTGAGGACTTTTCGGTCATCCTTACCTTTAATAGAAAATAAGTCTCTCGAGTCGGGTCAACAAGCCCTCAAATCTAAATGACGACACAGATTGATTGTCGGTGAATTCCAAAAAAGACCCAGATGGTTTGGCAGATCTGGACTGTAACCAGGTCAACACATTGTAAAAGTACTCTGTTACTGTTAAATACTGTTGTCGCTGTCTTATGAAAACCATGTATCTTCAAAACAGTAACTTTTCATGAGCTCGGAAAAGCTTTGTTTTCAGCTGTTTCTTTCTATTATTGAGCTTAAGAAGTAGGATCATTTTCTCAACCTGTAAAATAAGACTTAATACCTCATATTTTTTTATGAAAAATACAAAAGCACCAAATTCATTGGTTTTCTTTCAACAGTGACGCTATGTTGAGTAAAAGTACATTAGTATAATCAGCAAAATATAAGTATCAAAAATAAAAATGTAAAATATACTTTTGTTTGGTAGTTTAGTCTATATCATTACCTCACATCTTATAAACTGATCATATACTAATTGGCACTTAATGGTAACATTAACCTGTTCAACTGCTTGTTAACGCAAATATCTAATCAGCCAATCACGTGGTAGCAACTGAATGCATTTAGGCATGGTCTAGATGGTCGGCTGAAGTTCAAACCAAGCATCAGAATGGGGAAGAAAGGTGATTTAAATTACTTTGAATGTGGCATGGTTGTTGGTGCCAAAAGGGCTGGTTTGAGTATTTCAGAAACTGCTGATTTACTGGGATTTTCTCACACAACCATCATACATTAACCATAGGGTTTACAGAGAATACTCAGAAAAAGAGAAAATATCCAGGAGTGGTAGTTCTCTGGGTGAAAATGCCTTGTTAATGGCAGACGTCAAAGGATAATGACAGACAGGCAAAAGTAACTCTAAGCAGATGGGCTACAGCAGCAGAAGACCACCGGACCGGGTGCCACTCCTGTCATCTAAGAACAGAAAACTGAGGCTACAATTGGCACGGGCTCTCCAAAATTTGACAATAGAAGATTGGAAAAAGTCTTGATTTTTGCTGCAACATTCAGATGGTAGTGAATTTGACATAAACAAAATGAAAGAATGGATCCAACCTTGTGTCAATGGTTCAGGCCGGTGGTGGTGGTGTGATGGTGTGGGGGATACTTTCATCAATGCCACAGCTTGAGCATTGTTGCTGACCATGTCTATCCCTTTATTACCACAGTGTACCCATCTTCTGATGGCTACTACTACCAGCAGGATCATGCACCATGTCACAAAGCGTAAATCATCTCAAACTGGTTTCTTGAACATGATAATGAGTTCACTGTCCTCAAATGACTTCCCCAGTCACCAGATCTCAATCCAATAGACAACCTTTGGGATGTGGTGGATGGAATTTTCATTATGGATCCGACACGTGCAGCCGACAAATATGCAGCCGTCATGTCAATATGGACCAAAATCTCTGAGGATGTTTCCAGCTCCTTGATGCATATATGCCATGAATAATTAAGGCAGTTCTGAAGGCAAAAGGGGGTCAAACCGGATACTATAGCAAGAAAGATGTAACTAATGAAGTGGCCGGTGAGTGTATATTTTGTGTGTAAATGAATCCTACAGCTGTCAAATAAATGTAACAGAGTAGAAAGCACCATATTTACCAATATAATATAGTGAAATGGAAGTAGAAAGTAGCAGAAAATGGAAATACTCAAGTATTGAATAGCAGTTATTATTGTTCTCAAATTGTATGAGGTCACCAAACTAAACAAACCAATATGAATGACATAGGTGGACCCTCCCACCCTAACAGGTCCAACAACGCTAATATAATAATCAGTATCAGTCAAGCACAGTCTGTACTGAGAAGGAGTCTTATTTGGCAAGGTAAGTGACAACACCTGTGTGGGTGTGCCATGGGTGTGTAGGGCCTTTAAGGACAGCACTACCTTCCAGCAATGCACACCAGCAGCATTTTTCAACTTTAGGCAACTACAACCACTTGGTTAGGTTGTGGAAATATTGTTTTCATGGTTAAAAGAAACCAACTCTGGGTGGCGGCAGAAGAAAGAAAACATCAGATTCAGGTTTATTGCATGCAGGTTTTCACATAAAAGGGATTTGCCCTAAAGCTGTGGTGCATGATAGTCAAAATATACAAAGGAAGAAAAAAAACACGTGCCGCAAAAGTCAAGAATCACAAATGTAGAGTACAAATTAACAATACAAATATGTAAAATATACAATTTATATATTTTCAAGTTTAAAAAAGGTGTACAGTGTTTAAAGTGATGGTGGAAAAATGTGATCCAATCCTGATAGGGCAGATTAGCTGAGTTTTTGACATCTTAACATCTTAATACATAATAACTAAAAATTTATTTTTTTCTGAACTGCAACTTGTAATTTATTGCTTATTTAGTCATGACTCCTTAATGTTATATAAATAGTTACGATTTTAAAAGGGTCTTTACTTGAGTTTACATTTGCATCACGGGACAAAACAGTAGGAAAAAAACTGAACAGAAAAATGTAAAATAAAAAAATGCACAGTAGGAAATGATTACAGTAATACAAAGTACATAAACTACTCAGTAGATTTCTCCAAACAGCTTACACATTATAATAATAATAATTGTATTGCCAATTAATATATATATTATTCTGTGGGCCCAAAAGTCCAATATTATAATAATTTTTTTATTTACTTCATTATCTTCAATATTTTTCCTTAATGGAGAGAATGGAAGAATGAAGGTCCTCACAGGTACAGTAACAAAAAAGTGTTTTTATTATTTTGTCATACGGAAGAGGTTGCATTCTTGCCTGTCTTTCTCTTTCAAGGTAATTGTGCCTATATTTAGTGTTGGGGTCGAGAAAACTATTGTCTATTGAATAAGAAAACCTATATTTAGACAGGACAAAGAGCTAGCTAACAGTAAACTCTGCTCATGGATTGTTTCTTAGTGAGTTCACAGGAAAATGCTCAGGAAAGGGAAAATCAAGTAGCCTGATGAAAAGATGGAGAGCTCATTGGAAGTGTCTGAGCCTGCTTCCTCTGCCGGCTTCCCCAAACAATACTTCCCTCTAACTGCCTGCTTTGTCCGACACACAGCTCTGGGTGTCAACGCCTGGTCACATCAGCCTGAAATACTGAGCTGCTCCCCTGCTTCTTCTATTAAGACACAGTTTTATAGGCCTTACAGGGAGACAAGGAAAAAGGAAAATTGGGCATCCAGCAGGTTATTTGAGGAAGAAGAGTCAGTAAACCATTTTTAGAGCTCTCTTCACACTATAAGATGTGTTGATTTAAGACATTATTTGGAGAAAATACAACCCAACACTGCTATTATAGAGGATTATATTTCCAGTACAACAAGAATACAACACTTTAACAATACTTACAAAAGTTAGAGTTGGAGTATTTTACAATTATTTTGCCTCAATTTTCACAACCAAGTTTCAATTTACAAAACTCAAAACACCAAAAAAAAAAAAACATATCACAAGCACACAAAATTTACACATCAAAATTACGTAAATTTGGTACTGTAATACATCACACAGGGAGTTTACCATAGCATTAAAGCGCCCATATTATACTCATTTTCAGGTTCATAATTGTATTTTAAGGTTGTACCAGAATAGGTTTACATGGTTTAATTTTAAAAAAACACCATATTTTTGTTGTACTGCACAGCTCTCTCTCACTGCTGCAGATCCTCTTTTCACCTGGTTTCTGTTTTAGCTACAGAGTGAGACCTCTTTTCTTCTTCTTCTTCTGTACTATCTTTGATTGCACTCGCACATGCTCAGTAGCTCAGATGTAGATCATGTCAGCTAGCTAGCTCCATAGAAGTAAAAGACAGGCTGTTTCTCCAACTTCAGTCAGTTACAAGGCAGGATTAGCTGGGAGACTTCTAAATGAGGGCACACATGTAAGTAGTTCTTTTGTAGATTATGGTGAACTTGTGTGTGTTGTAGCAGTGCTTTGCTATTGAGAACGAGGTACCATGCTAGTGTTAGCATTAGCGTTAGCATGCTAATGCTAACGCTACGAGCTAACGGTTGCTGTTAGCCAGCTCATTTCGGATTGTGACGTCACAGTCCGAGTCGATTTTGAACAGCTCACTAGGAGACTGAAGGCAGGACACATTCAGAAACCGTATCTCACTCAAAACAGCATGGATGGATTTTTTTCAAATTTTGTATGTGTGTGGAAGCACCAGAGACACAAAAGAACACCCCAAATACCAGAAAGTGTTTTTTTCATAATATGGGCACTTTAACATTGCTTAATTTTAATCTTTGTTGCATTCCAAAATAAAATTGTTTTAAAAAAAAAAGCTGTCAAACATTCTCAAAAATTATGCAATTTATGCAGAAGTCAGTATTTGAAATTATGGGGAGTAAGATTGACTCATTTTATTTAATGAATATGTTGTATTTCTGTAAATATAAATCATTTAGTCTACAGTCTTCATACTTCACCACACCAGTTCACCTTTCTGTTCTGTATCAACACCAAACATGATTGTTGTCAGGTTTACATGGACTTTTCAGTTGGTTTTCATGGACTTTCAAGGTTTTCATGGACTTTCTGTTTGTGTTTCCCATTCACTTTCCCCAGCACTCACTCCTCTCAGCAGTTCAGTACTGATTACACGCACCTTCACTGCATTACGCCAGATCATCAGTTCACCACCTGCATCTCATCAGTGACCACCTTCATAAGAAGCACAGACACACTCTTACTTTGTCTAGTCTCGCTAGTACATGACACTCTGACTCGCTCTTGTATTCCTAGTTTATTCCAAGTGCTTACTTACCTGTTGTTAGCATCCTGTTGTCTGCTGCTGCTCTGAGCATTACCTCGTCTCCTGCCGGTATCCTGCCTGTTCACACTACTCTCTGTTGGATCATTGTGAATAAAGCTCACTGCACTTACTCCAGTCTGACTCCTGCTCCTTCCGTGCGTGACAATTGTATTATATAAGACATTTAAAATCCTTGCAGGTTTAATTATCCACAGTAAGTTAAATGCTTGACGGTGCGTCATATGAAACGGGGACCTACATGTTACACTGTATGTGTGTATGGTATGTACCGGATTTGCTCAATTTTATAGGTTGGTTCACATATCAACATCATGTTGTGTTTGTAGTAAAAAGTATTTTATGTGAAAAAAGGGAACCAACTAAGCATACAACATAGTTTTCTTTTTCACATACCTGAATACGTTTTATAAAGGCTGAAGGTCATGTAGAAAATAGCAGAAAATTAAACTGAAAGACAACCTTCAGCCACTTTGGGCTTTGTCAGATGCACAATATCAAGAGTCTCAGCACCATAAGTAGGGTGAAGTTCAGAGCCTGAAAAGCAGATAGTCTATTTTCACTCTTGGGTCACTGTTTTTCTGGACACCGTGGCTCAAACATGTTCCACTCCTCAGATAGTGGAGCCTTCCTCTTTAAAGAGACTTGACATAGCCTACTGTAAACATGTTTTCATTGGCAGTTGCTTATCATGAGTTTCATACAGTAACCAAAACATGTTATTCTCATTCACATCACAGTTATGTTCTTTCCATTAATGGATGCAGCATTTGGTCGTTGCAGATATTTGATCATATTGTGAGACTAAACACTTGGCCCCTCATCAATATAGCCTACATGGGGGAACATTTGCATTTAATTTACAATACTGCTGAATCCAAAAATAATTGTCTTGTTGTATCTCCTATACTGCAAATGTTTGCTGCTGACACACCTACTTACCCTGAAGAATTTAGACACGCTTTTATGTAGTCCATATCCACGACGTTCCTCTTCCGTAATTGCTCCGGTGCTGCAGGAAATTCCGCCGGATGCATGTCTTTTCGCCGATGTCCATTTCCTTCCCCTTTCTTTGTGTTGGAATTTTAAACTCCAGTCGATTTATGAGGACTATGAGGATCCTCAGATCTCTGCAGGGTAAATTGAGACAGCTATCTGTCCAATCTGAGTTTTTACTTGCACGACTAAAACAACTTTTGAATGTACACACATTCCACCAAAACAAGTTCCTTCCCGAGGCTATTTTGCAGCGGCTCCATGGGGCACCCAAGACAATTTTTTCTCCCATCCCGGAATGCTGTGTGGACTAGCCAGACCCTGTTTTGCAGCGCTTTGGAGGAGGGTCTGGCAAAGCTTTTACTGTATGTGACACAACTCCTGCCTATGAACCGTAAGATTCTCCTCCAATGACACAGTTATTAATGTAATTCTATTGACAACCACTGACAGCCTGATGAATCTTGTGTGCATTTTGCTCCCCTGCCCTCCCCCTCCAGAATGCCCTGCCTTCTGTGCTGAGAGTCTGAGTTGAAATCTGGGTTGGGCATGAGTAAGAAAGATACAACTATACACTCACACACACACACACACACACACACACACACACACACACACACACACACACACACACACACACACACACACACACACACACACACATATTCAGACATACATAAAAAACATGAAAATATTCTTAGGCTTATAGAACATGGCACAAAGATGTCCTAAAAGCCAACTGTGTGATGACGCGGTTCACATTAACATTTAGGTCACAAACTATTGTCCAAAAACTGGGTCATTTGAACAACATGAAGCTGACATTTAATTTCCTGGCCCAGTCTTGCTCCTCACCATTCATCTCTTACAACTTTGGCCCAGAAATGTCTATTTTTTAATGAAGAAAAGTGTATAATGACATATAATTTGGTACATTTTTAAGGCTTTTCTGTCTTTGACAAACTGGATATTTTGTGGAATTTGGGATGAGGAAAACTATATCACCATGACATGTTATAGTTTGGAGGCAGACTAAAATAACAGGCTGCAATGGTTGTTAATGTTTTCACATTGCATTCTAAATTGAACATATTTTCCATTTCACTCTCAGCTGAATAAATTTTAAACAAGCTAAATGTATCATAACTTTGGAGCCCATGTATTTGGTAGTGGAGAGAAGATGTTACACAAGTGTTAAAGCAGCTGTAATCATTATTTGAGTATTACAGTAACCATGGATTTTTATATTAACAATGGATAACAGAACTACAAAGTTAGAAACTGGCTGGTGAACATAGTGGAGCAAATTTGCGGCTAAAAAGCCAGATATATACTTCAGGAGTTGGTGGAGACCCAAAACAGAGCTAAAAGGAGAGAATATTGTAGACTCATCAGGTGGACACAAACACGACTCCAAATAAATGCTAATGTGCTAATGTTGCTCTGTATTTGCTGGATGTGTAAATAAGTAAGTGTTTGCTAACCTGTTAGCTATATCAATTTAATGAGGTGATAATATGTCAGTATTGTGTTTACAGCTTGTTTCTGCTGGCACCAAGTTGTTAATAAAGTGCAGCTTTAAACATCACGGACAATGTTTTCCACCCCATCTGTGACCTACTGGTCAAACAGTGGAACACTTTGAGCTCAGAGGCTGCAGGATGTCATTCCTGCCAGTTACCATCACTTTGTACAGGGGATTCCTTATATAACATTATTTATGACTTTTAGTCATCACATCAGTTGGATTACATAGTTATCTGTCATTCATCTGTAGTTCAATACTGTCTGCTGGTCTCTGCACTTTTCAGACCCTCAAGACTCTATTATCAGTGCTATAGGTTTAGGGCTCCCCTTCCTCATTAATATATCCATTGTCACACCTGTACACATATGAAATTACTATATTCCATCAAATAAGACAATACTGGAATCATGTTTTATTTGCCGTATTAAAGCTTTAGTGCGTAACTTTTTTTATATTAATGAACTTCCGTTACATTCAAGCCATTGCCAAATGAGTTGATACAAAACTAATTAAGACATTTAGCTCCACAAAACTGTCTTTGTATTTCTCAGTATGGCTATGTTTAGAAAATGGTGTCATCTGGCGACTTTTGCGAGCAGAAAATCGAGTGAAGATAATTACTTCTTCTGAAGAGTCCATCATGTTTTTTTTAATTCTCCGTGTCCTCCTTGTTTACAAGCAACTGTGTGGAGGAGGGGTGGTGGTGGTGCACGATCACGGAAGACTTGTGTCATTACTTAGAATTCCTCATGACAGATGCTACGCACTATGGCTTTAAGGTGCTAGCACCTAAAGTGGAGTAAAGCTAAATGTATAATTTTTTCGTTCATAGTGAAAGTAAAACTTAACTGAAGGTACTTTCTTAACCAGAAAGTAATTTTGTAATTGTTGCTGAACCTTTCACTTTTTTTCCCATATATGCTGCACAGAAACAGAATGAAGATATCAAATCATATTTTGTCACTACGACTGATTGCTTGACCTCAACAAAAAAAAAAAAAAAAAAAAAAAAAAATTAATTGAGGAAAAAAAAAAATGGGAGGTTTATAGGGGAAAAAAAATAACATAATTATTAAAAAAGAAAAAAAAAAAAAAAAAAAAAAAAAAAAAAAAAAAAAAAAAAAAAAAAAAAAAAAAATTAAAAAAAAAAAAAAATTAAAAAAAAAAAAAATTTAAAAAAGAGGGGGGGGGGTGATACTTGAAGAACCTAAACCTAACTCACTCTTAGTTGATTAATGTTGCATGATTGTTTGTAATCTAAAAACTGTGTTGTAATAGTCATTATCTTGACTCAATGGGGACTGACACCGCTTCCTGCCCTGCTCCGGCTGTGATGATTTTCAACCAATGTCAGAGCTCGCTGGAAGGGTCTTTCGAGTGCGGGAAGTACACAGCCGCATGGAATTCCCAGATAGTCTGTCCATTTCCCAGCTTACTTGACCTTAGCCTCCATCTGGAAGACTTCCAAAAACAACACGGTTTCCTTCTTTTTTCACCACTTCTCCTCCTCCCTCTCCACTGAAGCATGATATGTTTAGATATTATTTTTTGAGTTTGTGATTCAAAGCTGTATAAGAGGACGTAAACACTGGGCATTTATTGGATCATGTCCAGCTTTGGACAGCATCTTTTTTGTTGTTGCAATGTGCAGTATTCAGGCTGCAGATTCAAGTGGCACCATCTGCCAGTGGACAGAGAAGCCATGATTTGCATATTCACTCAGCTACCTATCTGACCGAGCAGGTGGAGGCTTACCTAATGCATCCCAACTAAGAAGCCCTGCCAGTGGCCACCAGAGTTGCAAATGATCCTATGTCCTATCCTATCCTATGTATTATCAAATGTCAACTGTCCATAGAACATCTGGAGATGCAGCAGCAAGGCTGATAAATCAATGTTAACTAGAGAAGAAGATCCAGTACTTCTGTTTAAACCCATCTGTCTCAGTAGCTTTCTGTACCTGCCAGCTACTGAATGTATTTTTTAATTCTGACACACTGGCTTTTATTAATACATGAATGAGTTGTTTTTCATCCATCTGCTATAAAGCGGCACAAGTTTGCTCTTCTAATCTGGAGAAAAATTCATAGTTAAATCATCTACTTTTTAGCTAAATTATATCTGCATTATAATTAATTAATAATAATAAACGTTCTTTTCGCACAACAGCCACTTACAACGCGGCTGCCATCTTGGACTGAATGCTGCCCTGATTAATATTAAAATTTACCATTATAAGCATAATGCATCAGTAACCTGTACAGTATGTTAGTCATGATGAACCACAAGTAGTGTTCTTCTGCTCAAATTATCCAGGTTGAGATCCAAAGCTATAGCTTTTAGGTTTCCCAGGGCTCCCGACAGGTAATTATAAACAAAAGGTGAAATTGAAGATAGACTGAACTTAACAACAACAACTCAGACTGGCCTGCTAGCTAATATTATACACAAGTTTTCTTTCCATAATCTATGTCCTTTTACAAACTATAGGCTTTAGGGTAGACCTCTAGTTAATCAATTCAACCAAGCCTGTCTTATTGCCTCGAAAAGATCCTTTCCATGGCAAATTATTATTCAGATTATTATTCAGTTCAAAATACACTTAATGCAATCCCTGCAGCCACCCATTAATTAATTAATCTAGCTACAGGTGTCAATGATTATTTTAATGTAAATAGGCTATTCGTGACTATTGCGATTATTGCTGTCTATAGCTTCTTTTTACCTTTTTTCTTTCTCTCTATCTTTATATTTGAATGAATCAGAAGGTTTATTACCAAGTAGATTTTCACATTTAAGTAATTTTCCTCAGTGTCTGGTGCATAATAAACATTTTAGGAGGAAATAAAAATAAAAGCAAAGTACTACATGGTACAATGGTGGCAACTCAGCTCTACGGATGATGATGACGCCTGCTGCGCAGATGATGGTGATGACACCGGGTATCTTTTATCACACTGTGAACATGTTTGATAAGAGCTTCTCTTTCTTCTTAGAATAAATACAGAGTACAGCCAGAAAAAAAAGTTCTTTAATTTTTTCAAAGAATACTCTGCAGGAGGCTAATAAGTTTGCACTCGCTAGCACCGAAACAAATATGCCCGCAGCAAGACTAGTAATGCACCAGCAGGACGTTGGTATACACACGGCTAATTGGGTACATTGCCAGAAATCCAGCAGCAGGCAAGAAAAATGCTGTTTGATAGGAAACAATCAGGGACACTATACACCACCCCGTGTCTTGTCTTATTCTATAATACGGCTGCCTTGTGAGACAATAGGGTGAATTGGAACAGGAGGTTAATGAGGTGCCAGTAAACAAGACAGAAATGTCACGGTTGGTGTGATGAGGGCACTGGTGTCTTCTCCGTATTCATTATGTCATTTATTAAATTTGCTTTACTTCAAACTTGAAGGGGCATCATCGTGTCAGTTTCAACTAACAGCATGCAGGTTTTTTCTCTTTCCATTACAACAATGTAAGTAAATGTTTGTCTGCTTTTAAGCTCTGGGGCTTTTTGGGGGGACAGGTGAGGAATATTCTGGGACAGGCCTGTTGAAAGTATCTGGGCAAGCACATCTGTTGAAAGCTCTGCCTGCTTGGCAACACTCGAGTGGGGAAATCTTGGCTGAGCTTCTCAGAAATGAGAAGAACACGACAGTTTACAGCCACTCTAGCAGCTTTGTACTGTTGCTGAATGCTAACATGTGCATGCTCGCAATGACTATGCTAATGCTATGCTCATGTTTAGCAGTTATAATGATTACCATGTTCACCAATTTAGTTTAGCATGTTAGCATGCTCAAATCAGCTAACTAGCACTGGACACAAAGTACAGCTGAGGCTGATGGGTATGTTATAGGTTTTGCAGGTATTTAATTATAAACCAAAGTTTTGGGCAAATTAAAATGTTTAGCCTGATGATGGTGCTAAACAAAAGTCAATGTGGGGAACATGAATGTTTATATCAAATGTAATGGTAATCTGTCCAATCATTTATGAGACATATAACTTAAACCACAAATGGTGGCAGTAGCCGAAAATCAAGTCATTAGAATTCAACATCTGGGAACCAATGACCGCAGGCCGACATTGCCATCCCTAGCGTCTTGCTGCTAGTGTGGCTAAAAATCTGATTTGGGAACCAAAGGCCTTTCAGGTGGAACGAAAACTTGTAATATGGGTTTAGTCCTTCTTGTGTCCATAGTGTTTTCTTAATATCACATTCCATTTGGTTATAAATGTACTTTATGTACAATAGAAAGGTTAGATTCATTAATAATCAAAGGGGCTGTACTTGATATTCAGAAAAAAAGTGGTTTAGAATTGCCTTCAAACGGCTCTCACAGACAGTTCCCCAACTCAACGCACAAGGCGCTCACATGCACTAACGCATGCGTGGCCGGAACACCTATCAAAACAAAAAACACAGAAGCTCTAATTAAAACACACACAGAGGGAATTCACACACATACTTTATTCTATGCTCAGGACGCCATTACTCCACCATATCTCTACGTAGCAAATAGTTGTTTTCTGCTACATTAATGGTCTGAATATCAAGCACAGCCCCATTAAATAATAAACTGCACATGTTTGGTATGCATTGATTTATTTGTAATTCTGTGTAATCACTAGCCTGGTCCTACCAGACTCTCGTACATTTCATTTGTACAGAGAGTCTGGCCACTCTCCACTGACAAGTGTTAACTTCCTTGAAGGTGGGTACTCGTTTAAAATAGTTTAAAACTATTGGATCTGCCCAGAGCCACTCTGGATCTGCCATAACCAATTACGGAACTACAACTCAAAATAGCGGACGACGTCAACGTCATCGTTCTCAGCCACTCCCTCTGTTCGCTGATTGGACCTCCAAAGATTTGGCCGTAGAAAGCCCAAGAATATACCGCAAACCCAGACGGTGTACTGAAGGAAAATGAAAATTGAGCGGAAGTATGTAGGAGGGCAGAGCCAGGCTATGAAATCACAGGGCTTCTGCCCATAATACTGATGGGATCCATACATTTGCCTTCTCTCTCTCTTTGTGATGCACTAGCTTGCTCCATAAGCGATCCCTGCATGCATTGCACAGGGAATAACTCACTTCTCATAGAAAATGAATAGAAGTGGGCTTGGTTGTTTGACAGATTGTGTACCTCTAAGTTTAGACTACATCTATCTAATTAGAATTATAGCTAACTTGGAGTAACAGAAGGGATGGAAATGTTGTGGAATATTAAAATGGACAAGATTCCAAAACAGGGAAGGTGGCCTCCAGAGCTTCTTCTCCATCTTCATGAATTTCAAGGTCTACTTTCGCATTTCACATTTCGCATCTTGTGTTACACATGAATACCTCCTTAGGGTGCTTTGTGCAAAACTCAGAGAGTAAGTAGAAGATGAAAATATAGTCCTGACACCTCCTGCTATATGTGATTGGAGCAGTATTTGGCTGCAGAATATCCCAGAAAATTCAAGCTGACAGACTGCAAAGGTAATAAAATCTGACCTTTTCAATGCTCTTCCTGCTCTGGCAGGATTAAAGTTGAAGTCACCACATTTCACTGTCTGCCTGGCTGATCTTTGGGTTTCCAAGAGACCTCAGTGGATCTGTTGACTGTAATCAGTTGTGTCACATGGCACAAGCATAGCAATAAAGGAAGCATGGACTCCAAGGTTAGGGTATGAGGAAGTCACATTTTCTGCAATGTATGACAATGGTAGTTGAACTCCAAATCATCAATCCATGTTGTGGGGAAAAAAATGAATCTTTTCTGCAGCAGTAAGTTAAATCTGTGAAAGCATTGGGGTAATGGAGCTTAAACTAAATATCTGGAGTGCATCCCTTTCTAGAAGAATCCAACCAATGTTCCTTTTTCCATATGTGTATTTTGAATGATGGACATTGTTAGTTTAAAAAAAAACAACATTATTTTGTACACATCATTTTAACTGACAAAATGTAAGACAGGACTGGAGCAGAAGGGGGCTTTATCAGGGCCTTGTGTAGAATGAGACAGTTACGAAGATTGATAAAGGTCATGGATTACTTAATGCTCCTTTTTAATTATCATAGATTCGTAATTTACACACTCTTATGTGAGTAATTAAAATGATAAATGCACCTGATTCTCTTTCATCTTTTTGGATTGTCTCTGAAATCCTCCCACTTGTGTTGGAAGGTTTAACCTACAGTATAATTTAATCCTTTCATGGCTGTGCTCACAGAAAAGCACTTCCAAATCGTTAAAGCAAGACAAAGTGTTTCACATTAAGAGTGGAGGTGGTGGAAAAGGTAGCTTGCTAAGTGAGCACAATGACAGCGTCACAGCGCCATTGGAGGTTTAAATTGTTTGAAACCCGCTTATGGCTGTTGAAAGAGTGAAATGTCCACCCAAATAGCAACCAGCGCTCTGCTTCTTTTCATCCTTAGAGACTCAGCACTGCCGGCTGTCTGAAGCTGCATTGACTCACAAGTAAACTTAACTACTTTCTGTTTAAGAAAGGTGATCAAACTGACTAAAATATTGGGAAAAAATACACTTTCCACATAAAAAAAGACTAAACAGATGAAAGGACGCCAACTCAGCAGTGTGAAAGATGCATAAACCTATTCCATAAAGTGATATTAGTGTCACAGACAGTACAGTAGTATAATCAGTATTTTAACCCTTTAATGGTCCTCTCAGATGTGGTTTTGAGTCATTTTGAGTTGTTAAATCCTTGTTGAAAAATGAGTTGTCCTTAACTTAACCTGATTGATTAGGCATTAAAGGAACAGAATCATCTCAATAAATAACCCGCCCAAAAGACTTTTAAAAAACCCCCTGCTCAACCAGTCAGTAGAGATATCTATTCATTGTAAATGTATCACAGTAATTATTGCCATAGAATAGCGGTTTCTTATAAACTGTTGTCAGTATGATTTCATGTATATTAGTTAGATTTTTCTGACACTGACGTTTTTCAATGAAAACACATTATCATTAATTGGGTAAATCCAGGGTGATAGTGCTGATAATTTTAGTTGTGAACGGTTCCCTCTGTTTTACCGACTTATGTCCCAAGGCTGAAGTGGATAGCAAATACTTAAATTGTGTATGAATTCAAGCTGGTGGCTCGCAGAAAACCACAACAAGAGGATCTATCACCTAAAAAAAAAGTTGGAGCTGTTTTACCAAAACACTGATGACTCTGATCCGGTTCTTCAAAGAACTGCATATTGTATTACTTGATATTTTTTTCATGTGTATGTTATATGTAAAGCGTGTAATTATTTCATTATTTCACTTTAATGGAGACACATGTATGCAGATTGTGCACTTTGACTGTAAATGGACATCTCTCTCAGACATGTTGTAGAGGTTCAGTTTGATGTCAGTTTCCCAGAAAAAGAGAGCATTAAAGTGTTCATGGTTCTGAATTTGACCTTGGATTTCTCAGAATACCAATGATAGAATATGAAAACACAGATTTATTCTTTTTCATACATGATGGCTTTTATGTTGGTTTATGTGTATTTAAGCTTTCAGAGAGTGACAGAACTGCTATTGTTTGGGTAATTTTATCATTTAACTGAGAGTGAATGTGACAATGATGAGCAACAAACTTCCCATGTTGCCACAATCCAGGCGCAGTGGATCCCCTGGTGTCCGACTGCAAGCCACAGAGTCGTTTGTGGGAATTTTCGCTTCCCCATGCATCATTTGATGAGACACAACATTTGTCACATGAGAGCAAATTTTTTTTTTTTTATCTTAAAGATAAAGAATTGAGGAAATCACAGCCGGCTTTTATAATCTGAACTCTGGTTTCCCCTCTGAGGCAAGAGCATTCTTGGCTACATGCCTACTGAAACCACCGTGGGTTTATTTTCATCTACAAAAATACATTTCTTATGAACAGGCTCTGTCAGCAAATATACTGGAAATAAACCAAAAGTCAAAGATGCACCTGACAGATCAACATTAATCACAAAGTGAAGATGCAACAAAGACGACTGTCCTTTCAGATGAATGACCTTTCACTACAGAATGAGATAAGGCAGGTTTTCCTAATCTTCCCAATGAACATCCTGGTCCAACACACCTCCGTCCTCAGCAGGTGACACATCAAAACATAAAAAGCTAACTAAAAACTGGAACCTTTTGATTTCTTTTGCTCTGATGCATCAAAGCTTGACTGGGCTGACAAACACGAGACCATTTTTTAAAGGTCCCATGGCATGAAAATTTCACTTTATGAGGTTTTTTAACATTAATATGCGTTTCCCCAGCCTGCCTATGGTCCCCCAGTGGCTAGAAATGGCGATAGGTGTAAACCGAGCACCCAGAGCAGGGTATCCTGCTCTGCCTTTGAGAAAATGAAAGCTCAGATGGGCCGATCTGGAATCTTGCTCCTTATGAGGTCATAAGGAGCAAGGTTACCTCCCCTTTCTCTGCTTTGCCCGCCCAGAGAATTTGGCCCGTCCATGAGAGAGAGAGACATCATGGCTTGCAAACAAGCAAAGTGGCAGTTGGTCAAAAAAAATCACCAGTCTGTGGTCTGGCTGCTCTCTCTTGTGTTTACCCTGGAGTCCGCTGACAAACCAGAACCAACGTGTGACCTAAATTACTTTTACAAGAGCACTGTTGCTTCATGTTGGAGTTACGTTTTTAATGTGAGTTTTTCATCTATCAAAGTATATATCTATCCAAGGCTGTATTCTAAAATGCCAACTAAGGTAAGAAATTAATGTGACTGTATAAAATAGTCCAAAACCGAAGAATAAGACACATTTATCAAGTAACTTACTCACATGACTACATCACATGAATGATCCTAGCAGGAAGAACTAATCAGAGACCAGAATTTACCCTACATCTGTGTTCATTTCCTTTTTAAAACTGTAAAAATATGTTATTTTAAAAAGTTATTTGTATCGTCTGTAACATCCTTAATTCTTCCTATCTCCAGCAGATATTAACATAGCAATAACAACTTATAAAAAATGTATAACTAGGAATGGCTTAATGGGAAATTGGCTGGAATGGAAACAAAAAGGGAACCAATAGAGACTTTAGTGTAGTTTAGAAGTTTAGTAGTATAATTACTGTTTGATCCCCTGATAGATGCAAATAGGAAAAGAAAAGTTACAAGTAAATTAACATCCTTTCAAATGTTTACTGTAATTCAAATGCAAATAATAGCCTTAAACGATCATATTCTGAATTATATACTATTAATATTATTACCTTATAATATTAGCTTAGCTAACATAATGGCATTGTGTAAATCACTTTAGTTGAATGACTTAGCACATAAAACATTAAACTGGTGACATAAACAGTGCTTCGTTTTAAGGGGACAGAAGCCAAAAAGGTTGGCAACCCCTGAACCAGGATCTGGTCTCAACTGACTTACGAAACTGCTGCAGCTCTCTTCAATTTAATAATACTTGTACATTGTATGTAATTAATTTGAAAAATCACTTTTATTCCCATGTTGCGAGTAGGAGTATCAGTCCAAAACGTCATTTTCAGCAGTTTGATAGAAATGGGTCCTTCAGTGTTTGTCCAGCGGATGGCAGCAGAGTCACATCCATGCTGTGTTGCCTGAAATCAGTGTTCCATCCTGACAATTCTGCAGCAACTCTCATTAAGGCATCTCTCCTCACTTCCCATTTACACAACGACAGTCTGTCGGCTGCATTCAGTCTTTCAAGGTTCAGGAATGAATGAAAACGGACTGCTGAAGAAAAGAAACAAAGCTCTAATTTTCTGTTGAAACCAACGTTTGTCATTGATATGTGAAGACTTAAAAATCAATTTGCTTTGCTTTGAACTACACATAGTAAAGAGACAT
The DNA here is from genome assembly GCF_010015445.1 of Perca fluviatilis. NCBI lineage: Eukaryota > Metazoa > Chordata > Actinopteri > Perciformes > Percidae > Perca > Perca fluviatilis. Next base: position 14,881,205 of record NC_053122.1, read on the forward strand.
TGGGCACCGAGCACAAGTGAACCATTGAAATCAAGTCCTTGGATGCACTTAGCACGCTTTGTGTCATGTCAAATAGGATTGTGTGAGTGCATATGATGAATGCAAGTTACTGGATATGTCTTAAACACTGTGAATGGAAGTAGATGATTTTAATACAAAACACTAATCATGTCATGCAGATATGAGAGATGAATAGAAACAGGCGAGACAATTCTGTATTTGTTTTCCTGATCAAGTTCCTTATCCTGCAGAAAACCCATGGATACTTTGTATTGCGTTTCTCTTGCATCTCCTCCCAGAGGACCACATTATCTTGCATGTTTCCACAGCAGACAATAGAAAAAAAATTTAAGAACGCTTTCATGTGTTATCCACTGGGTGCAGATATGCATGTGTAAGCATATTTTTAATTATGTATGCAAGTGTTTAGCTTTAAATAAAGCCAATCATTTCAACTGTGTCTCAGCTGTTTCTCTTCTCTCTGAATATACTTGAACAAAAAAGCCAAGGTGGATACTACAGCACACCATCATGAGCGATTTTCTTGTATGAATACATTTAAGTTAGGCAAGTTTAATACATCTTTACTATAAGGTAGCCTTCTTCTATACCTATTTTGTCTTCCGGGATCAGTGGGTGTGATTGAAGCCTAATGGGGATGGATGATGGCCATAAGAGCACCTGTCTGAAGATGATAGCTTAGATCAGTATTCTCTCTTGCAATGAGAAGTGGAAATAGGGGCTGCAGTTAAGGCAATAGTGATGTCTATCCCCTGGTCTGTGAAATGGCTCAATCTCCCCAGCCGCTCCACTGTTTGATTGTTATAAATCATTTGGAATCACATTATCTTGGCACACCAATTACCGACGATTGTGACTCTGAGGCATTGAAAGCAGGGTATATCTTCAAAACCTCTGAGGTAAAACTTTACATTCAGTTTCTACTGTAAAAAAGGTCGATGTTACTTTTTTTGCTAGTCTTTTTTAAAACTTTTTTTATATTAGTGCCTGGTGTTTAATGCACACAGTTTGGAGTAAAAGGTTACATAGCAAGGTCAAGAGTCTAAAGACATGCTAGCTGCTCTGTGAAGCTGTACAGTGTTGCTTTATGCTAAATGCTAACATCAGCATGCTAACATACAATGGCAATGCTCACGTGCTGATGTTTAGCAGGTGTAATTTTTTACAATGTTCACCATCTTAGTTTAGCATGTTAGCATGCTAACATTTGCTAATTATCACCAAACACAAAGTACAGCTGAGGCTGATGGGAATGGCATTAATTTAGCAGGTATTTAGTCATGAATGGACAAATTCAAATGTTTATCTAATGATGGTAAAACAGGAAAAGTCATATAACCAAAGAATCATACTAGCCTACCAAAGTCAGTAGGCTTTATTGTCAATCCAAATAATTCTCTGGACATATTATGAGAGAATTACAGTTACATGGGGGAAGGAAGAAAAGGGAAAAATACATTATCAGTGTGTTCGGTTTTGAGCAAATTCATCAGAGCACTTAAGCTAAAAGGGTAATTTCATAAATGGAGATGAAAGCCATTGAAGTGATTTGTCTACATTCCAAAGAGATCTTGATAGTCTTTTCAGTAAGAGGGAGCTACTTGGAGCACTGCGCTCTTGTAGGACCATTAGCTCTAACAAATATGTATTTTTCAGCAGGCCAGACTGCGAATATCACTAATCTTATCATATTTACGTTGCAGTAATGAATGAATTCATGCCCAAAGTGCACTAAAGATAACAAAAGGGTTATAGATGTTTTCATGAAAGATAGTTTGTTAAGAAATCCAACATGACCAAAAAAGCTTTTATCTATTCATTGTTCCCATTAAAGGAATGCAATCCAGAAGAAGCAATGTAAAAAAAAACATTGACTATTTTAAGAAACATGGAAACGCCTTTCAATAGCCAGATCAGGCTGTCAGTCAGGAGCGCTGATAGGAATTTCAGGCTGCAGTAAAACATTTGGCATTAGGGCCCTTGTAGACTACGTGATTTTGTCTTCATGATGTAATTAAAATGTTTCTGAGCTCTATACAGACAGAGGGCTGCTAAATTATTTGTCTCTTGCAGCTCCCCTGCCTGGAGTTTTTAGAGTTTGATCATTATAAAATATTTTATCATTGTTGAGGGCCATTAAGCATCTGCCATAGCAGTAATAAAACTTACATATAGTTCATCCCCTTAAGTAATTCACCAAGCCTTTAGTTGCCAAATTAGCATATGGTAACGGTTCTCTTGGAGGCCCAACCCAAATGTGAGCCAGTTAATTGCCACGCAGCTTAAAATGTCAGTTTCTGAGGCTGGAGTGAGATGAAAACTCTGGAGAACTTTAAACGGCCACATCGGTAATGTAAATGCATGTTTCTTCAACTCACTGGGGGCGTCTCAGACTGCTAAGGACAGACTGCTGAGGTCGTACAAGGGCAGCAGGAACGAGGCAGAGCTTGAAGCTAATCGTAATCCCCCCACACTGCATGTTAGCTCTCACTTTACCCAGGAGAGCTCTTATGGCTTATCAAGACAGAAATGAAGACTTAGCCTCTGCTGATCATGTTTAATTAAGAATCACTAGTCTTCTATGGGTGTAAGAGAGGATAACATGTCTTAAGAGACAAGAGTCATTTTGGAAATACCTCTTATGATTGTGAAACGTAGATAAGATAGATACGTTTCCTGATGTGGTGTGTGAAGATGATACGCAGGTTAATCATAATAGCCAGTTAGTCTTTGCCTTAAATTAAAATAGTATGCATGAGCTAACATTTAGTTTCCTGTAGCCAGAAGTAGTTCATATCTGTGAAGTATGCACACTTTCATGAAGACCTACCTGGAAAAGGCAGAAAAGGTCACAGTGAAGGTATGTGGTGATTTTTCTAGGAAATTTCTACACAGAAATGAAAGGCATTTTATGGTCCCTAAATGTACTGTCAGAGTCTCCTCAACGCCCAGCACTGTTCCTGTGGACTTGCTTGTGGTGCTAAAAGAAAAGTCAGGGGGTCACCAAAGTCAGTGGGATTCGTCCTCTGGGGACAACAAATGTCTCTACAAAATGCCATGGCAATCCAGCCAATGGTTGTTGGGATATTTCAGCCTGGACCAAAGTGGAGGAGTGACTGACCAACAGACTGACATTGCCATCCCAAGGCGCCACATCGCTAATGTAGTTAAAAACAAAACACAGGGCGAAAAGACACAGGGATCCAGAAGCCTTTCCAAAAATGTATTAGTGGCAGTCAATCATGGAAAGATGGATAAAGGGATAAATGAAATAAACATTACAAGGAATATACAGTATTACAAATCAAAACAATCGCATTAAACAAAGGATTGCATTACTTGAAGTAAAACAGGTGATTATTATTGTTAACTTGCATCAATAAATGCATCCATAACCTTACATCAACACGTACTGTATGCTACAGTAAGACAAAAACTGACACATTCTTTTCTTCTTTTGTTTATGGCTAGAGAAGTGTAATTAATCATTTTAAACAGTCCTTAGTTTTGTATTTTAAACATTTTCGTTGCACCAAAAAGAAACATTTCTCCACTTGAGCTATTTTGTCAGCCTGGATTGCTACCCACAATTTCATTTCAGAGGTGAAATGAAAAGGTAATTATCAGGCTACTACCCTGTAGTCACTGAAACTGTGAGACTGGTTGTACAGGTACAAATGTGTTCAAATAAATTATATAATAAATGTGAATAACGGAGAGTTATGGAAAAGGAATAATCTTACCAATTAGAGGAGTTACATTTGACAATATATGCCATATAACTTTCCATACAGTACTAAAAAAGTGTGTGTTGTTCTGTGGGATTCATTCTCGACTGTCACACTGTCCATCACTGCTCAGAACACATTATTTCCTTGACTTTCATTTGTCTCATCCAAAACTTCAAGTGGGATGTATGGCCGCAGAATTTAGGATATCATTCCTAAATCACTCCATCATATTCTGGAGGATTTATGAGGACAGTGTCTCTGGTCAGACCTGTCGTTGTCACCCTGCATGTCTTTGGTGCTTTATGATCCGTGAAATAGACGTTGCAGATGTTGGTATTTCGAGAGCTGGCGCTGCCTTCGCTTCTCCTCAGTTTTTCTCTTCTCTTTTCTTCTCCTGCCAGGAGCCGAGTGGGCCACATGAGGAGGATGGCCAGTGACAGATAGATAAGAGAAGGGTTATACACTCTGCCAGACAGTCAATCAGGATGACTAACGGTGTAACAACGTTAGGTTACACCATCAGGTAGGCTCTCATTCCCTAGCCTTGTTTCATGTAATTTGTTTTCGCTATCTGTCATATCGCCACAATGGCACAACACGCGCTACAGACAGAGAATGAAGTAAATACTTTATTACTTTCACTCTATCTCTCTCTTCCCCATCCTTCAGCACTTGCATGGTGAAAATGTACTTCTTTATAAAGATCTTTTTTCTGCAACAGAACACCTGTGAAGTGCTGTGTTAAATATTGTATATTCAACACAATTACAAAGTATAAGAGTTGCAAACCACTCAGCTCATTTTGACGTTTGCTGGAAGTCAGATTTATTTATACAGTATAGCCCCTTCTCACAAACGCCTGTGTGAAAGAAATCTACAGAGATAAGCCAACACACATCTGATGAACTGTCAGTCAGACAATATAACGATTGAGTTCAGCAAAAAACAACAGCAAGGAAACAAACAAAGCACAACGAAAAATAGCACGACATGCGGTCTGACCGAATTTACCTTGCCCAATTTACCCATCATGAACAGTTTTAGAAAATCATCGATGTCGAGCAGGAAAACCCTGTTGCCTGCAGGTGTGAAATAAACCAAAATGTAAGCATTCAAACAGATGTGACCTTCAGTTTATTAGTGTGGAAATGTGTTTTGCTAAGCATTCATTTGTCTGTTAAATCCTTGAATGTTGACACTGAGATCTGTTTGAGGCGGTGCAACAACCTCTGTGAAATTCAACCGATTTGTCTCAATTTCTCCATCAAAGTCCTTTGAGCATCATTGTGATCCTATTAGTGGACGTCTCTGGGTGAAGACGACTTCATTGAGCCATGGCGAGTGGGATCTGACAGCTGAGTGGGGGGTTTGAATAGCGACTGGGGTGCGAGGGTGAGGACAGAAAGGTGCAAGGAAGGTATAGTGGAGGAGAGGAGTGTGTAAAAGACACTTGAATTGAGACTAATGAATCCAGAGAGGAGCACAGACATCTCTTTCATCTTCAAGCAGACTTGAAGCGCTCTTTCATCATCATCGTCATCTGAAAGTTGTGCATGCTCATAGCTCATGGTGTACACATTTACCTGCAGGGAGGAAAGACAGATTTCACTTTCAAAGAATATATTCCCCCACTTTCCCTTTTGTCTGCACTGTTTAGAAGCAGAGTGAAGAGTCAATAAAGACGTGACACGTCCACTGTGAGGGACAGGGCCAGGTGACAATTATTTACCCTAAAATTAGCCTTGTTATTGTGCCTGATGAATGTGTGTGGAAATTACGAGTGAAGGCTTTGAATGGCAGGCTTACAATGCAGCATAACAAGGGCATGGGGGTGTTTGAATCAGGGTGACAGAAAGAAATGTGAGGAGCTACAGTTTCTTGTACATTTTAAAAGCTGAAATAATTAGAGGGGAAGGAATTTTCATTCTTATGAGTCCTTTTGGTCTGTCTGTTGTAAGAGTTCAAGTCAAGGCACATCAAGTCAGTTGTATTATTTATTATTTGTGCTAGTGGCGTGGTTCTAGGGATGGAATTAACAGTCTGTGATCGATCCAGACTGAAATATATCAGCATTTATCTGATTGATTGACATGGAATTGGTTATCCCCTGGTTTTTCACCTATCATGTGAAATATCAACACATTTTCTACACGGATTGCCAGAATCTTCAGACATTAATGGTTTCAGACATTACATCAGTCTTTGGTTTCCTCTAGTGCCACCATGATGTTAACATTTGTGGTTTAAATGTGCCATGATATGTGAAACCGACATTCATGTTCCCTTCAGGCTAAATTGTCATTTACGTCACTTTTTGACGCACTGGGTAGTTACACTTCACGGTCGCAGTTTTAAACACGTAGTTAATGTTGTGAATTCAAACAAAAACTACTTTTTTTTTAAAGTGCGCTTGTTACATAACTTGGGAAACAAACCACAGTTTACTGGGTGAAAATCCTGAATTTTATGACCCACCCATCCTCCACAATGTCCTCCCTGACGCTCGTTATACACCCTAAAGCTTGTTTTACAGTAACCGCAGCCGAGCTGGCGCGTGCATATGTGACGTCATGAAATCGCCGTGACTATTTATACCTGCGCTGGTGGTCGCAACACTAGTTGCAGTCTTCTCCTGAACAGCGGCGGCGCTAATGAGCAAAGGCTACTGATGTTGCTATTTCTACTGGCTAGAAGAAGAAGAAAAAGGTAAACAACGGCAGAACTGGCAGCAGCATTGCGTCAATGCTTCAATTTGATTCAATGACCTACTTCATCGGATCAAGCCTTTCATTCACCATAAAAGAACTCATCTTAACCCAGTAAGTTTACCAGAGAGACTTGCAGTCACTCTGAGAGTCCTGGCATCCGGTTGTCGGCGAACTCATTCAGGCCTCCTGTTTCCGCTTTGTCGTAGCTGCTAAAAAAGAGCTGTGCGCGACCTCGGCTCGCGCGCCATAAATCGGACACGCCGGCCGGATATTACATCATTTTGACGTCACGATGTCGCGCGCCACCTTGGATGCATCTAGTATATAACGGCTTTAACCCTAACCCTAACTCTACCCTAACCTAACCCTTACGTGGATGGTTTTACATTTGAGTTAGTTGAAAGCCCAGTGCGTCTCATACAGACGCTTAAGGGTGCCAAATACGTTTCATATTAACGTATCTGTGGTTTTCAGAAATGGAACTGTATGCTAGCTGGCAACGTATGCGGCGACCTTGTGTGAGTGGTATTGTGCCTGTGTGCATTTGTGGTCAACTTGAACTCACCATAAACTCCAGTTCGTCCTGTTATTTTCCTTCAGTCTCTTTCATTTCTTTCATCTTGTTTAGATTCACAAAGCCTTGGGATAAGTGCTAATGTTTTACTTAAGTTCCTCAACTTCGTGTCTTTGCCTCGGCTGCACCTACTTATGTCTTTCCATTGATTTTATATGCAATCATGCCATGTCTAAAATTCACCTCACGCATTTAGCTCAAAGCAATAAGCACAGCACAACAAAGGCACTGTCATGGCTATAGATGGCTGTAGACTTGTAGTCTTGCCTTTGTATCTCTTGACTGAACGCAAAGGCAGGATATTAAAAGAGAATAAAAGCCTGTGCTCTCATCTCTCTGCCCTTTCTTAGGTGATCTCAACCTGGTTTGTCACTTTGTGTGCATGTGTGTGTATGTGAGAGAGAGAGAGAGAGTGTGAGTCAGTGTGTGCTGCTAAACTAAAGCTCAGTGGCCTTCCTCTGTCCACAAGCAAAGACGTGATGTGACCATCTGACTGGATTTACTGTGACCCAGTTAAGCTGAATCCTCGGCTACTGCTGCCACGCAGACAACCTGGCTTTGCTTTCCTAAATTCCTTCTTAATTGAACAGACAGCTTACCGAGGGAAGACACAACAACTTTCAAAAGGCATTTAGGTAGGTAGTTTATTTTTCCTTGAGGTGAGGTTTGTCACTGGCTTAGTCATCAGAAATGTGACTTCACCCCGCTCCCCTCTGCTCCGAGCACACTGAGCCTCGGACTGGGATAACTACAACAGTCATTACTATACTGGCAGACGTATAAATCTAATCTAAGGGGTCGACAAGTCTACATCTTCATTTTATTTATTCTGCTGGTGAATGCCGTTCGGAGAGATGAATGGTTTGTGATTTTGAGACATAATTACTACATCCAGCTGAGGTTTTCGGAGCTGTCCTTAGATATGCCAGTTTCCCCTCAATAATTGTCCGCACGATTCCTGGCTGTGAGATTGCTGTTTGTCCAGTTATGGCAGCTTCTGCTTTCCAACAGTCCCCACAGGCTTAAAGTGCTGATTCTGCGTGCTTTTATAAGAGAACTTATTCTCTCTTAATCGCAAAATGGTCTACAGATGCCTTTTTTTGTGCGAGTCAGCCCCAGTTTGATTAATGTGATCGGGGAGAGCTGAAAGTGCTGCCAGCCTCAGAGGTGTCACCCAACACTGCTGAATAAATGAACAGAACTAATTGTTTGTTTATGATTTAAAATATTAATAACATTCAATGTATGAGGTCGTCACTTGAAATCAACATTTGGGACAAACATGCGCTATGGCTGGTGTAGCTTCGTATAACCATTAACAGTAATAGCATCGGCTGCACTGGCATTAGGACATTTAATAAATAAGGCTACATTAGTTGGACTTTGATGCAATTATATTATTCCCTTAAGAAAGAAAAAAATGTGTCTATTTATAATTAAAGTAGCTTGCATAATGTTTTTGGGAAGTGTTGGGGGGTAAACATTTGAAGGGGAAACTGCTAGATATGGCAGCGAAGATAGTGGCTTCTTTTAATGAGATGATGAAATATTCTCCAACAGCTTACTGCACATTGCACATCTTCACTTCACTGTATGTCATTCAAAGAGAAAAACGAAGTGAAATGCTATCACAGTTACAGTTGCACATTACCATAGGGACCTTGAATGCAAGTGAAAGTGGCCTTGACGATTATCATTAAGTATGATTGCACTTCAAGGATCCTCAAGTTCCAAGCTGACAAGTATTCCCGAGCCACTGATTAATGGACTATTATACAGTATGTTCTGCTCCAGAGCCACTTAGAGGACACTTTAGGGTTTCCACAGACAGTGGGGTAATGAGACCGTACAGTGCTTGTGTACGAGCCCTGGACATCCAAACCAAGTGAATTTATTCTAATGTTGCAGTTTGGAGCCTCATCAGGATTTCTGCAGTCTGCCTCTCTAATGCTGCAAGTTTAAAGAGGATGACGCTGAATCTGGAGCCTAAATCCCATCTCCCTCTTGGTGAAAACCCCAGGCAAAGTTTTGTTTACGCTGTGCTTTATCAGTGATCTGGGAAGCATTGTAAATCCTTCACATCTCCTCTTTCATCTCCATACAGCACCTTGATCCTCACTGCGCCATTAGTGCTGCGGCAATAATGAGAGAGTGGGGTGAAGAATTGCAACCTTCTGGATACATTGCTTTTGTACGGTATATATATGTGTGTGTGTGTGTGTGTGTGTGTGTGTGTGTGTGTGTGTGTGTGTGTGTGTGTGTGTGTGTGTGTGTGTGGTGTGGGGGGAGGGAGGGGGTGCACCGGCACTGCTCATTATAGAAAGACTTTATGTAAATCCAAAAGCCTCTGTTGTTGTTAATCTTTGTGAGGAAGCGATCCCCAACATTTTATTGTGCAGCACACAGCTCTCAAAATGAAATAAGATGATGATGTTGATTATGGCTGATAGTGTGGAGCAAATAGCCAGATCTGAATTATTCTGAAACATCTAATCAGTAACTTCATTTTGTTTTATCCCACAATGGACAATCTTCTGGAGTAGCAAAACAAACCAATATATTGGTTTGCAGATGTATAAGGTGAATACTTTCCATTTTCATATATTTTATAGAAGTCATTGTCGTTTTTATACTTTATAGTTTTCTCTCTGGCTGCATTCGAAATTCTCTGAAACCTGAAATGTATTTAGTTATGATTTTTTATTTGTTCCATAATAAATACTTAATGTATATCAGAGTTTTTCCCCTGACATAAAATGTCGGGGTTGTCATCCTGCCTTGCCGACTGATTTCATAATTCCATCAGTCTTGGTTATTTTGTGCCATTGATAGTGTCTATAGTCCGCGATGATTGAGAGGATTTTCCACCCTGTCAGTAAAATCCCAGAAGAAACACTTAACATTAAAACTACTTTTGACATTAAAAAACCCACATTTTATAGATGCATTAGTGACAATGGGAAAAAATGTCAGTATTGCATTGAAAAGCCATCAGTCAAGCACTCCGTCAAATCTGATCTTGGGCAATCATATGGTTCAGTTTGGCTAGCTTCATGAGCAGTGACAACATATTCAAAAAGCGGTGTGTCAGATCTCATTTGATTTGCAAGTGTGGTATTACACTGCTGGATCTGCCTAACATTATTTGATGTCTTATCATTATTCCAGTCTACATTAGACCCCCTATTACTGCTGGCAGAATATAGCCACACTCTTAATTTTCTAAATTAACATGTCCTTATGCTAATTGAATGGGGTTTTAATAGCTCTCAGTAGATAGCATCTAGAGTGAAGGAGAGAAAAGCTATATGAATGCCCCCATTGCCCATCCACATCTCCTGGAGACAAAAAGTGTACTATTAAGTACTGATGGCACATGTGGACATCCAATTAGGACACAAAGCAAACAAACAGTCTCCAAGCAGCCAGAGTATTTGCAAATGTAAAGCCAACAATACAAATGGGACTCAGGGATCAATAACCTGTTTCCTGCTTCTTTGTGTGCTCTTTATCATAAAAAGCTCTAGACAGAAGCAATGCTCTACAGTTAGTTTCCAAGGAAGGTCTCCCTCGTGTCTTTTAAAGCAAGCTGTCTGGGCTGTTCTGACGTATCGTCAGCTATTATTCCTGATGCCTCCCATGGGGTCGTCCTCTCCATAAACTCTTCCCCTTCACTGAGCCCCTGCCTCCCATCACCAGCATGCTTGTTAAACAGACACACACATTAGTCTAACTCATGTTTCCTCCGAGGCCCACAAGCCTGCCAACCCAAAGCTCCTGCTTATCACTCAGCCTCTGCCCCTTGTGTGTGTGTAAGTAAATGTGTGTGTGCATAGCTGCTTGCACACATTTATACTAATGTCCTGCCCTCAGATAAAACCTCTCAAGGATGCATACATTTATTTTCTTTATCCAAGCATACTCTTAATCACCTTGTGTGTTTGGTTTGTGTGGCTTGAACTGTAAAGAATTTGACCCAGAATCCATTAGCAGAGGAGCACAAATGCAAATGTTCTACTTGAATGAAAATAGAAACATCCAGATAAGGAATCTTGTGAAAAATTATTCTAATATATGGTTTAACATATCATTGCAACATATATTCAGACTCATCTGCACCAAGAGGAATGCTGTTTTTGATGCATCAATCTCTGCAGGTCAAGTAGAGTTTGAATGCAGCCGCATCACTGTATCTGCATACATTTAAGTTCCTCAATAGCGCTGAGGTCAAGCACATCAAAACTATTCTAAAGTATCAAATAGGGAAACATACCCCAGGGTAAGCTAAGCAACTGTAAGCACAACCAAGTCAAAACATCAATGTGATGAACTAATTCTGCAGAACTAACAGACTGGATGTGTTAGGATCCTGGCCTGTGCAGTGGAGCATCCTGTTTCCTAGGACTGTAAAGATATCAAGTCAGCTCCTGCATGAGCACAAACAGTATGCTCCTGGTAAACACCAGAAGCAGGTCATTACACAGCTATTAGTGAGGAAAGAAACAGAGCAAGCAGAGTCCAATCAAATCTTTTGGTAATTTGACCTAAAGATTTTCTCATTATTGTCTCGGTTGTTTTCTAGTTGTTACATTCTGTTGGTTATTTAAAAATCAACTCTTGTTAATTGTGTGTTGGCTGGTCACTGCTCCTTTTAGCAATATTCCCCTGTGCATGTTTTCTTTCTTTTTTTTATTAAATTACATTTCTTGAATTCACAAAGAGGATTTTCAAAATGTCACGCTGTGAACATTTTTGTATCTGGAATGTTTGTTTCATTTTGGATATCTGACATTAGAGTTTTGACTAGTAAATTCTATTGTAGATATCTAAAATGGGAGTTCTTCCTAGTAATAATTATATTGCAGATATCTGGAATGTTCATTCTGGATAGGAAGAATGACGTTGTGGATATCTGAAATGGAAAGCCCCATACACATGAATGGGAAACGTGACGTCATTTGTAATAGTAAGAATAATGTTGTGGATATCTGAAATGACAATTGTAGATAGGAAGAATGTCATTGTGGATATCTGAATTGTTCTTTTTGACTAGGAAGATTTGAATTATGGATATCTGCAATAAATATTCAGTCTAGCTATTAAATGGCTTGCCATAAATGTAGCTTCAATTTTTATCCAAATCGATAAAAAAATGTGTTCAGTCCATTAATCTCTGACAGAAATTCAGTCAAGGATGATGCCTCCTTTATCACAACAACTTTTTTTAAGCTGATCTTGAGGAGAAAATGAATGTAAAACCAAAACTGGAGCTGCTCACAACAACAAACTCTTTTTTTCTTTTTCTTCCTATGTCTCACCCCAGAGGTACACTGGACTGCTTCCAATAACACTGCACCATATTTTCACACCCAGATGCAGAATATTTGCTGGTTAAAAAGATTTTATAAATCACACCAGATGCTCACAGTTTTACCACAAGAATTAACTCTTTACTGGGACGTGATCCAAGTTCAATATCTTTCTCACAAACAACCTTTCCCCTGAAGTCAATCAAAACACACAGTACATGCTGGTAGATTTTGGCATGTTAAAGATTACTACTTCCAGTGCATAAACTGCTATAAAGTAAAACAACTTTTAAAATGAGAGCATCAGAAAAAAGGAAAACGGCTGTAAAAAATTATTTTAAAGGGTGGTTCTAATAACCAGTATGCTCTTGTGATGTCTGACAGCTCAGTAAAAGACTTGTGTTATAGTCTGGAGATAGCGCAGCTGTGTCTTAAAAGTGGCCAATAACATTATAAAATCAATGGTTGAGCTCAAAGGCAGTCAATGGAAGATGCTTGTAATGAAATGAATGCCTTGAGGCATTTTACCAATCTACTCTTTGCCACATAAACTGATTAAACTGTAACACTGCAGCATGATGCATCATATAGTAATCTAAATGACAGTAGGGGTGGTGGTGGTAGTAGTATGCTTAGCAACTCATTTCACAATCAAAACTGCATCAACAACCTCTTCACATTCATTTGGAATGGTAGCATCAGAGCAAATTGTGTCTGGCTTTAATCTCAGGAGAAACATGTCCGGTGAATTCTGATGAACCTACGTCTTTGCTACAAGTTCTTTAGATGCTCGTCTAATAAAAGCCGCACCATGCTGCTAGCCTACGGCTCCGCTGTCGAGCTTGGGGGATTCAAACTGATTTCCCTTTTGGTCAGAGTCACTCTTTTGAGGGTCCAACTCGCTCCGGCGCTGGGCAAGAGCACTATCCTTGTCACTGATACCTAGCTTACTATTGTTTGATGCTGGGCATGTCTCTGCGGCACCCCAGCTCATCTATCACAGTAACTGTGAATGGCGGATGGGAGCAGCGGAGAAACAGAGGCAGACCGCTCCGACCCTCCCTTCTCTCACTATATACTTAGCAATCTGTGCTGAGGCTATTCCCCCAATGGAGAATGGAGACCTTGTGTTCTGAGGCTCCAGATGGGCAAAAACAACACAGCACACAACACTACAACTCTCCAGAGAGATAAGGCGATGTGAGGATATTTTGATGCGTGCTAGCTTTTTGTGTAAAAGTGATTAAAATGTAACGTGATAACAATAAGTTATCTTCTCATTCAGCTTCTTACTATGAGCAATGGACTCGTGCATGAACACAATATTTTATGCAACATTTCACGTGAGAGATTTATGGATTGTTTGTTTTTCTCACTACTTTGAAGTTGCCGAAAAGGTGATGTCACGCATTTTAATGCATCAATCAGAATCAAAACATGTTGTCAGGCCACTGTCAATCAAATCTGATCAAACCACATCCACACTGTCCTGAAGAAGCAGATTATTAAATGTTGAACTATTAATAAATTATATTGTTGTTTTGTTTCCCAAACTTTAACTTTGATTCTTTGATTAATGCTTATTTAGTCACATGTTTCATATTATAGTGAAATACTTAAAAAACAAGTTTTCAGGGGCTTTAATCCATAAAACTACACTAAAATTATAAAAACATCAAATTTAATTGCACATAGTGTATGTACAACAAAGCCTTGAACAACATGTCAAACACTTGACACAAATGGATCCAGCTGACAAAGGATACGGGCCTGTCTGTGATGAGGAAATAGTACAAAACATCAAATAGTGGCCATTAACCACACAGTTTATTTGCCTCGTACTCTGCGTAGTTTGGTTGTCTGGCACTGAAAGCTTGCAGGGCAGTGAGTATTCTGGTCACGTCTGCAGTGGGCAGTTTGAGTCTGTGGCGGAGCAGACAGGCGAACAGATCCACGTGCGGGGCCCCTGGAGGCGAGAGGCGGTTAACCCTGTAGCGCAGCTCCACCAGCTGCAGCAGAGCCGAGTCCTGTGATCCCTGAGTGTACGGGTAGTCTATCTGCAGAATCAGGTCCTGGATCGCCTCAGGGTCAAAGTGCACGCTGTATCCGAAAAGCTGCATGCTGTTCACTTTCATGTAGCCGATGTTGTTAGACGGCTCTGTTGCCTCCAGAGGCTCATAGTACACCGTCATGTTTTTGTTTCCTCCTGTCACTCCCACAGGGTCCCTGATACGACTCCTCAGGTAGAAATGAACGGTCTCAAAAAAGCTCTTCCATCTGTTTCCTACAGTTAAAGTCCAATTATAGCAGTCCAACGGGATATCCAGCTTGGTCCGCTCCCAGTCAGGGTATCCGTGCTGACCTATAGGCATGGTCCAGCTCTCTGAATGGCTGCCCCCAAAGGGATTCACAAACAGAGACAACGCTGGCTCCAGAGTGCTGTTTCTGGTGAGGCAAAACTGGAGGGCGAGTCCGAGGAGCATATGAACACGGTTGGACTTCACCCGGTTGCTCTTGAGGGTGAGCAGCATTCTTTTCCTCCAGGAAGGGTCAAACCAGGTGTTAACACGCACATCATTGCTCACAAACACAGCATTCAGAGCGATGCGCGGGTCGCGCCGCTGGAGCAGGTAGCGCAGCTCCAGATCCTGCAGGTCTCGGTCACTCTCCAAGCCAAGGTAGGGGTCCGTAGGGTCAGGCACGGCGGGCCGGCAGGCTCCCTGGATCAAGGTGAAGCCGAGGTTGCAGCCGGAGCATCGTGTCCTGTTCTCTGAGGAACAGGAGGCACAGCGGGCACCGTCGCCCACAGAGCAGGGAATGAGGCCCTGGCAAGGCGGATGGTTGTAGGGGCAGGAGCAGCTGCGGCTCTCGTCACTGTAAACACCAACCTGGTTGTTCTCACTGCAGTATAAAACGGAGAGGGCGTAGCTCAACCAGAAATGCAGAGGCCTGAGAATAAAATGACAGTTGTGTTAAACACTTAGAGATACAACATTTCTGTATTGGCTATTAAAGAATATCTAATGCATATTTGTTACTTTGAGTCTCATGTTTGTTTGTTTTTTGATTATGCATGCAATGAAGGAAATGTTTTGCCCAAGAAGATTAATCCTGCCTTTAAAAATATGTGTTGTTTTGATGTGCAGCAAAAAACAATTTTAGCCAAACTCCGACTCGGCTGGAGTTCCAGAAAGCAAAATCAGATCAAACTAGATATATTTGAATCTATTGAATTCCCCTTCTGTGGTGCTGATGGGTGGTGATGACATACATAACAGATGCACATACCCATACATACTCTTATTGTCTCGTAACTGTCTTCTTTTCTTTAAAGTTGATACTGTTTATTTTATAGCAGATACAGCACATAACAATGTTATTTAAATACAAGTACAATAAATAAAACCCACAATATTCTGTTCCAAAGGGACACAAAGAAATAGACTTACCCAGTGACCCTAAACTACTATTGAATCCTTTTTTTACAAGCAGAAGGGGTGTGATAAAGATGTGTAATTGGATTGTGAACTAAGAGAGGCTGTGTCGGCATTTGACTAGAGAGCTGATGTATTGTGTCATTTAGTTAATTTCCCTGCCAGAAATAGCTATCAATATAGAGTGTTCATGAGAGTGGCATAAATCTGAGAGAAGTTATAACCACAGTGGTCTCTGGTAGGCTGCTGAAATAGAGTATCCAGGTGGGAGTGCTGCTGAAACAGCAGCTGTAACAGTAAAGAAAATACAGTAATAAATATAAGCAAAGTCATCATGTATTGCTGGCCACAGCAGCTTAAATTCCTGGATGTGATTCCATTCAAACAAATGGATTATTATATGAGGAATTTTAGGATGCTGGATTGATGTAATGCAGTATAAACCTGCAGGCAGTTAAATGTGTCTGTTTGGCCAAACATGATCCCGTTTGTCTCCCCCCCCCCCCACCCCCACGGTGGAACAGAGGAGCAGCTTTGCTCCTGTCAGCACATTTCGCCTCACTCCACAACTACTTTTCCTCAAGTGCCTTCTAATAAGTACCGTCCCGCTCTGCTGCTTTCTCCCAGCACCTGGTGCATAAATCATTTTCATAATTATAAGTTTTGGGGAGCACCTTGGGTTAACAGGCAGCGGTATAAATATTCCCCTCTCTTGTACTTGTCTTGCCTCTTACCTTGTCCTCTGCAGGACTACTTTGGGCTTTTTTCGGCATCTCTTGCTGAGGCTGAAGAGCTTGTTAGCGGCGCGGCGAGCTTTGGTGAAAAGCTGGTTGCTACTGGTCTCCAGCTGCCTGTAGCGCTGGAGCATGCTGGCATCCGTCCTCCACATGTGTTCCACAACAGATGTGTTTACAGCGTAATGGGTTGGCAGTTTCCCAACAAAGCTTTGGAACTCCTCTGGTAGGAGAAAAAGCACATGAATGAGTAAACTCTGCCTGTGGCTATGTGCCACAGGGTAACATTATTCCCAGAAAAGAAAAAACTGTCTACTCCTCATTGTTTATCCCAGAAAAGTAAACAGCTCAAGAAGAGAAATAACAGCTGCAACATGCCACGAAAGCATGTTTTGTTATTTTGAATTTCTTTGGAGGGAATGCTGATCTCATGAGCATGTCAGAGGACAGCGTCCTTTTCATATCTTGTTTCTGTAAGAGGATACATGTTAATCACCACCTGTTGCCAGCGTATAGTACTGTACACCTTCAAAGCAACTAGTCTCTAATTAGACATGAGTGAAACTGAAAGCAAATTGCTGTTCCTGCCTTCAACAATGTGAAAGTAAGGCTTGGATCGCTAAGGTGACTTAAATCACATGTCAAAGAAAAAAAACTTCATTAAGATTTATTTTTGACGCATGAGGAAACTTTTTCAGCTGTGACACATCTGCGTTTCACCTGGTACAAATTATTTGCACATAGGCGCACACATGAAAGCATTGCACTCTCTGCCACTCTCTTTCTGTACTATAATAGCATGGTACAGCAGGTTCTTCCTTTCTGATTTGTGCCACATCAGAGTTGCTGCAAATGTCGCAAATGTCTGTGTAAATGACAGGCGAGGCTACTGATCTTCCTGTACGGTGTGTTGAAATGGTAATTATAGCACTGTCTCAAAATGAATGCAATAATACATTATTAGGTGCTTGGATGCAGGCCAGGCTTTGTGTAATTGTTGGTTCATTTATGTGTAAAGACGCCCTTTTCAAGTACAGTGAGCTGAGGGAATTTACTGTAGGAGACATGAATGAGGAAAACACAGTATGCTCTTATACACCAGGCCTTTCATTCACTGTCACACAATCAATGAAAGAGCGCCGCGTTACATTCACCAACCGTGATGATAAACTCACTGGTGCTCTAATTGTGTTGGTTAGCTCAACACATTAGAGGAATAGAACAACATTTTTGCATTGTGATTTCATATCCTTATTTTTTTGTATGTTGGTTTACCTTTCTAAATAGATAGAATTTATGCAGATGTAGCCTTTTCCATTATAAGAGCTTACTGACATGACTTTAAAACAATAGTTTGACATTTTGATTCCCTTTCTTGCCAAGTGTTAGATGAGAAGATTGATACCACTCTTATGTCTGCACAGTAAATATGAAGCTACAGCCAGCAGCTAGTTGGCTTAGCATAAAGACCGGTGGGGGTGGGGGGGTGACAGCTAGCCTGGCTCTGTCCAAAGGTAACAATATCCACCTACCAGCACCTCGAAAGCTCACTAATTAACATGTCATATCTCGTTGTGTTAGACAACACGTTGTGAGTTATATGCTGGACTACTTTTACATTTCGTTTTTTGTAAGAATTAAACAAACAAGATGTCACGTGTTTGATATTTACAGTACACACAAGTGAGAGGTATTCTTCTTATATAACTCTTAGCAAGAAAGCAAATAAGCGTAGGCTAATCCTTAAATATTGAACTATGCCTTTAATTACACTTTTTTTGTGATTCTTTACAGCACTTTGGTGAGAACAGATGGACTTTTTAAAATATCTGTGTATTTTCAGACACTGCAGCCCTGAGCACCTAAAGAGCACCAGAAGCATCATTTGATCTGATACAATGACTGACAGGTCTCTTGATTCAGCGTCTGGCAGCTGCCAATGTTTGACAGCCAAAAATACATTTAGAACAAAAACAAGACAAGATTAAATTTCTTTTCTTTGTGAAAAATAACCTGTCCTGAAGTCCAGCATTTTGAGAGTTTTAAAAGCCAATGTTCCACACTGAGTTTTTGACAGCACCATTCAAGTTGACATTTCCAGGTCTCATTTTAGTGTGTCATAGTGAATTAAAATCCCTGACTCACCGGATTCCTCAAACTTCTGGTAGGTCAGCTTCAAGGTGTCTCCGATGCGCAGCAGGTTGCTTTCCAGAGTGTCCAGGTCAGAGAGAGGACAGTTACACTGAGGGAAGTCCACGCTGCACTTGCACCAGCAGTCGCTGCTCTGGCAAACAAACTGGCCCTCACATTTACAGCCGATGTAGTTGAGAGCCGCCTGAATGAAGCGGCTCTGCAAGTAGCCTGGTAGGATGACCTGCAGCCCTGTGGAAGGTATAAGACTGGATGAAGATGGGCTGAGGTCTTTGTTTTGGGCGTCCTTGGGGAAAAAAATCCATAATAATCTTTCAGCATATTGTTGCACAGTGGTCTGAGAGAAAACTAGACTCCTGTGCCTCCTCTTGGCTCTGTATTCAGGCTTCAGATAATCAAGCTGTCACGGGAGACTTTGGTCAATCACAGGTCATTTCAGATAGAGATAGCGTTGCTATTGGCTGTTCTGCACAAAGAGGACAGAGGGAGAGCGGCAGGAAGAGCACTCTACTTCAAATTCTGCTGGTTTTATTGCATTCTACCCACTGCAGCTTTAAGCTATTCGAAACACATAAAATGAGCCACATTGTTGCACTGTCTCCGTGACATCACCTATAGGTTTCTTAAGAGCCCTTGTGAAGCTCAGTGTGAGCCACTCTGGCCTTCGTGGCTTGGGTTAAAATAAACCTTTTCTGGCAGAAAGCTCTAAAGGCTGACTTCTTCTGGGTGCGCCAAACTCACAAAATGGGCACAAAAGGTGAGGCGTAAGTGGAGCTAAGGTGGGCCAAATGAAGCCTACAGTCTATACTCTTCTCGTGGCCATTCAATAAACTGCATTTCTGACATTTTCCCATTGGCTTTATTGTTCAGCACCGGAGGTTGCCACTGGGGTAAATATGAGGCTACTGATGATGTCACCATTATGAAGCTCAGCGCAAATTCCTTCAGGAAGACTTCTATGACTAGCCTTGTGAGACCGTCCTGATCTCGCGAGCTCCAGTTTTCCACTCGCAGATCAGTCTGGCATCTTGAGATAGAGAAAATTTGGAGCCGTTAGCCAAACGACCGGGCCAATCAGCGTTGGTTTTGAGGTGGGTTAGGTGGTGATAGACAGATGTTTTATCCAATCAGCTAACCAGTATTTTCAGACAGCAGTAGCCCCAATTCTGTTAGCCACTTGCTAATGCTTTTTTTCTCTTGGATCCTTCTTTTGGAATATGGACCAGGAACCTGAAATGGTGCCTTTTATTCCTAAATTCTCGTTACACAAACGGCAAATATCCTTTACCGACATGTTGCTTGCATGCTGAGCTAACGAGCTATGCTTTGCTTGCAGCAGCAGGGGCTTGTGGTTGTATTTTCATACGCTTCGTTGATCTGATTGGTTGATTTGGCCCGTCTATCACCAACATAGGTGATAGACAGATGGTTCATCCAATCAGCTAACCAGTATTTTCACCCCTTCCCAAAAGTTCTCCAACGGAAAGTTCCCAGATGGATATGCCGAGCAAATGCGAAGCGATCCATCTGGCGGAGTCAGGTTATTCTATGACTGCAATCACCACTATTTCTCCCTAATTATATTCAGCTGTTAAGAGGCGTGCACTCTTCAGTAAACCAATCAGAATTGGCCACGAAATAATGATCCAATCACAGAACGACATGTTGCTTTAAATGTCCCTCTCTTGCTATCAGCTGTCTTCTCAGGCAAAAGTGCAACCCTCCTCCTCCTCCCCTTCCACCTCCGGGCTTCGTCAACCTTTGCAACCCGAGTCCCTTCTGGCGGACGGGTCCTCCGTTCGACCTCCTGGTTCCCTCTCCGCCATCATCAGTGTCTAGGCTCCATCGGGGGGGAATATGCCTGTTTCTCTGCCCCTTTAAATATTTACTATGATAGAGTTTAATCCCCAAAGACTATGCACATTTCATGTATCCATGTTCATATCACGCTCATCTATAATAAATATTTGCATATCTGCAACGAAGTCTCTCCTGATTGAAATGATCTAGGGAGCAGATTTTACCTTGTAGTTGAACCTTGTTTTCTGGACTGTGAACCAGTACAGAGCTGACTGTGTCCAGATTGTCATAGTTGCTGCATCCGAGCGGGCCAGTTCTAGTTTCCGTCACCTGCAAAGAAATCAAGAGAATGTGAATCTTTTGTGTTGTGATTTTTTTTGTCATTTCATCTCTTG
This sequence comes from Perca fluviatilis, assembly GCF_010015445.1. NCBI lineage: Eukaryota > Metazoa > Chordata > Actinopteri > Perciformes > Percidae > Perca > Perca fluviatilis. The sequence continues at coordinate 14,902,062 of NC_053122.1, forward strand.
AGTTTGCCAATACGGAGAACAAGACAGCGGATAAACTTAGTTTAGTCAGTGGGGAAAGTCATCTATCACGTAACTTTTACATGATCTTTTCGTATTCATTTGATTCGTGACTCATTTTTTACTTCACGTGTATTTTGAAATCCCAAAAGAACATTGAAAAGCCTCATCAAAAGGCTTTTTATGCCTCAAATGAATTTTAAATGCAATGAGTCACAGAAGTAATATTTAAAAGGTCTTCGTTTAAAATGCTTTCTCAGAGAGAGTAATTGGTTCTGATCTAAGAGAAGAAATCTACTTCCCTTCGACTTAAAAACTAGGAAGCATAGGATATGTGGGTGGGACAATCTAATGGGGGTCTGGGGGTCCTCTGGGTGGGGGTGGGGGGGGGGTCATTTCCTTGCCTGACGTCGTCATACTCAGATTCTAGTCAGAATCATAGGTCAGAATCGGAGTCTGATGGGGCGTTTTTTAACCGAACCAGGAAAGAAAATGCCTCTGCACTCAATTGGATAGACCTACAACCAATCAGAGCAACAGAGACAGACGTCACAGAAGCTGCACGTCAAAGGCAGGCTTCGACAGAGCAAAGGCAGAGGCAGCAGTTTCTGTGTCGTGCGGACGGGTGTGGCAATGTGTATACATACGTGATCGCGGTTCTCTGTTCCTCTTTTAAAATTAATGCACTGCCGATATCTTCTATAACAGACGCGATGGCAGCCATTTTTGTTGTAAACAAATTCAACCCAAGCACTCTTTGGCGACATGGTTGATTAAGTTACTGTTGATCATCTGTCCATCATCGTATAAAGCCCTGACAATTTGATTGGTCCGAACAGCTCTGGCTCGAGCATAGTTGCTCCACAACGGATCAAGTCCCAAGTCCAGACCGAACTTCCCGACCTCAAATGTTGTGGGCGGGGCTAAATTTGGCTGGCATCCAGGCTAGTCATTTCCTGTATTCTAGTGCCTTTTAACAGGTTTGTGGCTTGAGGATCTCTTAATGCTTCTATGCAATTTCTGTTAATGCTGTCAAAACAATGAGTGAAGTGGAAAGGAAATCTGTTGTCAAAGTGCCCCACTGCATTCTCCAATAAACTACATTCATCATCCAAGCTAAATTATGTTATCTTGGTGGCTTTGTTCACACACACGTTTTACACACATACAGTAACACTGCTAGAGAGGCACTCTGGACAGGCGGGTCAAAAAGTGTCAAAGCAGGGTTTCAAGTCAGTTATTTATAACTTATAGAAATAATAGGCCATTTTTTTACCATCTCTTCCCCTTTCTCTGTTTCTTCCTGTCTCTCAATTTAAATTATATTCATTATGCTTTAGTGGCATGATTGTAACAAAGACAATATTGCCAAAGCATCAAGAAAGCTCATAATGAGATTTAAAAGAAAAAGGTACAAATCATAAAATCAAGAAAATAGAAAGAAATCTATTAACACTTGCTCTGTATGTGTATGTGTGTGTATTGAAGTTGATGTGTGTGTTTGTGGTGATATTTATGTTAATCAGAGGGTTGAAAGTAACGAAATACATTTACTCACGTTACTGTATTTGGTCGTTTTTTTGTGTATTTTGTATTTTTTAAGTAGTTTTTAAAATCGGTATTTTAAAATGTACGTGATTACATTTTGAGTGAAGGATTGTATTTCGCTACATTATAAATCCCATCCGTTACTGAGTAAAAAAAAAAAAACGAAAGGAAGAAAAAACATCGAGCCCTGAATGACTACACCATACCGACTGTAATGCACCCTGAATGCAGCAGCATTCTTTATTTTGCGCGAACGTATGCAGCTTCTTCTTCTCTGGTTGTAAGTCGCAATTAAAAAGAAGTAGAAGAAGAACTGCACCGTCGGACCCATGGATGTCGGACCTGGAACTGAGAGGGAGACGTTAGCATGGACGTAAATCAGCTGTTATCCCTAAAAAATGACTTGACTGAAGCAGAGTGCGAACCGACATCTGAAGCTTGGCTAGATAATTATGCTGCAAAACAACAATGATCCAGGGATGCAGCAGTCAAGACCAGCTTTGTGACAAACTACAAAGTCGCCAAAACAGTAAGCCATTTTCTGAAGGGGAGGTAATTAAAGAGTGTTTGGTGGACTCTGCTGCGCTAATATTCCCAGAGGAAAAAAAGAGACGTTTGAGAACGTGTCGCCTGATATAAAATTAATATTGAGCAGAATTAAGTTTAGCCTATTGGTCCGACCCTCCACAACAGTCCCTTTTTCTCATGTGGCCCCTTAGGAAAATGAACTGCCTACTCCTGCCAGGACAAGGTATGTAGGAGACTGGCTGAATTTATTCACATACATCTAATTAGCTCATACGGGCTACTTAGGTGTGTAGAAGCTAGCTGCTAGTCTGGGCTGTAACATTAGGGTCTGTTTATGTTAATATACAGTATCTCACAAAAGTGAGTACACCCCTCACATTTTAGTAACTATTTCATTATATCTTTTAATGGGACAACACTGAAGAAATGACACTTTGCTACAATGTAAAGTATTAAGTGTACAGCTTGTTTAACAGTGTAAATGTGCAGTCCCCTCAAAATTTTAATTCCAAAGGCCAAGGGAACTTTATCAGGATGCATAGTATCCTGGATCCATGAAATAACTGGCCTTTATAATAAACATCTTCCTGCCTCTATGGGAATCTAACATAGGGGTGTAGTGACTTTAGTTGCCAGCAGTTTAGACATTAATGGCTGTGTGTTGAGTTATTTTGAGGGGACAGCACATTTACACTGTTATACAAGCTGTACACTTAATACTTTACATTGCAGCAATGTGTGATTTCTTCAGTGTTGTCCCATTAAAAGATATAATGAAATATTTACTAAAATGTGAGGGGTGTACTCACTTTTGTGAGATACTGTAATTAACAGTATGGGTCTAACCCATTTATGGCGAAAAACACGTGATTTGGCCTTGATTTGCATTATAACTGTTGTTTGTTTGTGAAGAAAAGAAGGATGGCCCTCAGAACTAACAATGTATGGTACTTTTACTTTCAATTGATTGTTTGAAAACATTTTATGGGATGGTCCGAACTAAAATTGCACATTACATCTTTCTAAGGGTCTTAAATAACGTGTGACATGGGTTATGTTGTTATTACATGTGTATACATTTGTATAGATGTTTAAAATGAGTTACTTATTACTTTTACTTGAGTATTTTTTCAGTTTTTTCTGTTGTCTCTCTCCTCAGTCCTGACAATAAATGCTTCTTGTGTTTTTATGTGGTTTTCGACATGGTAAAAGTGTGGGTGGGACTTGTCCCTCATATAATAGCTTTGGTGCTGACTGATTTACATCTCTGCTTAATTTAAACAATAATTCATCTTGATGTTAAACTTACAATTTATGACACGCTGGAACACAAAAACACATAACTTGTGCAGATTAACTCGTGCATATTAGCATAAATTTATGCTAAGGATCCATCCTATTTCCTCATCCTCAATACCGTGTGTGATTTTAATGAATGGCCAAGTATCGCAGGTACTGCTTTACATCCCTCATAAAAAGGAGTATTCATCTCGCTCTCTTGCTCTTTTTCTCTCGCTCTGCTCTTCAATCTGCCTGAACTCCACACACACTGCAAAGTGGCAAATAAATGGAAGTCAGCCTGGCTGGAAATTAATGGAATGATATTTCTAATCCATCAAGCTGATGCACAACCATAGGAACACGTTCTCAGTTTAGGAGGGGGAAGGGGGGGGGTCACTTGTCTTCATCAGTGGCTACTCACTTTAGCATCTACGTTTGCCCCTAAGGCTGATTAATGTGTACACTCTAATGGCCATTTCAGATGATAAAATGGATGATTGGTGTTTCATAGTACAGGCACTGCCACTGCTGCTCGCCTCGTTCTGCTTCTTCACTTTCCTCTTTAAAGCATGATAGCGGGGAGGCGATGGCTTTGAGACATATTATCTTCTTATATTGTTTTCCACTGCTTTAAAATAGTCAGTCACTTAGTCTGTAATGGGTGATTAGCAAAGACACGTTTGACCATTTTACGTTAAAAGTTCAACAAATTAATTTATCAGTCTGATGCAAATCAAATCATCCCAGTGCCTTCTGCACACAAGTTTTTTCATGTGACAATAAACTGCACGCTTAAGAGAGAAAAATAGGAGAGATAGATTTTGCTGAACCCCTGCAGCTACAACAGGTGAAGTTCCTGGTGTCAAGCCAATTCTGTAAATAAGCATTTGTTCTTAATCCTACCTGATTAAAAAAAGTTATGGAAGTAAATTCCCTGAGCTGGAATTAAAGGATTTGTTAGTGCATGTTAGCGCTTAAAGTTGAGTTATCAAAGTGTTATGAATTTAAACGTTGCTCTACACACATTGTGTGGTGGAAAGATGTAGGATGTATTGAACTTTGAGGTACTTGTATGCTACTTTATACTTCTTCTCTTCTTCTCTCTTTCTGAGAGAAATATTGTATATTTGATCTACTACATTTATTTTAAAGCTATAGTTACTTTTTACTTTTCAGATTATCATGTTACACACAATCCACATGATCTGTTTGTAAAATATGAGTCCTTGTTATAGATTAAACTACCAAGCAGTATAGAATGCTGTTTAAATTAGCTCCACCTCAACTGTTGCGTAAATGTCAGTGTATCAACAATATAGATCCAATAATATAATAAAAGACCATTGTCAGGAGTCAGTCTGCATAATAACGGTGTTTTACTGCCCTCTCTTGTTGAAATGTCAAGTCCGTTGTACCTGTAACCAGACCCAGCAGTGATGTCAAAGTGTACTGACGCTCCCTGGAGTACACTTCTACGTGTACATCCTTGCAGAGGAGAAGTTAAACCACTGACTAACTGTGTGAAATGTGTGTATGCATTTATTTATT